>NC_136434.1:286206824-286791824 GCF_052849685.1 Lactuca virosa
CTAAGAAGATGAATGACTCTCATGATTATAAAGCAGCGGATGACAAATAGAGATGATCTTGGCTTGACTCCTCCTTGGATTGTGTTCTTCAGCTTTGGAAAGATAGTTCTCCCCCTTTTTGACATTAGTAGTTACTAGAAGATAGTAATAGAGATGTAGCGTTTTAGTCTAGTATAGGATTGTGATGTCTCCTGATAGTATGGGTTAAACTACCAATCATTAACATAGTATTGTGAGATCTCCTCAACGTTCGGTTTTATATGCTGATTCATAGATCACTTTTATTAGAAGAAATGGGCAAGAGTGGTATGATGCGTGTTATAAGTTGTGGTGTTTTAAATTAACCATCAACATAGATTTGTCAGACTCTCATCAACATATGGTACATTACGCTGAATCATAAAACTGTAAAGAAGAATATAAGGGCAATAATGGATTGGTGCGTGTAATAGTCTATGGTACATAGAGTAACCATCGCCACAGAGTTTCAAACCTTTATTAGTGTGTGGTATAACACAGTGAATCATTAAGTTTTATTAAGAAGATAAAGGAAAGAATAGTTTGTTTCAGTCATGCTGATGTGAAATCAACGTGAATCATAAATAGTTTAACTTATCAACAAGAAGGGGTTTAAACTTCTTTATCATAGAGTAAGTGGAATTCTAGAATCAAAGATTCACCGTTAACTCATAATGGTACCATGTAATACCTCATACTAGGAGGTTAGTGACACGAACAACCCTTTGTCATTTAAGAACCAGACAAGTAACTCTTACGCTGATGACTGTGCAATCAGTGTAAGCCATTGTGTTATGCTCAATGTTTCAGTAGAACATGAGGCTTGATGCATACGGCAAGCATGCTTCGAGGGACAGGATCAGGTAAAAATGATTAATTAAAAATAAACACCCCATCCTTTCTATCGATTTTTTTATTTGAACCAGGAAATCTCACTTAGAAAGTTTAGACAATGCTAGACAATCAAAGTGAGGGGGTGACTCAATGTTCTCACTAGATTGTCTCGCTGATAAAAAAAACTTAGAGAAATTTTGTTACATACAACAACATGCTTCGAGGGACGATGATGTGTCAAAACTTGCATACTAGGCTCAGAGTTTCCACAGTCATGTTCCCTTTAAAAATGGTACAAAATAATAAACAATATAAGAATATAAACAAAAGAGTTAGTCAAATAAGAAAATAATTTAAACAGTGAAATATGTGCAGGTTTTCCAGAAAGGTGATAAAGACTTGTTCCATCAAATCTTTAGAATTGAATGGTCATAAATATACTTCCATTTTCCAAGATATCTACCCCTTGAAATTTGACTATAAAAGAGAGCACGAGTAAAGATAAACTCTTCAGTACACAAAGCATCTCATTCTAAATCAAGAGTGATGAGGCCATTTATCATTGAAGTGTTGAAGATGCTTTCCAAGCTTCATTTTCATTAGGAGTAAGAGAATAGTAGAAAATAGTCTGGGTAACCTATGAGTTAACCGACTCAAATCCATAAAACCATCATGTTTTCAAGATCAACACGAGGGAATTCAATATTTTATCGGATTATGAGTCGGTAGATGAAAACAAGACTTACTACATTGATGGTTGCTCTTTACATCCATGACAGTGAGTGTAGGAGAAAGATGGTGTTCTCAAGAAGAAAAGGACATGATGCCACTCTTTTTCTCAACACCAAGAGCATTGAGATCTTCTAGTTCTTACAGAAAATGAAGAAAGGAGATTTAGATAAGTCTTAGATAGGCCAGAAAATGATGGATATCAATGTGCCTGGTCTTGGAGTGTTGCACTAGATTGTGTATCATCTGAATGGCACTGGTGTTGTCACAACAGATGGGAGTCTGTCACACCCCCGAACCAGACGCCGGAAACATCCGGGGCGGGTGACTTCATTTTGTAATATCATCACAATGTATATAGATGAATCAAAGACAACATCATCACCATACATAAAACATATCAACCATCATAGTGTTATATCATTGTATTTGTTTATAACAATACATCCAAAACATCAAGTATGGTGAGAAATAAAAATACAGCAAAAGTCTTCATTCCTTATCTACCAACCTGTTTTAACGAGTTCCTGAGAATACAAGTTATTTTGAATAATGTCAACACATAAAATGTTGGTGAGTTCATAAGCAAGTTTGTATGAAAAGCCTTGTAGTAGTTTGTAAACACCAGACGATCCGATATTTTCTGTAAAAATAGTTTGTGAGTTTGGTTTCAATCTTGTATTAAAGCATGTGTGTTCTTGTTCGATGATGTATAAAGAGAGTTTCCCAGAAAATCCTATATTTTCTATATATAATGAAAAAGTGTGGTCTTAACCCCAAGACTCGAGTGGTGAAAGTTTAACGTAAATAGTAACTGTAAAGTTCGTACTTTGTATCATGAGTATAGTATGTGTATTCCGTAAATTTATTTGTTTGTTATTCTCTATGTGAGTCGTTATAACCATACTTGATATGACTGATATGCCTGTCGTGATGTTCTTCAGGCGTCGGTTACAGTAAGACATTTGTCACCCTAGACTGGTCTGTCTAGTTGTAGCGAGCAGCTCAGGTGTGCGGTGTCAACCCCTTATAGATCTATATACAAATTCTCGCTCTCCCTCCAGGAGACTCTGGTTATAACTACAGGGCTTACGGTGTACGCTAGGTAGGTACGAACGAAGGAGTGTCTCACAAGAGCCTTAACTTAAATTTACGCGAATGGTGTATCCCATTATTTAACGTTATAAATAATGTTGTAATTGTGAATTTTGACTACAAACTAATGGTGATAAAAATATAATTGTTTTTATCTAAAGGGTCAAACTATTTGCTATTATCGTGAATAACTTCTAGTTATTCCAAAGTATCGTGAACAATTCGAGTGTATTAGAATTCTCACTAACGGCCCGATTAATATAGTATTTGTCATAAAAGGCCCAATTTGAATGTCATTATCACACATGGCCCAATAGGAATGTCAATGGGCTTATAATGCCCAATTAGAGTAAAAATTACCATGTATAGCCCAATAAGTATGTAAACGGGCTTATAAGGCTCCATTTAGAGTATACATGTCGTAACGAATCCGTTTGTTATCAAATTATCATTTTAGCCCAAATAGTACCAAAAATGTCGCAAAAGGGCCACCTTTATGAAAAATTACCATATTGGCCCAACAAAACCGTAATAGATAATAAAGACCCACTTTTACCAAAATTCAACATTTTTGGCCCATAAAACCGTGAGTTGTCACATAAGGCCCATTTGTATGAAAAATGACATTTTTGGCCCATAAAACCGTGAGTTGTCACATAAGGCCCATTTTTATAAAATAAAATGTCATTTTTGGCCCATAAAACCGCGAGTTGTCACATATGGCCCATTTTTATGAAAAATGTCATTTTTGGCCCATGAAACCGTGAGTTGTCAAATAAGGTCCATCTTTATGAAAAATGACGTTTTTGGCCTATAAAACCGTGAGTTGTCAAATAAGGCCCATCTTTATGAAGAATGACATTTTTGGCCCATTTTGTTTACCTTTATTGTAAAGTGTTGTCCTTTTGTATACTTTCCCTATTTTTATAGTAACTTCCATCAAGTTTAATCTTTCCAAACATCATAAAAAGTTACTTCAAGTAGATTCCTTACTAATATCACTAAATCTTGGATGATATTTCAAGGTTGTGAGTGTTTAACATATTTTCATGGCATATTCACACAACATAACATGAAAAATGTACACATACATGCATCATACTAAGATCAATCACAAAACTAGCTTGTATCCTCCTCCAAAAGATAGTAAAACTCGAAAACAAGGGGGTATGAAGCTCACCTTGAGTTTTCTTGGTTGTGAAGAGGAAGAATGGGGTGAGTTTCGGTCCTAGCTCGCTTCTTGAAAAAAAAAATCGAAGTTTGGATGGTTCTAAGAAGCATGAACATGAAATGGATGTTGTTTGAGAATAGATCTTGGTGAAACTTGGAAATAAATAACTTGAATGCTATATAGACTTACCAAGTTTATGAGCTTTGGTGAAGAACCCTTGTACTCTGACCCACACACTAACGATTTTTAGATGAGAAAAAGGAAGAACTTCTTTGTGTTCTAGAGAGGGATATGAGAGAGTTCTTGTTTTGTTTGAAGTGAAGAGTGGGGATGAAATGGGGAGGGTTCGGCCGAGATATGGAGAGGAGAGAGAGAGAGAGAAATGGCTAAGTGGTCATTACATGGAGGGTTAGATTTTAAATCCTAGAAGTTTGGTGGGTATTTTGCATGGGTTACCACCATGCAAAAGTGAGGTGTCATCAAGTTTACATCAATTCAATTTTTTTTATTCAAAATCGAGAATAGGAGAGGGGAGGAAATAAAGAGTGTTGCGCTTGGATTTTAAAGTGTAAATGAGACTATATTAGCCCATTAGAATTTTTTCGATCCATGTGGCCCCACATACGGGTTTGCGGCCCAATAAGGTTAAATAAATGAGTTTTCGGCCCATAGGATCAAATTGAGAGGTTATCGGCCCAATAAGGCCCACGAAGGGTCTTATGGCCCAAAATACAATTGCTTAATGAATTTAGGTTCAACTAGGGCCCAAATGTGGGTTCTTATGGCCCAAAATACAATTGTTGGACCAACTTACCAATCTATTTCCAAGCATTTGAGCTACTCATGAAGTGCTTTTGTAATCGATGTCGCTGTTGGATTTGGTGTCTAAGCCCATAACTCTAACTGGGATGTACTTGACCCGATTGTAGCATGGTCCATTTTGGGTTGCCTTCACCAGTGCAATTTGATAGGATGGATTTTGAGAATAAGGTTATTTATGGTTTTTTAATATATTACAAGTATAATATATTAATATGAAATCATATTATTTAATTGATATTGATCAAGAATTAATTTGGAATTAATTTTGTGGTCAAAAGAGACTAATTAAATATATGGGGATTGATTATGTAAATCAATGATTCTTGTAGTGTGGGCCAATGATCCATGATTATGTAGATAGGCTAAACTAATCCATGGATAGTCCATGGAGGTTAAATCCATGGAGCATGAGAATGTGGAAAGTCATGGGTTATTAGGGTTTACAAAGTGTAACCCTATCATGTGCAACACTATAAATAAGCCCTTCCTAGAGCCAAAATCGGTTGCCACTTACTTTCCAAGAGGGTGAAGTTGATTTTGTTCTAGTAGCCTATTCTATCAAGCCTCCTCTTGCATATTGGTGTTTATGAACCAATAGAGGCATCACACTTGAGGTGCTCAAGCTTTCAAAGGTCAAGAACTACAAGTCCTTCTAAGAGGTAAGTCATCTAACTAGTTGTATCATTTAATTGTTCAAATGTATGCTAGTTAGGAAAATGCTTTGGAAAATTGAAAATATGCATGTATAATTAGAGAAAACATAGATCCAAAACATTTAGGGTTGCATGTGCACCATAGGAGAGTTATAGTGCCCAAAACCCAACAGTGGTATCAGAGCCTATGATTTTTTTCTGTTATACTTGATGCTTATTGGTTTTCCAAGTTGAAAAAATCGAATTTTTTGCATCTGACTGGTGAACTCACCGAGTCCACTGGCTGACTCGACGAGTCCACTCAGAAACAGACCAACTCGACGAGTCCTGCTCATGCACTCGCCGAGTTGGTGCTCCTGTGTGCAGAATATCGAGTTTTTGGCCAAAATTGGATTAGGATCATTACCCCAAACTATTTTTTTGAACCGTGAAATCTGTTTTTTGATATGGCAGTGATCATGCTTATCCAATTAAAAGATATTTGTCATAATTTCAAGATTTGTATTAGTTTATATGATTAGGCTAATTTGTTGAAGATTGTTGATATGAATTATCTTGTTCTTATGAGTTTAACTAGATCATGGATGAATTATTTGATTATTGTGTTAATTAAAATAATGATCTAAATCCCTTTAATGGACTCCATAACTTGTGCTCAAGCTATGGAAAATGAAAAGTCTCATACATTAAAATGAAATTAAACTCGTAAGTTATGGAAATGAAAGGACAATTGTCAAATATTAAGATAATAGGTTAATTATTTGTATTATTTGATATGAATTGTCTTGCTATATGTGTTACATTAGACCAATAGAATATTATATGATAATTTTCCTTGTTAGAATTGATCTAAATGTTCTTTAATGAGTTCCATAACTTGTCCTCAAGTTATGGAACATAAAAAGTCTTATCATAAATGTTTTAATAAACTCCATAACTTGTCCTCAAGTTATGGAAAGTCAAGAGTCTTTTCATAAAACCAACATTAAACTCATAATTTATAGAATTGAAGAGTTTTGACAAGTTTCAAAACTTACCCTCAAGTTTTGGAATTTGTAAAGTCTCACTAAAGAAACTTTAATTCCAAATCCTAGAGTTTTAAAAGTTAAAATTCAACCCTTATACTTTATAATATTATAAGTTTAATTATATATATATATATATATATATATATATATATATATATATATATATATATATATATATAACAAGTCAGTCTTACCGTTACTAGGCCTCATTCACGAAGCCGGTCTATAAGGGGGGTATAAGGTTATTGCCTATAAAATGGCAGTTTAATGGGTGTCCACTCTCACCCACCGCTTCCTTGACTGGTGGAGGGTCGTTAGCCGAACGGGTAGGATAGGACATTAATTCTCCCTCAATAAAAGTATAATGATAAATATAAAGTAACTAAATTTTTATCAAAATTCCCAATCTCAGTTACTTTAGGAAAATGTAAAATGGTGCTAATCCATGAAATTACACTTTGCACCTTGTTAAGTCGTTAATGGAGCGTGTGTGGTTAACCGACACACTAATCTGGGACTGACAATGTGTGGCAAAAGGTAGATTGATGTTAACCATAGATCAATGGAGCGTGTGTGGTTAACTGGCTCATTGATTAGGTGATTTGTAACATTGAATGTACCAAGCTAATTTGCATGGTTATTCACAACTTGTTTGTGATCCTCGGCATCCCAGTCACAAACTTGAAGGGCACAATCGAGATTTAAACATGCCATTGAAAAGTTCAATGAATCTTAAAGGATCTAGGAATTTCAATCCAATTAAAACTTAATCATCTATTTCGTTTTTCATGGTGGAAATTGGTAAATCGTCATTTACCTACCTTCAAATATTTTACAATTGGATTATGGCATCCCTCTTCGCAATTGTAAAATATTGTGTTGGGTCCTAACCTTAATATTTCGTTTTGGGTGTTATATTAAGGACTTAAATCAACTAACTTGAATTTGTTCCTTTTAGATGTCTAGTTTAGACAACTATGGTCTTCCCAAATCTTTTGGAAAAAGCTTTCCACATGAAGATGATATTCAACAATATCATACTTCACTTCCTTTCCTCCTTTAATTATTCTCCCTGACCCATAAGTTCGAAGACTTGAAAAGTTTAAGTTCACTCAAGCCCTATTGGCTAGTAAACACCAAGATGGAAGGTCTGTGTGTGCACATGTCTTGAATATGAAGTCACACATTGTGACATCCCCATTTTCACGGCCAGAAAAGACTGATTTTGTGTATGCTTGTTTGAAAATCAGAGTAACATTTTACATAAAAGTGTTGCGGAATTTGTTCCCAAAATAAAAATATGATAAAGATTTATCAAAGCATTTCCGTAGAAATGTATTTCATTAAAAAGACTCGGGATGTCATGTTCGATACAGATCAAAAGCATAAACAGTACAATATAAGCCTTACTACATTATTTCATATCTACAAGCCTATATCCGTAATCCCTCATCCAAAACATCACATCTATGCTCGAACGCCACTACCTGTAATACATGAAACTGAGTGGGTCAGGCTTGGGAGCCCGATGAGCACATAGGGTCTTCAACCCACAATAAATAAGTTATTTAATTTCATCAACCAACAATAACCCGATTACCCATTCCCGTTATCCTCACTTTATGTCCCTCAACACCTATCATAAGGGACTTAGCCTAAGGATCATCATCGGGATGGACACTACTGCTAAGGGGATTCCTCAGCAATAAATGTCCTTAAGGCAACCATGAGGGGGATTGAGTACACCGGTGAACACATCGTTCACAAACACCTATAAGTTGCGAGCTTGCTAGCGTTCCACTGGACTGTCTAGAAGAGTCCGTGGTCGTTATCCATACTCCGCTAGATGACAGAATCAACAACAACAACATTGAGGGCTCTCATCATTTTATCACACATCGTCTATTACATCTACCCATGGTTTACCCAAACATTTTTGTAGATATAAAATACATATACAGTTTAAATCATTTAAAACATGTATAAAAATCTTTCATCAGCATAGACAGCAAGTATTCAGACTATATGCACACATAGCATGTAATTTATATTAAATACTTCATATCTATGTGTAATATGAAAGTGACTATGCACTCACCTGATTAGGTGGTGACTCGGTACTCGGACAGCACTTCGATATCCCAAAACAATTTTCCGTTGACAAAACCTAGTATCAATACCACTAGGGTTTAGTCTAACGTTAACCACAACTAATTAATAGTCTAGCTATTATTACTATTATATAAGCGTTAAACAATACTTATATAACCAATAATAATAGCCCAAGTACTTATTATAAGTTCCTAATAACGTTACTATAATTAAATAAAAGCTATATTAAAAATATCGTAGGCGTAGCTCGCTTACAACGGGTTTTATAGAAAACCGGGTTTTGCTTGGAGCAGCGTTTCCGAACCGAAAGACCCTTTTTCTCAGGACTCCGGGATCCTCGGGGCTTCCTTCGGGTGCTAGGGGGTTTACCTAGGCTTAGGGGGGGGGGGGTTAGGGTAGTCTAGAGAGAGAAAGTAGTGAGAGAGAGAAGAAGTTTTGGTGTGAAAATCTGAGAAATATCGCATCCTATTTATAGGCCAGAGCTGCTGGGAACGCGCTGCGCTCCTCAGACCTGCGCGGGGCGCTCCTCAGACGCATGGCGCTCCTCGGCTACGCTCAGCGCTCATACAGCCACCTGTCTGAAGTTCCATGGTGCGACGTGGTTCATCCGATTCCAAGGGTTCCGAACGCGAGGCGCTCCTTGTACGCGCTGCGTAGCGAGGGCAGGTGTCCTCAATCCGAAGCGAGGCCGAGGTTAGCAAAGGAAGGCTGAGATCGTGCCACGTCACCTCCTTTCGTAACAGCTTCGCAAATTCACTTTCCGACTTCTAAAAATCATAACTTTCGCATACGAGCTCCGTTTTCGACGTTCTTTATATCCACGCGTAGGCGAGAACGTACTCTACAACTTTAGTTTAGACTCCGTCGGCTAATTTTGAATTTATTTTAAATTTATATTTTTAACAGGCCGGGACAGGATTGGTCCGTTAAAAATTCATAACTTCTTCATCCGACGTCCGTTTTCGTCTGTCTTTTTATCGTTACACTACTAAGCCGAAACTTCGAAAAATCATAACTTCCTCATACGAAGTCAGATTTGGGCGTTCTTTTTATGGACGCTCTCGGTTTAACATTTTCTACGACTTTTGTTTAGATTGTTAATGATAAAGGTCGCTCTATCGTAAATTTACTATTTATGCTTCCTGGTGTTGTGGCGGTTCCGTCGCGAAACTTCGACGGATCATAACTTCTTCATTATAACTCAGATTTCGGCGTTCTTTATATCTTCGGAATCCTTGTTTCGACCACTACAACTATGTAGAGATATCGGGTTTATTTCACACTTTAATTTTGACGCTTATTTTTATTCTTTATTTATTACACATTTATAAATAAGTAAGAAGCATATAAAGGCACATAATTCACATAATACTCAAATATTTCATCTTTATTATCTCAAAAGAGTTAAAATCGTTGACCTAGACTATTACATCATCTACTACAGCTTAGCCCTGAAACACGGGCGTTACAATTCTCTCCCCTTTAGGATGATTCCGTCCCGGGATCATGCATCAGCAAACAGATGCGGATAGCGACTCATCATGTCACTCTCTGTTTCCCAGGTGAGATTCCGCCCATTTGAATGTTTCCATCGGACTAGCACTAAGTCGACCATCTTGCGTCGTAACTTTTTAGTCTTACGGTCAACAATTGCCTCGGGCTCTTCAATCAGCCTCTTGTTTTCATCAATTCTTAACTCTGAGATCGGAATTATGTCGGGAACTTCTCCCGTTAACTTCCTCAAATAATACACATGGAAGGTGTTGTGAATACCATCTAGTTCTTCGGGTAATTCGAGCTTGTAAGCTTGGTTCCCAATCTTTTGAAGAACTTTGAACGGTCCAATAAACCTTGGACTCAACTTTCCTCGTTTCCCGAATCTTATAAGTCCCTTCCACGGTGAGACTTTAAGCAAAACCGAATCCTCAACTTCGAAGGTCATCGGTCGTCTTTTCTTGTCAGCATAGCTCTTCTGACGATCCTGGGCTGCTAACATCCTTTCCCTGATCACCTTAAGCTTCTAAGCAGTCTCATGGACTATCTCGGGGCCCATAAACTGCTTTTCTCCAGCCTCAAGCCAACATGACGGCGTACGACACTTTTGTCCGTAAAATGCTTGATAGGGTGCCATCTTGATGCTCAAGTGGGAACTGTTGTTGTAGGAAAATTCTACCAAAGGTAAGTGATCATCCCAGTTACCTTGGAACTCGAGGGTACATGCTCTCAGCATATCTTCCAGTGTTTGAATCGTTCTTTCGCTCTGACCATCAGTCTGCGGATGGTAAGCAGTACTTAAACACAACTTTGTACCCAATTCCTCTTGAAGACTTCTCCAAAACCTTGATGTGAAACGACTATCACGATCTGATACAATCGTTAGAGGAACACCGTGAAGTCTTACTACCTCCTTCACGTAAGCATTTGCGAGCTTATCCATAGAACACCTCTCGTTGGCTGCTATGAAGTGTGCACTCTTAGTGAAACGATCCACGACCACCCAAATCATGTCGTGACCGCTCTTCGTCCTGGGTAGTTTAGTCACAAAATCCATGGTGATGTCTTCCCATTTACTCATTGGTACAGGTAAAGGTTCTAAACTCCCATATGGTTTCTGATGTTGTGCCTTAACTCTTGCACATGTCACACACTCGGCCACATACTTCGCAACATCGAGTTTCATCGTCGGCCACCAATAGTAGGGTTTTAGGTCCCTATACATTTTTGTGCTACCGGGATGAATCGAGTACATGGTTTGTGCGCTTCTTCCATCAGAAATTCTCTTATTCCTCCCGTCTTAGGTACCCAAATCCGATCTTGGAATACCTCCAGTCCTTGACTGTTTGTACCGAACACCAACGTTCTGCCCAAACGTTCTTCCTTTCAGTCATTCTTCTCTGAAGCTTCTTCTTGAGCTTTCCTGATACTTTCCACAATCGTCGAGATAACTTCTATTCTCAACGCTCTTGGCCTTTTTCTCTCAAGGTTGACTTTTCGACTGAGAGCATCAGCGACAACATTCGCTTTACCAAGGTGGTAAAGTATCTCACAGTTGTAGTCCTTGAGTAACTCCAGCCAACGTCGTTGTCTCATATTCAATTCCTTCTGATTAAAGAAATACTGGAGACTCTTATGATCAGTGAAAAGCTTGCACTTCGTGCCATAGAGGTAATGCTTCCATATCTTCAAGGCAAAAACTACCGCTGCCAACTCCAGATCATGAGTGGGGTAGTTCTTTTCATGCTCCTTCAATTGTCGAGATGCATATGCTATCACCTTTTCTCTTTGGGTCAGAATACAACCCAACCCGACTCTAGATGCGTCACTATAGACCGCGAAGTCTTCAACTCCATCGGGTAGAGAAAGAATCGGTGCTTCACATAATTTCTTCTTTAGCTTCTCGAATGCTTCTTCGTGCTTCTCACTCCATGTATAAGTAGCTCCTTTGTGGGTCAAAGCTGTCAATGGAGCAGCTATCGAAGAAAAGCTTTGGATAAATCCTCGGTAGTATCCGGCTAGTCCCAGAAAGCTTCGAATCTCCGTGGGACTTTTCGGTCGTTCCCACTTCATCACCGCTTTGATTTTCGCTGGGTTAATCATTATCCCTTCTTGGCTAAGCACACGACCCAAGAATTGGACTTCTCGGATCCAAAAATCACACTTGGAGAACTTTGCATACAACTTCTCCTTCTTCAAGACTTCCAACACTTCTAGTAGATGCTGGCCATGCTCCTCCTGGCTTTTCGAGTAGATAAGAATGTCATCTATGAACACTATCACGGATTTATCGAGGAATGGTTTACAAACCCTGTTCATCAAATCCATGAATGTTGCTGGAGCATTGGTTAGTCCAAACGACATAACCAAGAACTCGTAGTGTCCATATCTCGTTCTGAACACAGTCTTCTCGATATCCTGATCTCTCACCTTCAGCTGATGATATCCTGACCTAAGATCGATCTTTGAGAAATAGCTCGAACCTTGCAGCTGATTGAATAGGTCATCAATCCTTGGCAATGGATACTTTTTCTTCACCGTTGCCTTGTTCAGCTCTCAGTAGTCTATACACATTCTCATGCTTCCGTCTTTCTTCTTCACGAATAGCATCGGAGCTCCCCAGGGTGATGAACTAGGTCGAATGAAACCGTTGTCCAGCAACTCCTGAAGTTGCGTCATAAGCTCCTTCATCTCCGTCGGTGCTAATCGGTATAGTGCCTTCGATATCGGTGTTAATCCTGGTAACAAGTCTATTCTGAACTCTACTTGTCTATCAGGTGGTAATCCGGGAAGATCTTCGGGAAAGACTTCCGGATAATCACACACCACTGGTATACTCTGCACCTCCTTTTTCTCATTCTTTGCATCGATCACGAATGCCAAGTACGATGCACATCCCTTGGACAAACATTTCATGGCTTTCGTCAGGGAGATGATTCTAGAATTTACTCTGTGTTTGTCCCCGTACACCATAAATGACTCCTTTCCGGGTGGGTTCACCCTTACTATCTTCTTCGTGCAAAGAATCTCAGTATCGTTGGCGCTAAGCCAATCCATTTCCAGAACGATGTCAAAACCGTTCAACTCTATGGGTAACAACTCTTCGTGGAATTCGTTTCTGTTTAGGTCGATGACGATGTTCCTAATACGATTACTAACAGGTACGAATTTGCCACTGGAAACTTCTACAATCAGGGCATTATCAAGTTTTTCTACGGGCAATGCTAGTTTCCCACCAAACTTATGTGACACAAAGGAGTAGTTTGCTCCAGAATCAAACACTATATTGGCAGGCAAACCATTTACAAGAAAGGTACCTGAAGTGACATCTGCTGCCTCCTTTGCAGCTTCGAGCGTCATCTGGAAGGCCCTTGCCTTCGGCTTTGGTGGAATGTTGGGTCTTCCTGCCTCCTTCTCCTTCGGGCAGTCCCTCGAAATGTGCCCTTCCTCGCCACACACATAACAGACTTTCTTGGTGAGGGTGCATTCATTGGCATAGTGCCCGGTCTTTCCACACTTAAAGCAGGTGACTTCTCCGTCGCATTTTCCGGAGTGCTTCTTCTTGCACTTGTCACACCAGTTTGCTTCGGCTCCTCCTCCCTTCGAACCAGACTTCGACAATTTACTTTTCTTGTTGGACCTTGAAGATCCATCGAATTTCCTTTTCTCACCAACCTCGACCCTCTCCAGACCCCTTTCCTTTTGCTGGGTCTCCACATTCTTAGCTGCTCGAACAACTGATTTCAGAGTGGTTGCCATCTTGACTGTCCGGCCAAAGTCGGCTGGCAGTCCATTTGCGAACTTCTCAATTTTGGAGAGTTCGGTTGGCACTAGGTATGGAAACAACTTCATTTTCTCCGTGAATGTAGTAGCGTAGTCGTCAACGCTCATTCTCCCCTTCTTCAAGTTTTGGAATTCATTGTTTAGATCAATCAGATCTATTTCTGAACAGTACTGCGCCTTCAGTTGTTCCAAGAACTCATCCCATGACATCTTGAGGGCTTTTCCTCATGGCATTGTATCCGCCAATAGCTTCCACCAACTCAAGACTCCATTTTTCAGTTGTCTAACTGCAAAGACAGTCTTCTGTTTCTCGCTACAGCTGCAGTTCTCGAACACCATCTCTATTTCGGAGATCCAATCCATAATTTCAATGGGCTTTGGGCTTCCTGAGAGACTTGGTGGCTTCGCACTCAAGAAATTCTTATGCATCCGCCCATCCTTGTCGTTTCCCCTCTCCGAGTCATTCCGTCGTTCTCCTTGAGTCCCAACTTGACTCACATGGCGGCTATAGTTCCCTTCCTCTGATTTCTCAGGAATCAGCTCGGGTTGCTCAATGGGCATGGTAGGTTCGTCCCTATTTGCGTGCAACATCTGCCTCATCTCCTCCATTTCTTCTGCTAACATAACACGAATCGTGGCTTCTACTCCAGCCATGGTGATTGGCTCGGGTGCAGCTTCTACTACAACAAGTATTTGTTGAATCACTGGGGGTTGATTCCTATTCCCATTTTCATTCCCAGCTCCACTGCGGGTTCTTGCCATTTTGATCTATACACCGAATAAGGTGAATTTAGATTTTTATTTAGGATAGACGTTTAAATCATCCTTATCTCTCCGAAACATTTACATGCTAGTTCTAATATCGTAGTCGTACGTTTAGAATCCTAAACACATAAGGTTTCCAGATCCGGTCGGCAGCAGACCATAGATCCGAACAAATAACAGCGTATAAGGCATAAATCATTTAGCACATAAAGCATATTAGGTATACTTTCTTAAATAAGCTAGTGCTCACATCTCACGATCATCTCTTAGCATTCTAAGTTTAAGTCTAGAAATCCTACAAATATCTAGTTCGCTTAAACTAATGCTCTGGTACCAACTGTGACATCCCCATTTTCACGGCCAGAAAAGACCGATTTTGTTTATCCTTATTTGAAAATCAGATTGACATTTTACATAAAAGTGTTGCGGAATTTGTTCCCAAAATAAAAATATGATAAAGATTTATCAAAGCATTTCCGTAGAAATGTATTTCATTAAAAAGACTCAGGATGTCATGTTCGATACAAATCAAAAACATAAACAGTACAACATAAGCCTTACTACATTATTTGATATCTACAGACCTATATCCGTAATCCTTCATCCAAAACATCACATCTATGCTCGAACGCCACTACCTGTAATACATGAAACTGAGTGGGTCAGGCTTGGGAGCCTGATGAGCACATAGGGTCTTCAACCCACAATAAATAAGTTATTTAATTTCATCAACCAACAATAACCCGATTACCCGTTCCCGTTATGCTCACTTCACGTCCCTAAACACCTATCATAAGGGACCTAGCCTAAGGATCATCATCGGGATGGACACTACTGCTAAGAGGATTCTTCAGCAATAAATGTCCTTAAGGAAACCATGAGGGGGATGGAGTACACCGGTGAACACATCGTTCACAAACACCTACAGGTTGCGAGCCTGCTAGAGTTCCACTGGATTGGCTAGAAGAGTCCGTGGTCGTCATCCATACTCCGCTAGATGACAGAATCAACAACAACAACATCGAGGCCTCTCATCATTTTATCACACATCGTCTATTACATCTACCCATGTTTTACCCCAACATTTTTGTAGATGTAAAATACATATACAGTTTAGATCATTTAAAACATGTATAAAAATCTTTCATGAGCATAGACAGCAAGTATTCAGACAATATGCACACATAGCATGTAATTTATATTAAATACTTCATATCTATGTGTAAGATGAAAGTGACTATGCACTCACCTGATTAGATGGCGACTCAGTACTCGGACAGCACTTCGTTATCCCAAAACAATTTTCTTTTGACAAAACCTAATATCAATACCACTAGGGTTTAGTCTAACGTTAACTGCGATTAATTAATAGTCTAGCTATTATTACTATTATATAAGCGTTAAACAATACTTATATAACCCATAATAATAGCCAAGTACTTATTATAAGTTCCTAATAACGTTACTATAACTAAATAAAAGATATATTAAAAATAGCGTAGGCGTAGCTCACTTACAACGGGTTTTATAGAAAACCGGGCTTTACTTGGAGCAGCGTTTCTGAACCGAAAGACCCTTTTTCTCGGGACTTCATTCGGGTGCTAGGGGGTTTACCTAGGCTTAGGGGGGGGGGGGGGTTAGGGTTGTCTAGAGAGAGAAAGTAGTGAGAGAGAGAAGAAGTTTTGATGTGAAAATCCGAGAAATCTCGATCCTATTTATAGGCCGGAGCTGCTGGGAACGCGCTGCGCTCCTCGGACCTGCGCGGGGCGCTCCTCGGACGCATGGCGCTCCTCGGCTACGTTCAACGCTCGTACAGCCACCTGTCTGAAGTTCCATGGTGCGACGTGGTTCATCCGAGTCCAAGGGTTCCGAACGCGAGGCGTTCCTTGTACGCGCTGCGTAGCGAGGCCAGGTGTCCTCAATCCGAAGTGAGGCCGAGGTTAGCAAAGGAAGTCTGAGATCGTCCCACGTCACCTCCTTTCGTAACAGCTTCACAAATTCACTTTCCGACTTCTAAAAATCATAACTTTTGCATACAAGCTCCGTTTTCGACGTTCTTTATATCCACGCGTAGGCGGGAACGTACTCTACAACTTTCGTTTAGACTCCGTCGGCTAATTTTGACTTTATTTTAAATATATATTTTTAACAGGCCGGGACAGGATTGGTCTGTTAAAAATTCATAACTTCTTCATCCGACGTCCGTTTTTGTCTGTCTTTTTATCGTTACGCTACTATTAACGAGATCTTCGCTTCTCGTTTAGGTTGTGTCGGCTAAAAATCACTCGATCTAATATTCGAACTTTGGGCTGTACACTACTAAGCCGAAACTTCGAAAAATCATAACTTCCTCATACAAAGTCAGATTTGGGCGTTCTGTTTATGGACGCTCTCGGATTAACGTTTTCTACGACTTTCGTTTAGATCGCTAAGGCTAAAGGTCGCTCTATCGTAAATTCACTATTTATGCTTCCTGGTGTTGTGCCGGTTCCGTCGCGAAACTTCGACGGGTCATAACTTCTTCGTTATAACTCAGATTTCAGCGTTCTTTATATCTTCGGAATCCTTGTTTCGACCACTACAACTTTATGTAGAGATATCGGGTTTATTTCACACTTTAATTTTGACGCTTATTTTTATTCTTTATTTATTACACATTTATAAATAAGTAATAAGCATATAAAGGCACATAATTCACATAATACTCATATATTTCATCTTTATTATCTCAAAAGAGTTACAATAGTTGACCTAGACTATTATATCATCTACTACTGCTTAGCCCTGAAACACGGGCTTTACACACATTGACAAGCTGGGAATGTTGGGTGTCGTTTTCCCGAGGAAGTTGGATGTTGACTTGGTTCTTCAGTCACTTCCCGAGTCGTATAGTCAGTTTGTTAAAAACTACTACATGACATATTGCGACGTAACCCTTATAGACCTTACCTGTTCGCTTATTGCTGCTGAATCAGAAATGATTTGGCGCAATGGTCAAGCAAATTTGATTGGAAGATCTACTTCCCAAGCTGCCATGGACATAGGCAATGACATAGATAATCCATAAAAGATCCCTTCTCCTATGGGAAGGGAATTGGCTATAGTCAAAATATTTGACCATAAGAGAAAAACCAGTTCTGAGATAGTTCCATGTGCAAATGCCAAAGAGTCCACTTGTTTCTACTGCCATTTGAAGGGACATTGGAAGCGAAGATGCCCTGAATACCTGAAAGATCTAAGAGACGGTAAAGTCAAAAAGGTTTGACTCTACTTCAAGTAAGTTTGCTATATATAACTCTATTAAGTTCCTATTTAGAGATTCTTAATACATGATGTGATAAGATTACATTTTGATGTTTTGTAGGATCAAAGGAAGCTTAAAGGAAAGGCATGCAGAGTCTGATCACGAAGAGATGGATTTCGATCACATGGTTCGATGATCAGATTTTTGAACTGCTACTTAAGGGGTATGATATATTGCTTAGAAATTTGTAATAACATAGTTTTCATTTTTAATTGCATTGTAAGGAAAAGTTTTTCCGCACCTTTTATAAATAAATAAAATTTTGGTTATTTATCTTATTTATATTTCCTTGCAATGACATTTGTGAAAATTGGTGTTTGTATTTTTTAGCAATATGGATTTGATTCTTTCGTTTGTGGTAGTGTCTAAATTTACCAAATAAGGAAAGATTCTCATCACCCAAGTTTCAGTTGGATAGGAACTTGGAATCATGCAAGTTGTATTGTGTGATGAATGAGAACTTTTATCTTTAGGGAATTAAGACTGATTCTTTGTTCACATGTAAATGTGAGCCAAGTGAAGGACTAGGGGATCGGGTACACTTGGTTGTGCGCTGATCAGGTCCACCACAAAGAACGATAAGATTGTTCGTTATGGTTTACTAAAGTTAGTAAATATGGTTATGCTTAAAAAGTTAAGTATAATTCTGAGTCATTGAAAAGTCTCAATGTATAGCAGAACGAATAAGAAGAATCAAAGTCAGCGGAAAGATAAAAGTTTCTCCAATCTGAAGACGGGAGAGTACGTGAGTATCGTGTTTTATGATCATCTTAGTGATTATGAAAACCATATCACAATTTGATCCTCTAAGGACGCCTTAGTGCATTTTTTTGGCTAATAAGAGGAATCAGGAATTGTTGAAATGGTTAAATCAATTAAGATAAATCATACTTCGTTCCAAAATCAGGTCTTAGAGTCATACTCCAAGATTATAACTTGAGTGACATAATCTTAAGAAAGGTTTATAACACTTATCAAACGTAGAGTAAAATGTTTTCTACTCTTGTACATTTGAAATTGGTAAGTTGCGATGTTTTGGATAAAACAAAGACCAATTGTGTGAAGTGTTTGTCTCGATCAGAAACCGCACCAACCCTTGAATATTTTTTTGTCAAGTAATGGTTCTTGAAAAAGAGAATCTTATATGTCAAGAGGTCAGTGGGAGTCTTAAAAGTCTTGAAAAAGTTTCAAGAACTAATCAAGAGTAAACTTATTGTTAATCACTAGCACACGACTTGAGGTTTGTAACCTATCGTGTTGACATATTCTTCTTTTTGTGGCCATTCCACTTGAGGTTGACTATACATGTGAGTTCTATGTGTTCTCAATTGTTTGCATAAAAACCTGGAAGTAATGGCAGGCCCTTGTGCTGCCAGGTAGCAAGAAATTAAGATTGAACAAGTTCGGTCCATATGAGTTTGGATTTGTCACTAACCCTGTCTTGTGATCATGGTTATGACAAATTCACATGGACAGGAATACATACACCATAAAATCTAAGTGTCATAAGGTTTCTCTCCGCTTTATGAAAATGATTGTGAGGAAACGCTTTCACTAAGTAGATTTTAAAGAGTTAGCGATTGTGATATTTGCATTCTCAAATTCGATTAGGACTACGGCATCCCTCTTCATAGTTCGAATTGTGAGAAATGGTAAAATGTCTAAACATTTGAGACTTATTGCTATAAGTTCTAAAATTGTTTAGACACACATATGAGCTTTCTGATAAAAGGCGTGTGATCTTAGATAAAGGCTTATCGAAGCATCTCGTGTTAGAAATCTGAACTTTGGAAAGAAAATCAATAAAGTATTGATTTCTAGAAGTTCAGCTGATTTCTGGACTTATGTCACAGCTAGTGGGAGCATAAATGTTATGCAAGTAACAAAATAATTGTTATGCTAGTGGGAGCATAATTATTATGGTAAGTGTTGCAAGTTAGCAATGTTAGTTATAGAAAACAAAATTTTCAATTCGCAAAGTTGCAGGGTTGAAAAGTTGTTTTGCTATAATTAAGGGAGAGGAACTTATACTTTATTTCAACTCTAAAAGTTTAGATTGAGATTTCAATCAAATTTAGTGAAGGATTTATATGAATACCATGATGAAATGCTTCAACATTGGAAATTCTATATATGAAAAATTATAGCAAAAGACTGGTCAAGTATCATGTCTTTATGTAAGACATTATGAATCGTATCCCATATACTTCGGGTATAGGATCGATTACATATGCAATAATATTCATGTGTTCTAATTTTCCAAATGCCTAGGGCATTAAGAGGAAAAAAGGACTAGAACTAGATATGACTAAAGTTATTAAAACGACTGCTAAGAACAATCCAAGGTTCGCCAAAGATTGGTTGCTTATGGATAGTTGGAAGTATAGTAATGGATGGACCATATTAAAATTATTATGAACAGACAGGATTCTACTAACAACGAGTTGTCATATGGAAAATATGGAAATGTTTCGATAATGGGAGATGGATATCAAGAATCTATGAGAAACTTAGAAACTTTTATGCAAGAAGGATGTTCAAAGGAATGTGCTTTGAATATGAGACTTCGGATCTATGGAATTGTCTTGTAACAATCTCCAATGGAAAGTATTGTAATTGATGAAGTCTCTGTGACTTGTGTACATAGTAATTACAAAAGGATCACTACATATAAGTTTAGAATCTAACAAATTACAGTAAGTGGCAAGAACTTGGTATTCTTACACTTACGATAAGGATTTGGAATTGTGAAATGGGTATCATTGGAAATGTTTACAATTGATCTATTTCACAAAGTAAAGGACCGTAGGTAAACATAGTGTGCATGCTTGGAGCATGGGAGAGCTATTGTTTTAATTCAAGTATTAGTTGATAAATCAAAACAATATACAATGAATAATGTGTAATTAATATGGTGATTAAATAAAAGGTGTTTTATTTACACTCAAAAGTTTTGGGGCCATATAGGATTAGTATTATTCTTGTGTTTCACTTTGCATGTTTTGACTTCCAGAATAATAAGATTATTCAAACCATCCACAGTCGATCATACGTTGGAATTAAGTATGAAAGAAGACTATCATGAGTTGGCTTGTAGATTGTCTAAGGCGTTAAACATAGCAAAAGTGTGATACACCATTCATGAGTGCTCCTGAAATAAGATTTGATTATTGGATTTAACCCGCACTCACCTGAATCACTTCATGGAATTTATGACGAGTGATTGTGAGACGATAATATCATATAATCTTCAAAGTAAGATATATGAGTTGTTGACTACGAGTTGGTTGTGCATTGATGATACGAAAATGCATCAGTAACTTGATGTTATAAAACGTATCGTTGTGCATGACTTAATGAGTAGTTAGTACAAGCATATAATGTCAAAGTTTATATGTTCCTTTTATCCTAAGACGATTAAAAGCGATATCTTAGGCCCCTTGATGATTCTGTTTTGACTATGTGTCGGGCCTGGTCAGAACTAAATTGATGTGTTCAATTATGTTCCATGTATTTGTCCGCATAGATATCTTGAGAACAGAGGAGTATATGATCCCTTATTTGAAGGACACGTCACTGACTAGGTCAGAGTTCGACAGCGGCTTTTGAAAGCTTACGATTGTTAAGTCGGATCCTGAAGTCGCATTGGCAGTTATAGTTATTAGACTTATCCAAGTGGGAGACCGTTGGATTTGGTGTCTAATCCCATAGCTCTAACTAGGATGTACTTGACCCGATTGTAGCATCGTCCTTTTTGGGTTGCCTTCACTAGTGCAATTTGATAGGATGGATTTTGAGAATAAGGTTATTTATGATTTATTAATATATTACAAGTATAATATATTAATATGAAATCATATTATTTAATTAGTATTGATCAAGATTTAATTTGGAATTAGTTTTGTGGTCAAAAGAGACTAATTAAATATATGGGGATTGATTATGTAAATCAATGATTCTTGTAGTGTGGGCCAATGATCCATGATTATGTAGATGGGCTAAACTAATCCATGGATAGTCCATGGAGGTTAAATCCATGGAGCATGAGAATGTGGAAAGTCATGGGTTATTACGGTTTACAAAGTGTAACCCTAGCATGTGCAACACTATAAATAAGCCCCTCCTAGAGCCCAAATCGGTTGCCACTTACTTTCCAAGAGGGTGAAGTTGATTTTGTGCTAGTAGCCTATTCTATCAAGGCTCCTCTTGCATATTGGTGTTTGTGAACCAATAGAGGCATCACACTTGAGGTGCTCAAGCTTTCAAAGGTCAAGAAGTACAAGTCCTTCTAAGAGGTAAGTCATCTAACTAGTTGTATCAATCAATTGTTCAAATATATGCTAGTTAGGACAATGCTTTGGAAAATTAAACATATGCATGTATAATTAGAGAAAACATAGATCCAAAGCATTTAGGGTTGCATGTGCACCATAGGAGAGTTATAGTGCCCAAAACCCAACAGTCGCATCCACCATGATCGGAGTCAGTGTATCCCACCAACTTGAACTCAGAATCACAAGGCTACCATAACCCAAGATTGGGTGTATGCTTTAAGTACTAAAAGATTCTTTTAACAACGAGTAGATGAGATTCCTTAGGATTGGCTTGATAACGAGCACACAATATAGTAGCAAATGTAATGTCAGGGAGACTGGCGGTAAGATAGAGTATAGAGCCTATCATTCCTTGAAACAAGGTTGCATTCACATCAACACCATTTGGATCAGCATCGATATACACTGATGAGAACATCGGAGTTTTTTCCAGCTTGCACTCAAAGAATCCATACCTCTTCAGCATATCTGCAATATATTTAGCTTGGCAAAAAAATACCATTAGTTAGTTATTTGACCTGCAAACCCAAAAAGAAATTTAGTTCACCCATCATGCTCATCCAGAACTTTTTGGCCATGATCTCTGTGAATTCTGAACTTAGCTTTTCATCAGTGGATCCAAAGATGAATATCATCCACATAGACTTGAGCAAGAATGATATATGATCCTGAATTCATTATGAACAAAGTGTTGTCGATCTTTCCTCATTTATATCCACTTAAAAGAATATATCTCGCCAATTTGTCAAATCATGCTCTAGGTGTCTTCTCTAAACCATAAACAACTTTATCAAGACGATACACATGATTTGTAAATTCTTCACTTTCGAACCCTGGAGGTTGGTTTAGAAAAACTTCTTTTTGAAAATCTCCATGTAGAAAGGCAGTATTGACGTCCATTTGATAGAATTTGAAGTTCTTTAAAGAAGCAAAAGAAAGAAACAAGAGAACTGCTTCAATTCTGGAAACAGGAGCAAATGTTTCATCATAGTCTAACCCTTCAAGTTGACAGAAACCTTGAGCCACAAGTCTAGCTTTGTTTCTTATCACAATCCCATCCTCATCCATTTTGTTCCTGAAAACCCAACAAGTGCCAATGATGGTCTTCACTTGAGCTTTTGGAACAAGAGTCCACACACGATGATGTTCAAATTCATTCAGCTCATCCTGCATAGCCTTGATCCAGTCATCTTATTTCAATGCATCAGCGACATTATTGAAGGGTTTTGAGCATTCTAACACTCCTATGGTGTACACGCAACCCTAAATACCTTGGATCTATGTTTTCTCTATTATACATGCAAACTTGAACTTTCCAAGGTATTACCCTAACTAATACAATCTTTGATACTTGGGTAATATAATCAAGTTAGAAGACATACCTTTTTATGTAGCTTGATTCCATGGAGCTTAACAGCCTAGTGCCTCAAGTGTGACACCTCAAATGGTTCACACAACATCACCAACAACTTGGAATAACTTGCGAGAAAAGGTTCCTATGCTCAAATCGGCTAGCCCTCATGTGTACACATACTAGTGCAAATTTCTTGAGCCATGGGGTCCTTATATATGGTGGCTATTAGGGTTACACCATGTAACCCATGTCTTTCCATATTCTTCATGCTCCATGGGTTAAAACCTCCATGGAGTATCCATGGGTTACTCCATGGGTTTTGCCCAACATGAAGAACTATGGATCATAAGCCCACATATATAAGAATGAATTATTTACACAATCAATCCCCATATATTTAATTAGTCTCCTTTTGATTACAAAATTAATTCCAAAATAATCCTTGATCAATACTAATTAAATAATATGATTTCATATTAATATATTAGAACTTATAATATATTAACAAATCATAAATATCCTTTTCTCACAAAAGTCTATCCAAATTGTTCTGATGCCATGCAACCCAAATGGATCGGGTCAAGTACATACCAATTATAGTTATGGACTTAGACACTAATCCAACAGTCTCCCACTTGGATAAGTCTAAAACTGTTATTGCGTATGACTTCAAAACCCGACTAGCAATCGCAGCTCTTAAAAGCTGTTGTCGAACTCTGAACATATCAATGACGCGTCCATTAGATAAGGGATCATATATTCCTCCATTCTAGATATAATATGGACTGAGACATGGATTATAATCATTCTCTCTGTCCATTTGTTGTTTCCCGATTTCTGATTTATGACGACCGACTAACTGAACAAATCAAATCAGTCCAGGCTTGGCCAAGCACTTTGGGGTGTCATCACTAAATCATCGAGGGGCCCACATATATCGCTTTTATCCCTTTAAGCGTAAAAGGAATAGATAAACTTCGACTCATATGCTTGTTCTACTACTTGTTGAATCATACACAAAGGCACGTTTTATAACATCGAGTTACCAATGCGTTTTCATACAATCAATGTATAACCAACTCATAGGCAACAACTAATATCTCTAGGTTTGAAGAATATAAGATATTATCGTCTCATGATCACTCGTGATAAAATCCATGAACTGAGTCAAATGAGCGTGGGTTTAATCCAATACTCAGAACTTATGAGCACTCATGAATGCCGCAACAACTCTTGCTATGTCCACTACCTAGGACATCTACAAACCAGCTTCATGACAGTCTTGATTCATATTTACTTCCAACATATGACCGACTATGGATGGTTTGAATAACTTAGTCATTCAGGCAGAACAACCTAGTTATTCTGGAAGTCAATACATGCAAAGTGAAACACAAGAATAATCGAATCCAATATGGTCTCAAAACTTATGAATATAAATAGAACACCTTTTATTTATCACCATATTGATTACACATTATTCATTAAATACTGTTTCAAATTATCAACTTTATACTTGAATTGAAACAATAGTTGTCCCATGCTCCAAGCTTGTACACTATGTTTTCTAAACACTAGTCATGTCATACACCAAGTATGCACACTATGTTTTTCCAAACATTAGTTATGTCATACACCAAGTATGCAAACTAAGTTTGTCTATGATCTTTACTTTGTTAACATAATTCCAATGATTCTCATTTCATAATCCCAAATCCTTACCGAAAATGAAAGAATTCTAAATTCCTGCCATTTACCTAAATCTGTTAGATGCTAAACTTATATGCATTGATCCTCTTGTAATGATTATGCACAAAGCCATAAAGACTTGTCAACAGACATTACCGAGTATTCCAATGGAGATCATTCCATGGAAACGAAGTCTCAAATTCAAAGTACATTGCTTTGAACATCCTTCTTACATTAAGTTTCCTTATCTTACATAGATTTAATGATTAACTTCCGCCTATGGGAACATTTCCATATTTCCATTTTGACTATCACTTCTGACCAAGAGTTGCCTCTTTTTAGAATATGTCAATATGGTCCTTCCAAACTTAACACTATACTTCCAATTGTCCCTGAGCAACCAATCTTTGGTAAATCTTAGATTGTTCTCGACAATTGTTTAATCAAATTAGTCATATCTAGTTCTAGTACTTTTTCCCTCTTAATGCTCTAGGCATTTGGAAAAATTTAGAACATATGAATATCATAGCACATGCAATTGACCCTATATCCGAAGCATATGGGACACGATTCATGATGTCTCACATAAAGACATGATACTAGACCAATCTTTTTGCTATAATATTTCTATTTCTATTTGCCAAGTTCTCATAATTCAGATTATGAAAAGAGATGCCGTAATCATAATCAAATTTTAGAATGCAAATAATGTTCCTATATATAGAATTTCCTTATGTTGAACCATTCCAACATAACATTCATATATATATATATATATATATATATATATATATATATATATATATATATATATATATATATATATATATATATATATATATATATATATATATATATATATACTTGACTAAATTTGATTAAAATCTCACGATCTAAGCTTTCAGATTTGAAATGAAGTATATTTTCCCCTCCCTTAATTATAGCAAAACAACTTTTCCCAATTGAAACTTTTGTTTTCTATAATTAACATTGCCAACTTGCAACATTTATTATAATTATAATACTCCCACTTGCATGATGATTATTAGCATAACACTTATGCTCCCACTAGCTTTGACATGTACTCAGAAATCAGCTGGACTTCTAGAAATCAATACTATATTGACTTTCTTACCAAAGTTCAGATTTCTGATACGATATGCTTTGATAAAACTTTATCAAAATCATACACCTTTCCTTAGATAGCACACATGTGTGTCTAAACAATTTCATAACTATGAAAAGGGATGCCGTAATCATAGTCTCAATTGTTTAGACCTTTGCCATTCCTCACAAGTCCATGTTAGTGTGCCGGTTAACCACACACGCTCCAATAATGACTTTGAGACTGCAAATATCACAATTGCTATCTACTTGAAATCTACTTAGTGAAAGCTTTTCCTTACCATCATTTTTATGAATCGAAGAGAAACCTTATGACACCTAGATTTTGTGGTGTATGTGTTCCTATCGTGTGCTAGTGACACCTTTAACTGGAATGGGCACAGAAATAGGAATATGTCAACACGATAGGTTATAAACCTCACGTCGTGTGCTAGTGATAAACTACAGGTTTTTATTCTTGATTAGACTCTGTCAAGATCTTTTAGGCTCCCACTGTCCTTGTGACATATAAGACTCTCTTGCCAAATATTCAAGAGATAGTGAGGATTCTTTATCAAGACAAACACTTCATACAATTGGCCTTAGTTGGTCTCTGTTTTATCCAAAACATCACAACTTACCAATTTCAAATGTACAAGAGTAGGACACATTTTACTCTTACATTTGAAAAGTGTTATAAACCTTTCTTTAAGATATGTCACTCAAGTTACCATCTTGGAGTATGACTCTAAGAATTGTTTTGGAACGAAGTATGAATCATCTTCTTGATTTAACCATTTCAACAATTCAAGATTCCTCTTCTTAGTCATAAGAATGCACTAAGATGTCCTTAGAGAACCAATTGTGATATGGTTTCTTAATCATTAAGATGATCACAAAACATGATACTAAATTACTCTCCCATCTTTTCAGATTTGATAAACTTTTATCATCCTGCCTAATTTGATTCTTCTCATTCGTTCTGCCATACATTGAAACTTTTCCAATGTTTCAGAATTATACTTAAACTTGTAAGTATAACGATATTTACTGAACTTCAGTAAATCATAACGAATAGTCTTATCGATCTTTGTGGTGCACTTGATTAGTGCACAAGAATGTGTACTCGATCCCTTAGTCCTTCACTTGACTCACATATACATGTGAACAAGGAACTAGTCTTAATTTTCCAAAGATGAAAATTCTCATTCACCATACAATACAACTTGCATAATTCCAAGTTTCTATCCAACTGAAACTTGGTTGATGAGAATCTTTCCTTATTTGGTAAATTATGACACTAACACAAACGAAAGAATCAAATCCATTTTCCAATATTGCTATTAACGGAATCATATAAGCAACAATTTTTCACAAATGGCATTGTAAGGATACTTAAAATAAATAAAAACGAAACATTTTCTTTTATTTAAAACTTGCGGAAAGACTTATCCTTACAATGCAAATGAATATGAAAACTATGTTGTTATATATTCATAAGCAATCTATCACAACTCTTAAGCAGCAGCTCAAAAATTCTGATCACTGAACCATGCGATAGAAATCCATCTTCGTGATCAGAATCAGCTTACTCTTCTTTAAGCTTCCTCTCTTTTCTTTGATTCTTAAAACTTCAACATGTGACCCAGTCACATCATGTAATAAGAATCTCCATATAGGAACTTAATAGAGTTAGATAGTGGACTTACCTGAAGTAGAGTCAAACTTTTTGACTTGACCAACCTTATGATCTTTCAGGTAAATAGGGCAGCTTTACAACCAATGCCCCTTCCTTTGGCAATAGAAACATATGGACCCTTTGGTAATGGTTCATGGGACTATCTCAGACTTAGCCTTTCTCTTTACCATTTGGTTAACCGAGTTGACTATGGCGATCCCTTTCCATTGGGAAGAGAAAGCTCTTCTGGATTTTCAATGTTACCATTGTCAATGTCCATGGTAGTTCCGGAAGTTGATCTACTAATCAATTTTGCTTTACCAGAGCTCCAAATCATTGCTGATTTAGCAGCACCAAGCAAATAGATAAGATCATTGAGGGTTATGCCATAGTCTGTTACATAGTAGTCCCAAAGGAACTCACTATGTGACTTAGAAAGTGATTGAACAACCAGCTTTCTCAAGACTTTGACATCCAACTCTCCCGGCTTGTCAATATGTGACTTTATCTCCAAGATATGAACACACATAGACTTTGCTTGCCAATAGGGCTTGAGTGATTTTGAACTTGTGGGTTAGGGAGAATAATGGAGGGGTGAAGGAAGAGAAGTATGATTTCCATGAACCAACCATGGGACATCATCTTCATTAGAAATATTCAAGTTAGTTGTTTGAACCAGATATCTACAATGGGAGATATTCAAGTTAGTTGATTTAAGTCCTTAATATAACACCCAATATGAAATATTAAGGCTAGGACCCAACACAATATTTTATAACTTGGAAGAGGAATTCCATAATCCAAGCTATAAAATATTTGAAGGTAGGCGAATGACGATTCACCAATTTCCACCATGAAAAATGCAATAGAAATATTAGGTTTTAATTGGATTTGAAACTCCTAGAACTTTTGAGATTCATTGAACTTTTCAATGGCATGTTTCAATCTCGATTGTGCCCTCTCAAATTTTGTGACTGGGATGCCGAGGATCACAAAACAAGGTGTGAATAACCATGCAAATATACTTGGTACCCTTAATATTTACCACTCAATCGATGTGCCGGTTAACCACACGCGCTCCACCGATACTATGATAAACATTAAGTTACCCTTTGCCTACCTTGTTAAATCCAGGTTAGTATGCCGGTTAAGCACACACGCTCCACTAACGACTTAAGCAAAGTGCAAAGTGTAATTTCATGGGTTAGCACCAAATTCACATTTTACTAAGTAACTAAGATTGGGAATTTATAAGTGTTTAGTTACTTAGTATTTATCATTAATACTTTTAATGAAGGGAGAATTATAGTCCTTGTCCTACCCGTTCGGCTAACGACCCTCCACCAGTCAAGGAAGCGGTGGGTGAGAGTGGACACCCATTAAACTGCCATTTTATAGGCAGTAACCTTATACCCCCTTATAGACCCGCTTCGTGAATGAGGCCTACTAACAGTAAGACTGACTTTGTTCTTATATATATATATATATATATATATATATATATATATATATATATATATATATATATATTATTATTATTATTATTAACTTATAATAATATAAAGTATAAGGGTTGAATTTTAACTTTTAAAATTCTAAGGGCTTAAATTGGAATTAAAGTATTCATGAGGGGAAACTTTACAAATTCCAAAACTTGAGGGCAAGTTTTGAACTCTTCAAAAACTTTTCAATTCCATAACTTATGTGTTTAAAGTTGTTTTAATAAAAAACTCTTCAAGTTCCATAACTTGAGGACAAGTTATGGAAGACTTTAAAACATTCAAAAATGAGACTCTCCATTTTTCATAACTTATGGAAATCTTATGAGTTTTAATAATCATAAATGTGACTTTTCATATAACTTGAGGACAAGTTACAAAACACATATTATGAACAACTTTTAGATCAATTTGTATTGAAAACACATTATCACATAACTTTTCTATTAATCTAACTCAACTCATAAGAACAAGATAATTCAAATCAAACACTTTTCATGTAATTAGCCTAACCATTAAACTAATACAAAACATGAATCTATTGACAATTATCTATAAAATTGGATTAGCATGAACATTACCTCATCAAAAACAGGTTTACAAGTTCAAAAACAGCTTAGGGTAATGTTCCTAGTCCAATTCCAGCCAAAAAAACTCGAAAAAATGTTGTCCGGGGCTCCTACTCGTCGAGTGTATGAACATACTCGACGAGTAGGATGAATTTCTTCATGGACTCGGCGAGTCCATCAGTGGACTCGGCGAGTCTAGTGCCTAGACAGCCAAAAAATCGATTTTTTCAGCTTTTTTCAGCAATTTGCATCAAGTATAATTGAAAACAAGCCTAGTCTCTGATACCACTGAAGGGTTTTGAGCATTCTAACACTCCTATGATGTATATGCAACCCTAAATACCTTAGATCTATGTTTTCTCTATTATACATGCAAACTTGAACTTTCCAAGGTATTACCCTAACTAGCATACAATCTTTGATACTTGGGTAATATAAACAAGTTAGAAGACATACCTCTTTATGTAGCTTGATTCCATGGAGCTTAAGAGCCTAGTGCCTTAAGTGTGACACCTCAAATGGTTCACACAACAATACCAACAACTTGGAATAACTTGAGAGAAAAGGTTCCTATGCTCAAATCGGCAAGCCTTCATGTGTACACATACTAGTGAAAATTTCTTGAGCCATGGGGTCCTTATATATGGTGGCTATTAGGGTTACACCATGTAACCCATGTCTTTCCATATTCTTCATGATCCATGGGTTGAAACCTCCATGGAGTATCCATGGGTTACTCCATGGGTTTAGCCCAATATGAAGAACTATAGATCATAAGCCCACATATATAAGAATGAATGATTTACACAATCAATCCCCATATATTTAATTAGTCTCCTTTTGATCAAAAAATTAATTCCAAATTAATCCTTGATCAATACTAATTAAATAATATGATTTCAAATTAATATATTAGAACTTATAATATATTAACAAATCATAAATATCTTTTTCTCACAAAAGTCTATCCAAATTGTTCCGATGTCGTGCAACCCGGATGGACCATGCCAAATCGGGTCAAATACATACCAATTATAGTTATGAACTTAGACACTAATCCAACAATTATTTGGTTCAATCATTGAGACGAAGTTAGCAAACATGCAGAAGTTGTTGCTGACTCCGATGCGGGTAAGAATCCCAGAATTTACATCTCCAATGATTTGAGATTAAGGATGATCTCGAAGAATTCTTGGATTAGAACTATCATTTGTATTACTTTGAGCAGAGTCTTCCTAATTTGATGGTTCAGCTTCTTCTGGGATGGCAGCCTGATCTGCAGAGATAGGTTGTGAACCGATTAATTGATCAACATTTGGTAGAACAAGCTCAACGTCACTTGGCAAGAACTCAGGAATAGTGTCTGAAGGATTGTAAGTAAGTTCATTCAGAATTGATGAGGGGTGATCAACTCGATCATGAATGAACGACTCTTCATCAAAGGTGACATGAGCGGTTTCCTTAATAGTTTTCCTTGAAAGATTGAATACCCTGAAGGCCTTGGATACACTAGATTAACCTTGAAATACTCCTTCATCAGCTTTAGCTTAAAACATCGAACGTTGATCTCTTTGATTCAAGATGTAACAGACACATCCAAACATATGAATATAGGAAATGTCTAGTTTCCTTCCTTTCAGTAACTCATAAGCATTTTTCCCATGGTACTTAATAATTATGGATGGGCTTTGGGTATAGCATGCAATATTGACAGCTTCAGCTCAAAAAGACAAAGCAAGACCACCTTCAACGACCATAGTTCTTCCAGCTTCAATGAGAGTTCTGTTTATTCTTTCTACAATAACATTTTTTTAGGATTTCTAACACCATAGAAGTTCTAAGAAATCCCTGAGTTTGAGCAAAAGTCTTCCAAATAGGAGTTTGTGAAGTCGGTCCCATGATCACTACATAATTTCCTTACTCTGTGATCATAGATAACATCCCACTGCTTGATGAGAGCAATGATTTCATCAGTGGCATGACTCTTTTTTCCTAAAAGAACTACCCACGTAAACCTTGAAAATTCATGCACAATGACGAGAGTGTATTTCTTCCCAACTCTTGACTTAACCGAAACTGGTCCAAAAAGATCCATGTAAAGAAGATGAAGAGGTTTGATAATGGTAGAGAAGGACTTTGGTTTGAAGGAAGACTTGGTTTATTTCCCTTTTCACATGTTAAGCATAGCTTATCCTTGACAAACTGCATCTTGGGAATTCCTCTTGCAAGATGATTCTCAGATATCATCGATATGTTCTTGAAATTCAAATGCGATAATCTCTTGTGACACAACTAATTTAGATGAGACTGGGCATGAGAGAAGAAGTAGTGATGAAGAGAGTTGTCCGCAGAAAACATATCTAGAACATAGATTTCATTCTGTTGATTTGTAGAGAGAACAGTTACATTCCTTTGATCAACAACCTTTCCTTCTTTTTTTGTTAAAGAGAACTTCATATCTAGTGTAACACAATTGGCTGATTGAAATGAGATTATGCTGAAGACCTTTCACATAAGAGACATTCTTGAAAACAACAGAATTGCACTTGATGGAACCATATCCCTTTGTAACTCCCTTGCTATTATCTCCATATGTAACAGTCGGACCATCCTTCTTTATGAAGTCTTCTGGAAGTGACTTGAATTCGGTCATATGTCTTGAGCAGCCGCTGTCTAAATACCAAATATGCTCTTTACCCTGAAACTAAAATATACAATAAGTCCTGACAAAACAATATACACAATATACACTGACCCACTTGCAATGGGTTACTCAAGAAAATATATTATAACAATCATCAGGGAGACAGTTCGATGAGTTCCCTTTTTGATCCATTTATCATTGTGAGTCATGCTATTGTCAGCACGAACAAAATTCTTTTCAAAGGTGCACTCGCTAACTTTGTGAGAAGCATCACTGCATCAATAAGAAACTTTGATTCCAGGATTCTTTCCTTTACTATTATAATTTGATTTCTTTTCAACTGAGGACTCCGAAGAACTTTGATTATTTGATTAAAATTTCTTGTTTTAGTTTTTGAACAAGGAGTATCATCGATAGTATGCTCACATACTACCTTGTCATGAGGCTCATGATGTATTGAAGAGTCATCTGAGGTAGAAGACATTGATTGATCTTCAGGTTCAGAATTGTTAACTGAGCACTGAGGAAACATGCTAAGGATTTCATTTACAGAATGAACTTCACCATTACAAATAAGAAACCTTAGCAAGGTCTCAGTGGAGGGAAGAACATACTCACGATGAGAAGGTTGGTGAGAAGGATCAAGAGCAGATAATTTAGAAACACATTTGGTAATGTCGTTATAATTAGTAGAGTAGTGAGTATTAATTAAAGTTTGATTTATAAAATAAGAACTCACAAATATACTCTTAAAATCTTCTTTTAAACTGTCAGCTTTATAGAAGGTTTGTTTTGTTTCATCAACTTTAGTTAAGGAAACTGCACCTTCTATATCAACTCTAAGAATTTTCTCACATTGATATGGGATCTGAACATTTATAATTATTTTGACCTTGAAGTGAGAAGAGGCCCATTTTTTCAAAATAAGTGGAATGCATTTAGCATAATCAATATCTTTTTCTTTTTCGGTGTGAAGAAAATTATTGGTCAGAGATATACATGTGTTTTCCCTTTTTAACACAGAAAGAGATTTTTTGAGAAAAGAGAGATTTTCTTTGAATTTATTTAACTCATGACTAATAGCAGATTTTTCTTTATTTGAGACCAATAAATCAAAACGTAGGAGATTGATTGTGTCATTTTTTAAAATATTTTCAGTTGAGGAGAAATTAACAATATTCTTTACCTGATACGCTGAGGTATCGTCCCATTCTGGCTTGAAGTCCTTATTAGCGTGAGGAAGATCAGCGTCAAGGGTCCTAACGCTGTCATGTGAAACGTCAGTGTGAGATTCAACAATATTATCCATGAGACACTTACCTTCATCGTCCGAGGAGTTTTCCTTTTCAAAAGAAGATGATAAAGTGATCATCATCTCTTGAGCAATTGACCAGTTTTGAACCAAACGATAGACAGAAAAATGGAGCGAGTTTCCAATAGCAGCTCTCGCCTTTACATCGAGATTCAACATCCTTTTCTCTTCCTTGTTTTATCCGGGAATAAATTTCCCTTTCATCTTACTACCAGATGCGTTATCAGTGGATGAATTATGCATAACGGCGATAAGACCTTTATTGATGACATCGATCATACCAAATTCCATGAACTCGAGAGCTTCCATGGCCTTTTATTTACAGGTAGAGAATTTTTGTTTACCAAACGGACGGATCTTGTTGTAGACCGTTGATTTTTCAACAAAGGAAGTCGACATCGTTACTTGAGTGTATCAAAAACCCGCTTTGATACCAATTTAAGGTTTGTATCGATCGGATACACTTCAAGTATAAAGAACGAGAGTAAACTAATTAAATAGAAAACAAAGAACAGAAAGTAAATAACACAGAGAGTTCTCCAAATTGTTCTTTCACCAAAAAAAGGTTTTGTGTTCACCAAGAACAAGGGTTGTCACAAAGATGATTGACACAAAGCAAAACTCTCTACATTACGGTTTACCCTAATGTAGATTATATACTAATCTACACATATCAATCCCATGATTTAAGAAATTGTATCTTATCTATACTAAGAACCGATCTTAATAAAACAGATACTGGATCTGCTATCTATTATGTAGTTATCTACATCATTACCTAATATACAAAAGATTACATAGAATAACTAAACTAAGCGTTGATGCTACTTATCTTCATACGTTGGCACTTGTAGTAGACTATACGCTAACGCTGACGGATGTTTAGAGTGTTTGACTGTCACACCCCGTTAAAGCGGAAACACGAAGGGTGACAAGCTAAGGTCTCATAACACAAGGTAAATACGATTACCAACCATAATCATTGAGCATTTTTATGTTTACATAATATTCGAAACAATATTACATTTAGTTCCATACTACATAGTCTAATACATAACAAGAGCAATAAATATAAATCATTGCGGCGTCTTAAACTGGCTTACTGACCGTTTCCTGAAAAGCATGCAAAAACGAGGGTCAACAATAAAATAGTTAGTGAGTTCACAAATTTATAAAGGTACATCATTTCAGTAAGAAAATATAGATTTGTTCACCAAAAGTTCCAACTCATAGTGAGTGTTGAATGCCAAAGCACTCCGTTCACAACCAAACCTAACGACCATTCTTGCCCCATTACATCATGTCATTAGTTGCCATGATGTTAGTTCACGGAAATATGCACTCACGGTTCTCGGTGAGTGGGGGCCGTCTACCCCAAATAGCGTTATCCATAAGACCGTTGGCTCGAATACGAGTTAATAGGTTGTAGTTCGGTTCTTGGGGACTTAACATACAAAGTTCAGAAAAATTTCATATCAAGAGTTCATAGCATAAAGTTCATAGCACAAGTTCATAACACAAAGTTCATAAAAGAGTATTGTTCCAAGTTCATCAAGTTCATAAAACAATATCGTTCCAAGTTCATTAAGTTCATAAAACAAGGCTCAACAAGTTCACCAAAATAGAGTTCAGCAAGTTCATAAAACAAAGTTCGACAAGTTCATAAAATAGTACAGATATCTCATAAAACAATAGCATGATTTCCACCCCAAAACATGAAAACAGTAAAAGGGGGGGGGGGGGCTATGAATACTCACAGGGGAAAGTTCGCGGTTCATGTGTCGCGGTTTGAGGTCGTCGGGTTCGATCCCTACTAGCGTCCTACGGAACAACAAGTTTCTAGTAATTCATTGATCACTAGCCATAATCTAGTAACTACTTATCCAACTAGTGATGTTACAAAGTGCACAAAGTTTGTTCGATTCATTATCGGTAAATACTGGATTCGCGGTGCCTTGTGTTCAAAATCCACAAAGGCATGAAGATGAACTCCAAAAACTCCAAAAATATAATTTATGGTTCTAACGGAGGGTATGGTTGTTCATAATTTTTATAGTAATTTTTGAAGGTCATTTGATATTTATTTGTAATTTAAGCCTAAATAATATTAAAAATAGAAATAATTAGTAAACAGTTGTAAAATTTTCCAAGTTAATTTGTAAAGGTTTTAATAATGTTGCCAAAGCTAGGAAAAATATTGGTTTTTGCATTTGAGTGTAAAGACTCGGTTTTGTGAATTCATGCTCTAATTCAATGAAGACAGTCACCAAATTATATGAAAATTTAATTGACATTCTTATTTCGTACATAAATCAGTTCTATAATTTTTCAAATTTTTATCTCATTTGTAAGTATATATTTTGAATTTTTGGCCATTAAATCCTTATTTTTGTAGAAAAATAAAAAAATTGTTCTAGCACTTGGGGTTTTACATAAAATCCCTTGAAAACTTGAACTTACATAAAACAATTCAGTTCAAAATTATTTCGGAGTAAAATGGGGGTATTCAACCCCAACAAGTTATGAAATGTAGCACTAGCAAATGCATGAGTTCCAAATGCAGCTGGAAGTTCAATAATTTGTGTAGAAATCTCTATAACGTTTTTTTTCATGAAATTATAGTTCTTATTAGATCGTTTTTTCCAGATTTATTGTGGGGTTTAAGGCATTTGATTATGTAATGAAATACTAGCGATCACAAAAAAATTGCTGATGGAGCAACTATTTTGTAAAAATTATTGAAAATCGAAATCTTAATGTTTTATAGCGAGACCACTTGGGTTCGAAATTTAACTAAGATAATTATTTCTTAGAAAACGAATCTCATGTTTTGGTTGAGAAATGAGTGAGATATGACAGTTCAAAGTCAGGTAACGAAATTTGGCAGATTGCATGTATTGTAGTGCGTTGGAAAAGTGAGCTTTAATCATTACTTTGAGAAAATCTTTTAAAATATTTTAAAGATATCAAGATTCATGCATGTTCTAGTCATGTTTCCAGAGAAAAAGTGATTTTATATCATCAAAAACAAACATGCATTCAAGTACAAATCGTTTGATCTCAAGAACTCTTGAAAATGGGCTTGATGTTCTTAACTTGAAAATCGATTTTGTGCTAAGGTTATGAACATGCAACCTTATTTATCACACATTAATGGTGTCAAAACACATCCATGATTTTCTAAAAACCATTTCAACCGTAAGAAAACTGATTTTGAAGAAGATGAATGAGTAGAATCTGATTTTTGAAGTTGTAAGAACATACATGTGTTAATCTTTGATCTTAACATTGGTTTGATCATGGATTATCACCATTTTAAATACATGCAACATGCAGTGTTGATAATCTACAAATATCAAGATGAAAAGAAAGATTCTAGTCTTTAAAGGGCATAGAATCCAATGATGAAGAGAAAACAAACTAAAACTTGCATCAAGATAAAGAGAATGATCAAGATAAAGAGAATGATGGAGAGAGTGGAGTTTCTTACCTTGATTTTGATTTTGAGGCATCAAAAACACCAAAAATATCTCATTATTTTCATGTGTTGAAGGCTGATTTTTGGTGGAAAGTGTTGAGAGAAGTAGATCGTATTTTTAGAGAAAAGAATGAGATAAAGTGAATTTCTGTCTCTCTAGGTAGACCATCTCTCTCGTCGCCTTTTTGGGGCTATCCTCCACCAAAATCGGCCACAAAACTCCAGATATGTGAGTTGACATGTGAAAAATGAAATGGAAAAATCTCTCCCAAAGATGTTGCTTCTAAGAAGGGTTTACTCTCTGAAAGGGACATGTAAAATCTAACCTCGGGATTTTGCATCATGGGAGCAATGTATAAAGAGAGAGAGAGAGAGAGAGAGAGAGAGAGAGAGAGAAAACCTATGAACAAATTTTGGGAGAAGAGAATGGATTAAAGAGGCTTTGAAAGTCTCATTTGAATAAATATGGCCTCTTAATCATTTTTATAAAAATCATCTTTAGTTTTTATAAATATTCCATGTATTTTTATAAACTTCCAAGAGTTTATTTCTTGGTTTTTATTCAAGTATTTTGATTTTAGAAATAAGTTCATAAACTTGTATTCTCTTGAATTAAATTATAAAAATGATAACTTATGGTTTGATTTTTATAAAATTAAATTTTATATTTCAAATAAATGAAACAAGGGTTCACATATGAATGTAGGATTAGACAATCCTTGGATTATATTTTTGGTTCATAATTCAAATTATGATATGTGGATATTATTTCCCACTTGTACCTAATTCATATTATGATTTAATTAATTTGATTTGATAAGTGCTTAAACTAGTTAAGCACTTCATAAGTTCTGATTAAGAAGTTAGGGTATTTTACTTACCCGAGAGCTTTGATCTTCCGAACATGATTTTGAGTTTAGTTTTAACATTGAGCTTTGGCACTTTATAACCTAGTTGGTGTATTCACATATCAATGTGACTGCTTTTCACTAATTGTTCTGAGGGATCTATTGTGGCATGTAGAACCAAGTTATGTTCACACTTAAAGATGGTAAGGTTCGAGTTAAGTATTATCCTGAGTTTTGACAGATGTCACAGTCTCCCCCAGTTGTGGGAATTTTGTCCCAAAATTCAACTGGCAGTACCACTGGTTCATACGTTGAAAATTGTTGAGGATATTTGTTCTTCATGAAATCCTCCTGTTTCCAAGTAACTCAGGTCCTTGCTTAGAATTCCAACGAACTTTCATAATTGGGATTCTGCTTTGTTTAAGCTGCTTAACTTCCCGATTGATGATTTCTATGGGTTCATCAATGAATTTTAGTCGATTATTAATTTGGAGGTCCTCGATAGGTACGTTCAGGGATTCCTCCGCCAAGCACTTTTTGAGGTTTGAAACATGGAATATGTCATGTAACGCACTGAGTTCTTTTGGTATCTTTAGCTTATATTTCAGTGGATCGGTCATTTCAATAATATCGAAGGGCCCTATATAGCGAGGAATTAGTTTTCCTCTTTTTCCAAAGCGTACAATTCTTTTCCATGGCGATACTTTTAAAAGTACTTTATATCCCACTTGAAATTCCAAGGGTTTCCTACGCTTATCAATATATCTCTTCTTACGATCGCAATCACCTTCTAGGCTATCATGTATTATCATGATTTTATTGGTGGTTTCTTGAACTATATCAAGCCTCATTAATTGGCATCGCCAATTTCCAACCAACAAAGTGGTGATCCACACTTAAGCCCATACAGTGCTTCGTAGGGGAGCACATTTAACACTGGCGTGATAGTTGTTTCTTATAGGAAAACTCAACTAATCGTAAATGGGTATTCCAACTACCTCGTAAACTGATCATATGGGCTCGAAGTATGTCTTCCAAAGTGTGGATAGTTCATTCGCTTTTCCATACATCTGAGGACGGTAGGTAGTACTTATGTTTAATCATGTACCGAGGCTTTCTGAAGTGACTACCAACATAAGGAGACTCTCTATCCAAAATAATGGAAATAGGTACTCCATGACATACTACCATCTCGTCTACGTAAATCTGGGCCGGATTTTCCATTCAGTAATCTTACCGAATGGGAAGGAAGTGTGCAGATTATGCCAATAGGTCCACCTCTACCCAAATCAGATCATGCCCTTTAGCAATCCTTGTAAATCTTCAATAAAATAAATTGTAGATACCACCCGGTGGTTTGAATACCTTATATATATCGCAAGAGGATCGGAAACATCGGGACCATCAAGTAATTGGACTGCTAAAATTATTAATGGTGAAGGATATGCATACATCCTTGCCAGTGTGGAGACAACCCACGATTTGATATGAGCATTGTCCAAAATGAATGAAACATCCTCTATTACAAACAAGGTGCACTTGATTTGTTGGTTGTGGAACATGAATGTGAAAGGGTAGCTTTGTGACAATTCTTCTGAATAAGCACAACTTAATTACCTCAAGACTAGCCTTTGTTGATGTTGGTTGAGAAGATGTAGTCTAGTAATTGCTATTATTATCATTTACTTTATAGTTTGCCCATTACCGGGGCAATAGTTAGCAGCTCCACTAGGGCTGGATTGCTAAAATTTTAAAGCATTCACGATTAGATCCTTGATAAGGACATGTATAGATAGATTTCCAAGGGAAATATCAAGTCGGGGAGAAGATGTTAAATGAACAATTGGAAAGACATCTCATGTTGGAACTCTAACGATGACCAAAGCTTATGATTTAAGAGTACGAAAGAGGTGAATATTGCAAACGATTCTCATGATGTCGCTCTTATTTACTGTAGTAATGAATCAATAGAATTCTAATTAATAGGACATGGGGTGTCGCTTCCTTCTAGTCATTCCATAAGTTCCATAAAAATCCCAAGAACTACAATGGGATAGTTTGAGTAGCACACATTATGAGCTGAGGTATCATTCTCATTGGGGATGCGGTCCCCAAAGCAAGCTTTAGTACAAATTTAGAACTTGCGGAAAGTCAAGTTGTTTCCAGTCCTGAAGAGAATATCGATATAGGTATACCAACTCAACGGTAAGGGTCACCAAGCTATTTATGGTGGTTAGCCATGTAAAGCAACATAAAGAAATTTAGTGGTTTATAGAGATCATAAACAGGGTACGCTCTATATAGAGGAAGCTTCTAGTTCCAAAGTACGTGCTAATGACGAAGTTGATCATATCGGATAGAGTAAGAATACTTACTACATAGAGAGAATGAGTCATAAAGGGTTGATAGGGATGCAAGAACATCAATGGAAGTAAACACTCCAAGGTTGATAAGAGCGATTCTAAAAATTTCGTAAGGAAACTAATTAAGTTGTTGTTAAAAGCGGATTGTGAGTATTTTTAAAATGACCCAAGGTTTGATACTATGTTTTTCTTATCATATAGAAATTTGCATGGAGGGAAAGAAATAATAGGCTTGGGTCAAGAAGCTAAGTGTACAATGTCCAAAAATCCATGTTCCTTGTCTAAAATTTAATCTTGATTTATAAAAACTCTCAGAAAAAGAGATAACTCACACTTGGCGTGTCATTTAATAATATTTAAGAACATAATGGTAGTAATTTGCCGGAAAATATCAAAGTTATAGAATTTTCTAATTTTGGAAACTTTCATCATTTATAATACGAAAAGTGACGTAAAAGAGTAAATTAAAAGATGTTTTGAAATCAACGTTCTGGTAATGTAATATAAACATATTAGGGCCAAAAGGTTCTGAAATGACATGCTCAAACTCAACAAATCATATTTAGAAAAAATGGAATACTTAAATGAGAAAATTGTCAAAAATGTCAAAGATGATTATTATGCCCTTACGAAGCATACATGAATAGTGAAATGGAAATCCAATGCTAATGGAATGAGCAAGAATGAAGCTAGAGATATAGTTTAGAATAGTGAGTATGCACTAGCAATGCCTGAAGTCTCATTCTTATCAATAGGAGGAGTCAATTAGCTCACTCGAGTCTGCAATCTTCCAAGGAGCTATACTGCCTTTGCAAGCTACTCATTGCCTTTGCCTCATTTTTGAGCATCTTCGCTCTGGGATTTGTTGATTGCCTTTGTGGTCAGCAAATATAGTGCATTTGATTTCATATAAGTATTGTCTCTAGATCTTAAGGGCGAATACCAACGTTCGTAACTCAAGGCCGTGTGCGGTATAGTTCTACTCATGCACCATCGATTGCCTCGAAGTGTATGCAATAATCTCGTCCTTTTGCATCGATGCGAAATCCTGGGATTGGTGCGATGTGTCACAATATTTTGTGACATTGTTCATGCCCTTTGGTATAATCAGGGCCGATGTGTTGCACAACTTTTTTTCTACCAAATTGAATACATCTTCTTATTGTTTTTACCAAAAGTACTTCCTAACTTTTGAATCACTGCATTTAGTGGTTCGGTGATCTTAGAGAAGTACGAGGCATTTTATAGTTAGTAGAAGAAATCGTTGATTCGGGGAAGTGAGTATCAGTGTTTGATCGTCAACTTATTAAGTTCTTTATAATCAATGTACATTTAATCGATCCATCTTTCTCTTTAACGGATAGCGCCAGTGCACCCCATCATGAAGAATTTGGATGAAAGAACCCTTTTTTGATGGGTTTTTGGAGTTGACCAAATAGCTCTTGTATTTCGGAAGGGTGCTAAGCGGTATGATGCTTTAGCTACAGGCGTTGCCTAACAAATTAGGTCAATTCTAAACATGACTTGCCTAGGCATGGAAGGTTTAGGCAATTCCACTAGATTTTTTTTGGGTCGAAGGCGAGAAATCTAACATCTTGCTTTTTGGGTCTACATGTTGGGGATTAACAGGCTGGAAAAATAGTTGTCTAGATTGTTTGAGGTACAGAACCGAATGATTGATATGCAAATATTAGGAATAGGCATAGAGAGAAATATAGTTGATGGTAGTCTAAAACTTGCTCGAAAGAAGTATGTCCGACAATTTCGAAGAAGTTCTTATGGATAAGAGCAAGCCCAGACATACGCATTTGAGAAGTCACTTAAGACTTTCAAAGAATCAATCTCTAAAGAGAGAGAACGACCTAGAAGGAGTGGCCAAGGCCTTTTTTCATATTATTAGTTGGCAGCATAACATATACGACAATATGTACTAGACCAAACATTCCCCGAAATGGGGTAAGAAGACTATGCCATCATGGTACCTTCCATCGTGAAGTAGTTCTCTATAACGATGTACGAGAGGTAATATCTCCTCCGGATCTCTAATGACATCGTAATGGGTTGATTTCCCTCCACATTACACCCTTTGAACTGAAACAATGATGGAAGGGATCCGAACTTAAGGTTTGAGGTAAGAGCTCGGGGAAATAAGAGATGTGCTTGTATGTTATCTGAAAATATTTTGTATTTAACTCCTGAAGCTCACAAGGCATTTTGATATTATGCATTACGTTATATTCCATGTATCTCAAGGGGTTTCTAAATTTAGAAGATTCTTATTGTTATGCTAGCAGCACACTACAAGACAACTGGAGTTACGTCCTCATAGAATCCTAGGGCGACTAGTGATATAACTTTGCCCCGTCAGTAAGGTATGCAGTGTAAGACAATGAACATGTCGACCGAAGGAGTCGATGACATAACTGAATACTGCGTAGGTCTCCTGGGTAGGTTACTGACTAGTAACCTCCTTACCGGACTCCGATCCCATAGAGGGGTCCTTTCTATCTCATTACTAGATTAGTTAACGAATGCACATCCGATATTGTATCCTCACGCGTTGCCCGATCCGGGAGAGTGAAACATAGAGTTCGACCTAACTAAACTATACATAAAGAATCCTAGCGTTTAGAAGCATTTTAATAGCCTGATGTCAATTGGTGGCTATGTGCGCCTAAATGTTTCTATTTTTATCTAGTGTCTAAGCAGATCCTAGGTTGTTTATACCACTTACTATAACCAATTCCACGCGTGCACTTGCTCTTCCTTAATTATGCATAGGAGATCATGATATGTATAATTATGGTCTAGTAGTGCACTACCTGATTTAGTTATACTAGATGGCATGATTCTTAACTCGTTGGTTATAGTTTCAGCTTTCCCAAGGGAAAGGAAAACCGATATTCTCTATAACCTTCAGCTCTGATACCAAATCTGCCACACCCCGTTGAAGCGGAAACAAGAAGGGTGACATGTTAAGGTCTCATAACACAAGGTAAGTAGGATTACCAACAATAATCATTGAACATTTTTATGTTTACATCATATTCGAAACAATATTACATTTAGTTCCATACTACATAGTCTAGTACATAATAAGAGCAATAAACATAAATCATTGTGGCGTCTTAAACCGGCTCAGTAACCGTTTCCTGAAAAGCATGCAAAAATGAGGGTCAACTATAAAATAGTTGGTGAGTTCACAGGTTTATAAAGGTACATCATTTCAGTAAGAAAATATAGATTTGTTCACCAAAAGTTCCAACTCATAGTGAGTGTTGAATGCCAAATCACTTCGTTCACAACCAAACCTAACGACCGTTCTTGCCCCATTCCATCATGTCATTGGTTCCCATGATGTCAGTTCACGGAAATATGATGTAGCGCCCGCAGATTCAGGCTAGTCAATTTAGAGACGATAAGCGTAAAAAAATGACTTTTTGATAGAGGATTATTTAGAATAAATAATCATAACTAAGTTTTAGTATATGTCACAAGGTTTCTGTACATATAAAGAACGCCGAAATCCGAGTTATAACGAAGAATTTATGACATGTCGAAGTTTCGCGACAAAACCGGCACGACACCGGGAATCATAAAAAGTGAGTTTATGATATAGTAGTTTTTAGCCTTAGGATATTAATTTAAATTTGTAGAGTTCGTTTCCACCTACGCGTGGATATAAAGAACGTCAAAAATGGAGCTCGTATGCAAAAGTTATGACCTTCCGAAGATGTAGCTGTCTGAGAGCATGACACGTGTCAGAAACCCTAATTTGACTGGACTCACGACGTGAGCACTAATTCTCAGATGGTGAAGCTAGGAGATGATCAGCCATGGCTCACGACGTGAGCAATGAATTCTCACGACGTGAGGGGCCAAAAATCACCCTATAAATAGCAAACTCGACCCTTTCTCTTCTTACACCTAAATCTCATCTCTCTCTCTCGTTTGTTGAGGCCGTTTCCGCTACCCGAGCCCGGTGATCACGAACCGCTGACCGTTTCTAGTTAGATTCTATCAAATCACGCTAAGGTGAGTGCATAGTTACTTTCATCTTACACATAGATATGAAGTATTTTATATGAATTACATGCTATGTGTGCATATTATCTGTATACTTGTTATCTATGTTAGATGAACACTATTATACATGTTTTAAATGATTTAAGCTGTATACGTATTCTATACCTATAAATTACAATGGGTAAAGATGGGTAGATGAAAGATGAGTTAGATGATGAGATGAAAGGTGATATAGATCATGAGATAAGGGTGAGAGGTGAGAAATAAGAGAAGCCTTTAACCAAGCGTTGGCCCTGTCATCTAGCAGAGTATGGATGACAACCACAGACTATTCTAGACAGTCCAGTGGAACACTAGCAGGCTCGCAACCTGTAGGTGTTGTGAACGATGTGTTCACCCGGTGTACTCTAAACCCTGGCGACTATGAGACTTAGTGCCTAAACCCTGGCGGCTATGCGAATTAGTGCATGTTGTATAAACCCTGGCAACTATGAGACTTAGTGCCTAAACCCTGGCGACTATGCGACTTAGTACCTGTTGTATAAACCTTCGCGAATATGAGACTTAGTGCCTAAACCCTGGCGACTTTGCGACTTAGTGCTTGTTGGGTAAACCCTGGCAACGATGGATTTCGTGCCGATTACTTAGGATGATCCTTAGGAATGAATGAACGAGGAATAGCTAATTCTTAGGGTAGATCCTTAAGAGTAAAGAAGATAATGGGGATGGGTAATTGGGTTAATTGTTTGATGATTAAACATAATAATTATATTATTGTGGGTTGAAAACCCTATGTACTCACCAGGTTTCCCAACCTGACCCACTCAAGCTTATTTGTATCACAGGTGTCGATACGAAGCCACATTACACTGAGAGATTAAGGAGATATAAATCATTAGTGATAATGAATGTAAGTTATGTTTATGCTTATGTTTCTGTATTGACGATGACATCCCAAATATTTTAAAATGAATAAAAAATACATTTCTTCGGAAATGCTTCGATAACGTGTTTATCATGTTTTTCTGGGAACAAATTCAACAACATTTTTATGAAAAGAAGTACTCTGATTTTAATAAAGCATAAACAAAATCGGTCTTTTCTGGCCGTGAAATTGGGGATGTCACATATGCACTCGCGGTTCTCGGTGAGTGGGGGCCGTCTACCCCAAATAGCGGTATCCATAACACCATCAGCTTGAATACGAGTTAATAGGTTGTAGTTCGGTTCTCGGGGACTTAACATACAAAGTTCATAACATGTTCATATCAAGAGTTCATAACATAAATTTCATAGAACGAGTTCATAACACAAATTTCATAAAAGAGTATCGTTCCAAGTTCATCAAGTTCATAAAACAATATCATTCCAAGTTCATTAAGTTTATAAAACAAGGCTCAGCAAGTTCACAAAAATAGATTTCAGCAAGTTCATAAATCAAAGTTCCACAAGTTCATAAAATAGTACAGATAGCTCATAAAATAGTAGCATGCTTTCCACCCCAAAACATGAAAACAGTAAAAATGGGGGGCTGTGAATACTCACAAGGGAAAGTTCACGGTTCGTGTGCCGCGGTTTGAGGTAGTCGGGTTTGATCCTTACTAGCGTCCTACAGAACAATAAGTTTCTAGTAAGTCATTGATCACTAGTCATAATCTAGTAACTACTTATCGAACTAGTGATGTTACAAAGTGCACAAAGTTCATTCTATTCATTATCGGTAAATATTGGATTCGCGGTGTCTTGTGTTCAAAAATCCACAAAGGCATGAAGATGAACTCCAAAAATTAAAAAAACATATATTTTATGGTTTTAATAGAGGGTATGGTTGTTCATAGTTTTTATAGTAATTTTTGAAGGTCATTTGATATTTATTTGTAATTTAAGCCTAAATAATACGAAAAATTAGAAATAATTAGTAAACATCTGTAAACATTCCCAAATTAATTTTTACAGGTTCTAATAATGTTTCCAAAGCTAGGAAAAATATTTGTTTTTGCATTTGAGTATTAAGACCTGGTTTTGTGATTCATGCTCTAATTCAACAAAAAAATTGAGTAAAATACAAAACAGTGACCAAATTGTACAAAAATTTAGGTGACATCCTTATTTCGTACATAAATCAGTTCTATAATTTGTCAAATTTTTATCTCATTTGGAAGTATTTATTTTGAATTTTTAGCCCTTAAATCCTTATTTTTGTAGAAAAATAAAGAATTTGTTCTAGCACTTGGGGTGTTACAGAACGTCTCTTGAAAACATGAACTTACATAAAACAATTTGGTTCAAAATTATTTCGGAGCGAAATGGGGATATTGAACCCCAACAAGTTATTAAATGTAGCACTAGCAAATGCAGAAGTTCCAAATGCAGCTGAAAGTTCAATAATTTGTCTAGAAACATCTATAACGGTTTTGTTCATGAAGTTTTAGGTCTTCTGAGATAAATGTGTCAAGTTCCTAAAATAATTTTCTCCAGATTTATTGTGGGGTTTAAGGCCTTTGATCATGTAATGAAATACTAGTGATCATAGAAAAAGTGCTAATGGAGCAATTCTTTTGTAAAACTTATTGAAAATTGAAATCTTAATCTTTTAAAGGGAGACCACTTGCGTTCGAAATTAACTCAAATTACTACTTCTCAGAAAATGAATCTCATGTTTTGGTTGAGAAATGAGTGAGATATGGCAGTTCAAACTCAGGTAATGAAATCTGGCAGATTGCATGTATGCTAGTGCGTTGGAAAAGTGAGCTTTAATTATTGCTTTGAGAAAATATTTTAAAGGTATCAAGATTCATGCATGTTCTATTCATCTTTCCAGAGACAAAAGTGGTTTTAAATCATCAAAAACAAACATGCATTCAAGTACAAAATGTTTGTTCTCAAGAACTCTAGAAAATGGGTTAGATGTTCTTAACTTGAAAATCGATTTTGTACTAAGGTTATGAACATGAAACCTTATTTTTCACACATTCATGGTGTCAAACACACTTCCATGATGTTCTAAAATCCATTTCAACCATAAGAAAATGGATTTTGAAGAAGATGAGGGAGTAAAATCTGAATTTTGAGGTTGTAAGAACATGCATGTGTTAATCTTTGATCTTAACATTGGTTTGATCATGGATTATCACCATTTTAAATACATGCAACATGTGGTGGTGATAATCTACAAATATCAAGATGAAGGGAAAGATTCTTGTCTTTAAAGGGCATAGAATCCAATGATTAAGAGAAAACAAACTAAAACTTGCATCAAGATGAAGAGAATGATGGAGATAGTGTAGTCTCTTACCTTGACTTTGATTTTGAGGCATCAAAAACACCCAAGTATCTCATTATTTTTGTATGTTGAAGTCTGATTTTGGGTGGAAAGTGTTGAGAGAAGTAGATAGTGTTATTAGAGAAAAGAATGTGATAAAGTGAATCTCCCCCAAAGAAGTTGCTTCTAAGAAGGGTTTACTCTCTGAAAGGGACATGCAAAATCCGACCTCGAGATTTTGCATCATGGGAGCAAGGTATAAAGAGTGAGAGAGAGAGAGAGAACCTATGAACAAGTTTTGGGAGAAGAGAAGGGATTAAAGAGGCTTTGAAAGTCTCATTTTGAATAAATATGGCCTCTTAATCATTTTTATAAAAATCATCTTTAGTTTTTATAAATATTCCATGTATTTTATAAACTTCCAAGAGTTTATTTCATTGTTTTTATTGAAGTATTTTGATTTTAGAAATAAGTTCATAAACTTGTATTCTCTTGAATTAAATTATAAAAATGACAACTTATGGTTTGATTTTTATAAAATCAAAATTTATCCTTCAAATAAATGAAACAAGGGTTCACATATGAATGTAGGATTAGACAATCCTTGGATTTATATTTTTTGTTCATAATTCAAATTATGATATGTGGATATTATTTCCAACTTGTAATTAAATCATATTATGATTTAATTTATTTTAGTTGATAAGTGCTTAAACTAGTTAAGCACTTCATAAGTTCTGATTAAGAAGTTAGGTTATTTTACTTACTCGAGAGCTTTGATCTTTCGAACATGATTTTGTGTTTAGTTTTAACATTGAGCTTTGACACTTTATAACCTAGTTGGTATATTCACATACCGATGTGACTGCTTTTCACAAGTTCAGTCACACTAATTGTTCCGAGGGATCTATTAAGTCACGACCTAGTTCATCTTGCAGCATCTAGAACCAAGTTATGTTCACACATAAAGATGGTGACATTCATGTTAAATACTATCCCGAGTTTTGACAGATGTCACAATGACTCATCAGATCATAAGGTGTGATCTTACAAACCCATAAAAAAATCAAAACGTCGGCCGGTCTAAGGGTTGACCTTCCTTCTGTCGGGTCAGTCAAGAAATTCATAGGTGCTTTTTTCTTGGCGGAAATTATTGCACGCTTAAATATTTCAAACAAAACATCCCTAATTATGTCGTGCCTATATTTGAACCCCGGGAGTTCATTATAATGAACTGTATGCTCTCCAAAAAAGTCCAAACCTTTCTTATAGCATAGTGGACATATCTCGTTAGTTGGGAATATTGGGATCATGAAACGATATTTTAGGATAGTACAATACTCCGCAGGAGACATATGTTGGCCAATCCCATCTATAAGGATAGTTAGAAGAAAATTTTGAGCATGTGGTGCACGTAAATACTGGAAAACTGCTTTTTTTCGAGCCGTCATGTCAAAATGCACTTCCATATCATTGATAATTTTACTTAAAAGGGAACTTGCCAGTGTATTCGGGGATTTAGGGGGGCGGTATCCATAGTAGTAAAACTGCTAAGGTCAATTTCTGAAAGCTTGTTACGAAGAGAAGCCAAGGCACAAGCACAATCAGAATCCATACCGTATATATCGCTATCCCGTAAGATGTGGTCTTGCAATACCCAAGATTGGGCCCTTGAGGCAACAAAAGCATATGAGGTAGCCTGTACTGCCGAGTATAAACCCAAATCACCAAACCTAATGGGTAGGGAAGCATTTCTCCATTGTATGTCGCCAAAGAAAGGGCCACCACAAACCACAATGTCCTCAATCGCCCCGCACAACCCATTGTCAAAGAATAACGCCGCATCCTCCATGTGAACGGTGTAATACTTAAATCTTGGTATGTTTCATTATTGCCCTTTGTTATTTAAAAGTTGCATTTTTGGTCCTTGGGCAGTACGCGGGGCGTACCACCAAGTACGCTTAGTGCACAAGCTGAGAAGCTAGTACGTGCGGCGTACCACATGGTACGCTTAGCCTACTGATGCGAGGTGTGATCATGGATCTGGACACATACGCGTGGCGTACATCTATGTATACTGGGCGTACGTGAGACTTAATGAAACCCTAATTTAGGGTGTTGCACCCTATATAAACACCTTTAGTCATTAGGGTTGGCCTCTTTTCCAGCTTCTAAGCCTCCAAAACCCTAGAAATCATCCCTTTAGCCTCCATTGTTGTGCTTTTGAGTTCTTAAGAAGATTTTGGTGGTTGTTTTGCTCCTTGTGAAGGAAGTTTAGAAGTTTGAAGGTGGTTTTGCTTGGTGAGAAGGTTATAGATCCAGAATCATCACCCTTGTTGCAAGATTATTGAGGTATCAAGTTCAAACCTTGTCTTCTCCGTGATTAAATCTCTTAATTTATTAGTTTTTATGCTTTTGCTCCCTTTTTGGGTTGGTTTGAGTTGGGTCGTTTTAAGGACTTCTTCTTTTAGATTTGAGCTTGTTATGGACTCCTATGACATAAAGGTGCAAGCTTTATGGGATTTTTGGTCACATGCATGCATTAAGCCACTTATTAAGTCCTTTTGAGCTTTAAGAGCTTGATTGAGCCATGCATGAATGTAAAGTTAGAAACTTTACGTGATAATCCAGCACAAGGAAGTCATATCTATGTTTTGGAGCAATGTCTTAAGGGATTAAGGGATGAATGTGAATGGTGGCTAAACAGGAGGAGTATGTTGGGTGTACAAGCTTGTACGCATGGCGTACAAGCCCTAAAGCATGTACGCTTAGCGTACAACTGAGTAGACCCCGTGTACTCAGTCTGATGGGTTTTTGCATTTGAGATTCAAGTTTGGTCCATTCTATTGGGCTTAGGTGCTTGGTTTCTTATTGGGTCATATGAATGCAAGTGTTTAGACTAGGAAAAATTAGTGGGCCTTGGGGTAAGGCCCATGTAAGGGTTTAGGCCTAATTTGGAAAATTGGGCCATGTTTGGGCCTTGGATGGTTAGTTGATTTTTAGGCCTTTTAAATTGTGAGTTTGGGCCTTAGTCTTGGACCAAACGATGTAAGGGGTAAAGTGGTCTTTTTCCCCTAAGTATGGATTGATGGTTATAGATTGAAATCCAATTGTTAATTGGATGTAATTTGGTATTGATAGCTCGGGGATTCTTCGGTCAACAGCTAGAGATTCAGTCGTGTGATTCAACAGTTGAGGTGAGTTTCCTCATTAGGTTTAGCGGGTCTAAGGCACCAATGTCGGCCCTTATTATTTATGTTAGGATGCTAGGAGCTTGCATGACCCTTGCATGTGATATGTGCTGCTATGTATACCGGGCGGGGCTCGATCTCGGGCGAGGCCCAATGATTGTATCGTATGCTAATGTTTTATGATCATTGTATGTGTAAGTATGATTATGTGATATATATCTATGTGTATAGTGTACGGGGCCTGATGTCAGGTGGTGCCTAAGAATAACAGATCTATATATCAAGTTGGGCTCGATGTCGGCGGGCCCAAGCCGAGTAGGATTTAGTATCGTGCGGGGCCTGATGGAGGGCAGGGGTATGTGATTTATTATTATGTATGGTATGGGGTAGTTTGGGGAACTCACCAATATTTGTGTTTATGGTTTTGAATTTGTGTTTTAATTTGATTCGATATGATGTTTGATACACTTATTTTATTGGGATTGTATTGATATTGTTTTTGGAATACTTATTTTATTAAATTAAAAATGAAATTTTCGGGTCGTATTTTTAGGATGTTTCAAGTTGGTATCAGAGCCTTAGTTTGATGGATTCGGACATACTCTCGGGTGTGCCTGAACTCAATTCGAGGTTTTGGTAAAGTTTGTCAAAAAGAAATATTTTGTTAGAAAAGAGTTTTTCCTTAGACAAGAAAGAGTGTGGTGCATGCAATCAGCCGAGCTCAAGTAAGTTTTCCTAAATTACCCATACATTTAATCTAATATGATTTGATCTGTGAATCTGTGAATCACATGCTAGTTAGGGCTAAGGATCTGCTCAGTTTTTGCATGATAGAACGCTAGGAGAGATGCCTTTGTATGCTTGTTATAGTTGTTAGTCAGTGATAGCGTGTCCTGATTAGTTGATGCTTGGGTTTGGTTAATTGATGCTCGAATGTTGCTTGCTTTGTGCTTTTAGGAGTTCTTACTAACTTCAACTAACTAGTAAGAGAATATGCTAAGTTACATATTATGGGAACAAAATAATTTTATAAGGTTAGATTTTAACTCTATTTTGTAACTCTTGTCTGAGTCCAACCGCTGTAGTGTGATACCTTTCATTCGAAGAATTATCTGGTTTTAGTGGTATGTAATTGTATTCGTAAGCTAGTTAGAGGGAGTTAGTGGGAGTTCCTTCTGCAGTTGATGGCGAAGAGTGGTATTGAGTTTGCCCTAGGAAAACCTAGGATGAGATCTAGTGCTGGGAGCGTTATCTATGAGGGGAAATTGTATGGATATAAAGTGACTTGGTTGAGTCAAGGCAATTCTTGAGGAAAGTATGGATAGATGTGGAAGATAGTTTGGGCACGTACTACTGGAAGCAGGGGATCCATACTCGATTCAAGGAGAGCTACGATGAAACTTGGAAGCTTGTGGAGTTTGTGATCCCCCGATATATATTTTGATGCATATTCTGATCATTTATATGGCTATTTTCAGTATGGTGACATTGCGAGGCAGACCTGCTGGCAGTTCTGGTGCTGGAGAGAGCTCGGGCTCAAGATCTGGAGTCGGGCAGCTAGTGTTGGATTAGTGTCTAAGTCCATAACTATAATTGGTATGTACTTGACCCGATTGGCATGGACCATTTGGGTTGCATGGCATCAGAACAATTTGGATAGACTTTTGTGAGAAAAAGGATATATATGATTTGTTAATTTATTATAAGTTCTAATATATGTGGGCTTATGATCCATAGTTCTTCATGTTGTGCTAAACCCATGGAGTAACCCATGGATACTCCATGGAGGCTTTAACCCATGGAGCATGAAGAATATGTAAATACATGAGTTACATGGTGTAACCCTAATAGCCACCATATATAAGGACCCCATGGCTCAAGAAATTGGCACTAGTGTGTGTACACATGAGGGCTAGCCGATTTGAGCATAGGAACCTTTTTCTCTCAAGTTATTCCAAGATGTTGGTGATGTTGTGTGAACCATTTGAGGTGTCACACTTGAGGCACTAGGTTCTTAAGCTCCATGGAATCAAGCTACATAAAAAGGTATGTCTTCTAACTTGTTTATATCACCCAAGTATCAAATATTGTATGTTAGTTAGGGTAATACCTTGGAAAGTTCAAGTTTGCATGTATAATAGTGAAAACATAGATCCAAGGTGTTTAGGGTTGCATGTACACCATAGGAGTGTTAAAATGCTCAAAACTCATCAGTGGTATTAGAGACTAGGCTTGTTTTCAATTATACTTCATGCAATTTGCTGAAAAAAGCTGAACAAATCGATTTTTTGGCTGTCTGGGCACTGGACTCGCTGAGTCCACTGCTGAACTCGCCGAGTGCATGAAGAAGTTCATCCTACGCGTCGAGTAGGTTCATACACTCGACGAGTAGAAGCCCCTGACAGCATATTTTCAACTTTTAAGGCTGGAATTGGACTAGGAACAGTACCCTAAGCTGTTTTTGAACTTATAAACCTGTTTTTGATATGGTAATGTTCATGCTAATCCAATTTCAAAGATAATTGTCATAATTTCAAGATTTGTATTAGTTTTACGTTCATGCTAATTTCTTGAAGATTGATGATTTGAATTATCTTGTTCTTATGAGTTAGCGTAGATTAATAGAAAAGTTATGAGATAATGTGTTTTCAATCCATATTGATTTAAAAGTTATTCACAAAATGTGTTTTTGTAACTTGTCCTCAAGTTATATGAAAAGTCACATTTATGATTTTTTAAACACTCATAAGATTTTCATAAGTTATGAAAGTGAAGAGTCTCATCTTTAAATTCTTTAAAGTCTTCCATAACTTGTCCTCAAGTTATGGAACTTGAAGAGTTTTCTCATTAAAACTACTTTAAACACATAAGTTGTGGAATTGAAAAGTTTTGTAGTGTTCAAAACTTGCCCTCAAGTTTTGGAATTTGTAAAGTTTCCTCATGAATACTTTAATTCCAAGTGAATCCCTTAGAGTTTTAAAAGTTAAAGTTCAACCATTATACTATTATAATATTAATAGTTAATAGTTATATATATGTATAAGAACAAACTCAGTCTTACCGTTAGTAGACCTCATTCACGAAGCCGGTCTATAAGGGGGGTATAAGGTTGTTGCCTATAAAATGGAAACTTAATGGGTGTCCACTCTCACCCACCGCTTCCTTGACTGGTGGAGGGTCGTTAGCCGAACGGGTAGGACAAGGAATATAATTCTCCCTTCATTAAAAGTATCAATGAAAAATACTAAGTAACTAAACTCTTATAAATTCCCAATCTTAGTTACTTAGGAAAATGTGAATTTGGTGCTAACCCATGAAATTACACTTTGCACTTTGTTTAAGTCGTTAGTGGAGCATGTGTGGTTAACCGGCACACTAACCTGGATTTAACAAGGTAGGCAAAGGGTAACTTAATGTTTATCATAGTATCAGTGGAGCGTGTGTGGTTAACCGGCACATCGATTGAGTGATAAATATTAAGGGTACCAAGTATACTTGCATGCTTATTCACACCTTGTTTTGTGATCCTCGGCATCCCAGTCACAAAATTTGAGAGGGCACAATCGAGATTGAAACATGCCATTGAAAAGTTCAGTGAATCTCAAAAGATCTAGGAGTTTTAAATCCAATTAAAACCTAATAAATTATTTCGTTTTTCATGGTGGAAATTGGTGAATCGTCATTCGCCTACCTTCAAATATTTAATAGCTTGGATTACGGCATCCCTCTTCCAAGTTATAAAAGTATTGTGTTGGGTCCTAGCCTTAATATTTCATATAGGGTGTTATATTAAGGACTTAAATCAACTAACTTGAATATCTCCCATTTTAGATGTCTGGTTCAGACATTTATGATCTTCCCAAATCCCTAGGAACAAGCTTTCCTAATTGAAGATGATGTCCCAGAAATCATTCTTCACTCCTTCCACCTCCTCCAATTATTCTCCTTGACCCACAAGTTCAAAGTCACTCAAGCCCTATTGGCAAGCAAGGTCTATGTGTGCTCACATCTTGGAGATGAAGTCACATATTGACAAGCCGGGAGAGTTGGGTGTCAAAGTCCTGAGAAAGTTGGTTGTTCAATCACTTTCTAAGTCACACAGTGAGTTCCTTTGGGATTACTATGAAACAGACTATGACATGAACCTTAATGATCTTATCTATTTGCTAGGTGCTGCTGAATCAGCAATGATTTGGAGCACTAGTAAAGCAAATTTGATTAGGAGATCAACTTCCCAAAATTCCATGGACATTGAGAATGGTAACATTGGAAATCCAGAAAAGCTTTCTCCTTCCCAATGGAAAGGGATCAGCCATAGTCAACTCGGTTGACCAAATGGTAAAGAGAAAGGTTAAGTATGAGATAGTCCCGTGTACCATTCCCAAAGGGTCCATATGTTTCTATTTCCATAGGAAGGGGCATTGATTACGAAGCTGCCCTAACTACCTGAAAGATCTGAGAGAAGGTCAAGTCAAAAAGTTTGACTCTGCTTCAGGTAAGTCCACTATCTAACTCTCTTAAGTTCCTATTTGAAGATTCTTAATACATTTTTATGGATGGTAGGATCAAGCAAAGGGAAGGAAACTTAAAGAAAGAGTATGCTGATTCTGATTGCGAAGATGGATTTCGATCGCAAGGTTCGGTGATCAGAATTTTGGGCTGCTACTTAAGAGTTATGATATATTGCTTAGGAATAGACAACAACATGTTTTTCATATGTATTTGCATTGTAAGGATAATATTTTTCCGCAAGTTTAAAATAAAAGAAAAGGTTTTGATTTATTTTAAGTATCCTTACAATGACATTTGTGAAAAAATGATGTTAAATGTTTCCATTGTTAGGCAATATTGGAAAATGGATTTGAGTCTTTCATTTGTGGTAGTGTCATAATTTACCAAATAAGGAAAGATTCTCATCACCCAAGTTTCAGTTAGATAGAAACTTGGAATCATGTTGTATTGTGTGATGAATGAGAATTTTCATCATTGAAAAATTAAGACTAATTCCTTGTTCACATGTATATGTGAGTCAAGTGAAAGACTAAGGGATCGAGTACACATTCTTGTGCACTGGTCAAGTCCACCACAAAAGATTGATAAGACTATTGGTCATGATTTACTAAAGTTTAGTAAATATGGTTATACTTACAAGTTTAAGTATAATTATGAAGCATTGGAAAAGTTTCAATGTATGGCAGAACGAATGAGAAGAATCAAATTAGGCAGAAATATAAAAGTTTCTCCAATCTGAAAAGATGGGAGAGTACTTTAGCATCATGTTTTGTGATTATCTTAGTGATTATGAAACCATATCACAATTGATTCTCTAAGGACATCTTTGTGCGTTTGTTTGACTAAGAAGAGGAATCGTGAATTGTTGAATTGGTTAAATCAAAAGATGAATCATACTTCGTTCCAAAATTGAGTAATACTCCAAGAGTGACATAATCTTAAGAAGGTTTATAACACTTGTCAAATGTAAGAGTAAAATGTGCTCTACTCTTGTACATTTGAAATTGGTAAGTTGTGATGTTTTATATAAAACAAAGACCAACTAAGGCCAATTGTGTGAAGTGTTTGTCTTGATCAGAATCCACACTATCTCTTGAATATTTGTTTTGTCAAGGAATGGGTCTTGGCAAGAGAGTCTTATATGTCAAGAGGACAGTGGGAGTCTAAAAGATCTTGAAAGAGTTATCACTAGCACACGACTTGAGGTTTATAACCTTTCGTGTTGACATATTCCTATTTCTGTGCCAATTCTAGTAAAAGTTGGCTTTGCATATGAGTTCTGAGAGTTCTCAATTGGTTGCATAACAACTTGGAAGCAATGGTAGGCCCTTGTGCTGCCAGGTGGCAAGAATTTAAGATTGCACAAGTTCAATCCATATGAGTTTGGATTTGTCACTAACCTTGTCTTGTGATTATGTTTTTGACAAATTCACATGGATAGGAATACATACACCATAAAAAATCTAAGTGTCATAAGGTTTCTCTCTGATTCATGAAAATGATGGTGAGGAAACGCTTTCACTAAGTAGATTTTAAGTAGATAGCAATTGTGATATTTGCATTCTCATGTCGTTAGTGGAGCGTGTGTGGTTAACCGACACACTAACTAGTGAGAATGGAAAAAGGTATAGACAAACATGTGAGCTATCTAAGGAAAGGTGTATGATTTTGATAAAGTCTTATCAAAGCAATCTTGTATCAAAAATATGAACTTTGGTAAGAAAGTCAATAAAATATTGAGCTCTAGAAGTCTAACTGATTTCTGAGTACATGTCAAAGCTAGTGGGAGCATAAATGTTATGTTAATAATCATCATGCAAGTGGGAGTATGATAATTATAATAAGTGTTGCAAGTTAGCAATATTAATTATAGAAAACAAAAGTTTCAATTGGGAAAAGTTGTTTTGCTATAATTAAGGGAGAGGAAATTATATTTCATTTCAAATCTAAAAGTTTAGATTGAGATTTTAATCAAATTTAGTCAAGTATATATATGAATGTTATGTTGGAATGGTTCAATATAAGGAAATTCTATATATGGGAACATTATTTGCGTTCTAAAATTCGATTATGATTACAGCATCCCTTTTCATAATCTGAATTATGAGAACTTGGCAAATAGAAATAGAAGTATTGTAGCAAAAGACTGATCTAGTATCATGTCTTTATATGGGACATCATGAATCGTGTCCTATATGCTTCGGATATAGGGTCGATTGCGTGTGCTATAATATTCATTTGTTCTAAATTTTTCCAAATGCCTAGAGCATTAAGAGGGAAAAAGTACTAGAACTGGATATGACTAATTTGATTAAGCAATTGTCGAGAACAATATAAGGTTTACCAAAGATTGGTTGCTCAGGGACAGTTGGAAGTATGGTGTAAATTTTTGGAAAGGACCATATTGACATATTCTAAAAAGTGGCAACTCTTGTTAAGAAGTGATAGTCAAAATGGGAATATGGAAAATGTTTCTATAGGTGGAAGTTGTTCAATCTGTGTAAGATTAGAAAACTTAATGCAAGAAGGATGTTCAAAGCATTATACTTTGAATTTGAGACTTCGTTTCCATGGAATGATTTCCATTGGATTACTCTGTAATGACTGTTGACAAGTCTTTGTGACTTTGTGCATAATCAGTTGTAACGCCCGCAGATCCGGGCTAGTCAATTTAGAGACGATGAGCATCAAAAATGAGTTTTTGATGAAATATTATTTAGAAGGATTAATCTTAACCAAGTCTTAGTATATGTTACAAGGGTTCCGTACATATAAAGAACGCCGAAATTCGAGTTATAACGAAGAAGTTATGGCCCGTCGAAGTTTTACGGCAAAACCGGCACGGCACCGGGAGACGTAAATAGTGAATTTACGATAGAAGACTTTTTAGCCTTAGTGATCTAAACAAAATTTGTAGTATATGTTAAACCGAGAACATACACAAATAGAACGCCCAAATCTGACTTCGTATGAGGAAGTTATGAATTTTATAAGATTTGGCATAGTAGTGCACGACCCGAAACTCGAATTTTAGTTCAAGCGGTTTTTGGCCTACACGACCTAAATGAGAGTTGAAGATCTCATTAATAGGAACTCAACGGTAAAAAGAAAGACGGAAAGGGAGTCTGTATGTAGAAGTTATGAATTTTACGCGGACATTTAACAGTATAATCTCCTCCTACTGTTAAATTTAAGATCGGTCGAGAATTAGCTGACGGAGTCTAAATGAAAGTTTAGATCTTGTTTTTACCTACGCGTGGATAAAAAGAATGTCGAGAGTAGAGCTCGTATTTTAAAGATATGGACGAAACTTGGTCCCTACTCTTCGAGCGCAAAAAATTCGATACAGTTTTGTAAATCTGAGATAGAATGAGAATTAGCTGACGGCGTCTAAATGAAAGTTGTAGTACTCGTAAATACCAACGTGTGGATATAAAGAACATCAAAAATGGAGTTCGTATGAACGAGTTACAAATTATAATAGCATATTTACGTATTAAAATAAAGTATAAATCATATATACGTACACATATATATACAAATATATATATCATTAGAAAGGTATCGACGATGCGGTTATTATAAGACTAGTGTTGAGTACTTTCGACATTAGTTTAGTACAAATATCGTTAAATCTATTTAAAATAGTATTATGAAGGAGTGTTTAGTCGTTTATATAACTATAAGGTTATTAAATAATTATGGAGGGTAGTTTTTGTAAATTCAATTACTATAAATAAGAGGCTTGGGCTCTCATATTTCTTGCACCATTCTCTTGATTCAAGAGTCTTTCTCTTCTTATCCCCCGAGCATTTCGGTCCCTCGTGATTCGACTTCTCTTTTTGTAGTTTTAGTATAGTAAGGTGAGCGCTGAAGCGCTGCACGAATCTTTCTTAGAAAGATTCAGCAACGAAGTTCTGCCCCTGCAGAGCCCGACTCCTAGCTAAAACCCCCTTGTAAGTAAGTTACGCTTACCCTATTTTAGTATAGCTTATATTTAAAATTAGTATTGTTATTATGAACTTATAATAAATATTTGAGCAATTATTATGACTTATATAAGTGTCGTTATAATATCTTTTTAACTACTCGCTGTACGGGGAGTCTGGTTTAAAGGGCCGCATAGGGTTGTTGGATTTCAGAAGTGCTATATGCCAAAATGGTCCTGCCCTCCGGTGTTTTATGTCTGGCCCCTGTCTGTACATAGTGGTTGGAAAATATTGTTTAAACGCTTATATAATAATAATAAGACTAATAATTAGTCACGGTAAATATTAGACTAAAATCTAGTGGTAATAATACTAGGTTTCGTCGAAGGAAATTATTTTAAAGTAAACGAAGCGTTGTCCGAGTACCGAGTCACCACCTTATCAAGTGAGTGCATAGTTACTTTCATCTTACACATATATATGAAGTATTTTATATAAACTACGTGTTATGTGTGCATATTATCTGTATACTTGCTATCTATGTTGGATGAAGGATTTTATACAAGTTTTATATGATTTAAACTATGTATGTATTTATATCTACATAATATGTTGGGTAAAACATGGGTAGATGAAATATGAGTTGGATGATGAGTTGAGAGGTGATATAGACCATGAGGTAAGGGTGAGAGGTGGACGATGTGAGAAGCTTTGTTCCCAAATGTTGGCCCCGTCATCTAGCAGAGTATGGATGACAACCACGGACTATTCTAGACAGTCCAGTGGAACACTAGCAGGCTAACAACCTGTAGGTGTTGTGAACGATGTGTTCACCCGGTGTACTCTAAACCCTGGCGATCATGCAGACTTGGTGCCTAAACCTTGGCGATCATGCTGACTTGGTGCCAAAACCCTGGCGACTATGCGGACTTAGTGCATGTTGAATAAACCCTGTGCGACTATGCAGACTTAGTGCCTAAAACCCTGGCGACTATGCGGACTTAGTGCTTGTTGTATAAATCCTGGCAACTATGCAGACTTAATGCCTAAACCCCGGTGATGATGGACTTCGTGCCGATTCCTTAGGATGATCCTTAGGAATGAATGAACGAGAAATAGCTGATTGTTAGGGTAGATCCTTAAGAATAAATAAGATAATGGGGATGGGTAATTGGGTTAATTGTTTGATGATTAAACCTAATAATTATATTATTGTGGGTTGAAAACCCTATGTACTCACCAGGTTTCCCAACCTGACCCACTCAAGCTTATTTGTATCACAGGTGTCGATATGAAGTTACATTACACTGAGAGATTAAAGAGGTGTAGATCACTAGTGTAAATGAATGTAAGTTCTGTTTATGCTTATGTTTCTGTATTGACAATGACATCCCAAATGTTTTATAATGTATAAAAATACATTTCTTCGGAAATGCTTTGATAACGTATTTATCATGTTTTACTGGGAACAAATTCCGCAACATTTTTATTAAAAGAAGTACACTGATTTTTATAAAGCATAAACAAAAATCGGTCTTTTCTGGCCGTGAAAATGGGGATGTCACATCAGTACAAGAGGATCAGTGCATATAAGTTTAAAATCTAACAAGATTTTGGTAAATGGCAGGAATTTGGAATTCTTGCATTTGCGGTAAGGATTTGGGATTGTGAAATGAGAATCATTGGAATTATGTTCAATCGCTTGATTCCACAAAGTAAAAGATCAGAAACAAACATAGTGTGCATACTTGGTGTATGGCATAACGAATGTTTGGACAAACATAGTGTGCATATTTGGTGTATGGCATGACTGTTGTTTGGATAAACATAGTGTGTATGCTTGGAGCATGGCATGACTATTATTTTGATTCAAGTATAAAGTTGATAATTTGAAACAGTATGCAATGAATAATGTGTAATCAATATGGTGATAAATAAAAAGTGTTCTATTTATATTTATAAGTTCTGAGACCATATTGGATTTGATTATTCTTTTGTTTCACTTTGCATGTTTTGACTTCCAGAATAACTAGGTTGTTCTTCCTGAATGACTGAGTTATTCAACCCATCCACAGTCTATAATACGTTGGAAGTAGGTATTAAGGCAAGACTGTCATGAAGCTGGTTTGTAGATGTCCAAGGTAGTGGACATAGCCAGAGTTGCTGTAACATTCATGAGTGCTCATAAGTTCTGAGTATTGGATTAAACCCACGCTGATTTAACTAACTTCATGGATTTTATCACGAGTGATCATGAGACGATAATATCTTATATTCTTCAAATCTACAGATATGAGTTGTTGCCTATGAGCTGGTTATACATTGATTGTACGAAAACGCATTGGTAACTCGATGTTATAAAACGTGCCTTTGTGTATGATTCAACAAGTAGTAGAACAAGCATATGAGTCGAAGCTTATCCATTCCTTTTATCCTTGTAGGGATAAAAGCGATATCTGTGGGCCCCTCGATGATTTAGTGATGACACCCTAAGTGCTTGGCCAAGCCTGGACTGATTTGATTTGTTCAATTAGTCGGTCGTCATAAATCAGAAATTGGGAAACAACAAATGGACAGAGAGAATGATTATAATCCATGTCTCGGTCAATATGATATCTAGAATTGAGGAATATATGATCCCTTATCTAATGGACGCGTCATTTATTTGTTCAGAGTTCGACAGTAGCTTTTAAGAGCTACGATTGCCAGTCAGGTTTTGAAGTCATACGCAATAATAGTTTTAGACTTATCCAAGTGGGAGACTGTTGGATTAGTGTCTAAGTCCATAACTATAATTGGTATGTACTTGACCCGATTGGCATGGTCCATTTGGGTTGCATGACATCAGAACAATTTGGATAGACTTTTGTGAGAAAAAGGATATTTATGATTTGTTAATATATTATAAGTTCTAATATATTAATATGAAATCATATTATTTAATTAGTATTGATCAAGAATTAATTTGGAATTAATTTTGTGATCAAAAGGAGACTAATTAAATATATGGGGATTGATTGTGTAAATCATTCATTCTTATATATGTGGGCTTATTATCCATAGTTCTTTATGTTGGGCTAAACCCATGGAGTAACCCATGGATACTCCATGGAGGTTTTAACCCATGGAGCATGAAGAATATTGAAAGACATGAGTTACATGGTGTAACCCTAATAGCCACCATATATAAGGACCCCATGGCTCAAGAAATTTGCACTAGTATGTGTACACATGAGGGCTAGCCGATTTGAGCATAGGAACCTTTTCTCGCAAGTTATTCCAAGTTGTTGGTGATGTTGTGTGAACCATTTGTGGTGTCACACTTGATGCACTAGGCTCTTAAGCTCCATTGAATCAATCTACATAAAAAGGTATGTCTTCTAACTTGTTTATATTACCCAAGTATCAAAGATTGTATGCTAGTTAGGGTAATACCTTGGATAGTTCAAGTTTGCATGTATAATAGTGAAAACATAGATCCAAGATGTTTAGGGTTTCATGTACACCATAGGAGTGTTAGAATGCTCAAAACCCATCAGCTAGATGATCAGAATAGGGAGTTCATTTCATCTGAGATTACTCGTTGCATTCTTGAACAGACTCCTGTGATCTTTGGCACGGTCAAGGAGGGCATTCTGGAGATTCTGGATGAGCAGTTGAGCTCGTTTCATTTTGAGATAGTGGCACAAGTGGGAGCATGTTCTTTGACATTCAGGGAGTTCCGGGCATGTGGGGCTCCGGACTACCATGGGGAGAAGGGCCCGATATCGAGCCAAAGGTGGTTAGCGGACGTTGCTAACACCTTCCGTACCAGCAGTTGCCTTGATGAGGCAAAGGTTAGGCTTGCCTCCTGTCTTTTTAAGGACAGGGCACGAGACTGGTGGGATGAGGTAGGACGTGCGGTGGGTGATGATGTCGTTGATACGATGACGTAGGATGATTTCTCGAACAGGTTCCAAGCTGATTTTTCACCAATGATTGAGGTGCAGCAGTTGGCGCGAGAGTTTCAGGATCTCCGCCAGAATACGGATATGGTGGCTGAGATCACTGTGATGTCTCGGGAGACGGCACTTCTGGTTCCCCAGTGTGTGGCAAATGAGGAGATGAAGAAGGCCCGATATCATGAGATGTTGAGGAGTGACATTCATCAGTTTGTGAGCCGATCCAGCTGCAAGATGCTGGAGGATATGATAGAGTGAGCTAGGGAGAGGGAGACTGATCTGGAGATGGAGAAGAAAAGGAAGCCATATTTTGTGTCGAGTGTTGACGGTTCGGGAAAGAGGCCCAAGGTATCTGATTCAAGATCGAGAGGCCATCAGGGCCGTAGCCGCTGTGGCAAGTGTGGCAAGGAGCACGAGGGACCGTGCAGGGTTAGTGGTTCTGGCTGCTTCAAGTATGGCCGTTCGGGTCATTATAACAGGGATTGTACTGCTACCACCACCCAGGGATCTGATCTGATTTGCTTCCATTGAAATCAGAGGGGCCACAAGAAGGCCCATTGTCCGATTTTTGCTACAGCAGGATCGGTGTCAGCACCCGTTCCTACAACTCTCCGGATTACTGACGGCCGCTAGGGCTGGGCAGACGCGCCTGTGGTGAAGAGTAGGGCTTTCCAGTTGAAGGCCGAGGAGGCGCGTGCAGCTCCCGACATGGTGACGGGTATGTATGCTTGCTAATATTTATGTGTTTTATTTTAGGATCGTTCATTGTGAACGGTATTTCTGCATTTGGTATTGTTTGATTCGGGGGCTACCCGATCCTTTGTACCGCTTGAGCTTAGCAAGAGATTTACAGGAGCTTTGGGGGAGCTGGATTGTCCTCTAGATGTTGAGATTGCTGATGATAGGTGTGTTCGGGTTGCGAGAGTTCATCAGGGTTGTACTCTTCAGTTGTTCAGTGAGCAGTATTTGGTAGATTTGGTTCTTATTCCGTTGTGTGGGAGCAAGGTTGTCGTGGGCATGGATTGGTTGACCCCTAATGGGCGGACTGATCGATTGTGAGCAGCAGTTGGTACGGGTTCGGACCCCGAGTTGGGGAGAGTTAGTGGTTCCGGTTATATTGTCTATGTCATGGATACCCGGGATAAGGGTAAGGCCACCGTGGATGATGTGCCGATTGTGCGGGACTACCCAGATATGTTCCCAGAGGATTTGCCTAGGGTGCCTCTGGAGAGACAAGTTGAGTTCAAGATTGATCTGGTTCCTGGTGCGGCTCTGATAGCCAAAGCACCATAATCAGTTGGCTCCTCCCAAGATGAAGGAGTTGTCTACACAGCTGTAGGAGCTGTTAGACAAGGGATTTATTCGACTGAGCAGTTTGCCTTCGGGAGCACCGATCTTGTTCGTGAAGAAGAAGAAGGATGGGTCTTACTGTATGTGCATCGACTACTGGGTGCTGAATAAGGTAATGGTAAAGAACTGTTATCCACTCCCGAGGATTGATGATCTTTTTGACCTGCTTCATGGTGCATCTTGGTTCTCCAAGATTGATTTTCTATCGGGTTACCATCATATGCAGTTCAGGGATGAGGATGTGTAGAAGACAACTTTCCGAACTCGTTATGGTCATTACGAGTTCGTGGTGATGCCTTTTGGGCTCACCAATGCTCCGGCCACGTTCATGGATCTCATGAACCGCGTGTGCAGACCGATGCTAGATCAGTCTGTGATTATATTCATCGATGATATATTGGTCTATTCCAAGACTCAAGAGCAGCACGAGGGGCACTTGAGGGAAGTGCTGGAGACTTTGAGGAGGGAGAGACTTTTCGCAAAGTTCTCCAAGTGCGAGTTCAGGTTGTATGAGGTGCAGTTTCTGGGGCACCTTGTCAACCAAAATGGTATTCTGGTCGATCCAGCCAAGGTTGAGGCCGTGATGCAGTGGGAGGTTCCGAGGTCTCCATCTGAGATTCGGAATTTTCTTGGTTTAACGGCTTATTATTGGAGATTCATCCAAGATTTCTCCAAGATAGTCGTTCCTCTGATCCGACTAACCAAGAAGACAGTTACATTTTGCTGGGGGCCTGAGCAGCATGCAACTTTCGAGACTTTGAGACAGCGAGTTGTGCGAGACACCGATTCTAACCTTGCCATACGGTATTGATGATTTCGTGGTCTATTGTGATGCTAGGAGCACAGGATTGGGGCAGTGTTGATGCAGAGGGGCCGCGTGATCGCTTACGCTTCGAGGCAGCTGAAGTCTCATGAGGCGAATTATCCGACGAGTGATTTGGAGTTACGGGTCGTGGTGTTCGCCCTCAAGATTTGGCGGCAGTACCTCTATGGGGTCCGTTGTATTATTTACACAGATCACAAGAGCCTGAGGTACTTAATGGATCAGCCAAATCTAAATATGAGGCAGTGTCGATGGTTGGATGTGGTGAAGGATTATGATTGCGAGATCCTTTATCACGTGGGAAGGCCAATGTGGTGGCTAATGCGTAAGCGAATTCTTAAACCTAGCAATGTCTAGACACTAATCTAGCTCAAGTGAACCTACATTGCACTCCTAGTTGCAATGTATCCTCTATAGCCTTTAGGGCTTGTGTATAAGCTAAATAACTAAGCCTAGATTTAAACCTAAGTTAATTTAGGTTAGCTTAATGTAATATAAATCAAAAGAAAAGGGTTTAAAACATAAATATTCACCATTTATTGGAGAATTCGGTCAAGGAAATGAATTAAAGGATGAAATCAGTTTTTGGAATCTTTTCCAATTGTGTGTTCGGCCATATCATTCAACAAAAGGAGAATTCGGTCTAGGTATGACCGAATTCACAAACAAAATGGCCCATTAGGACCGAACACACACATAGTCCATCCCATTAAGACCGATTTCTCATTCATATATATATATGTATATATATATATATATATATATATATATATATATATATATATATATATATATATATATATATATATATATATATGTTCAGCCGAATTCAACTTCATTTCCCCACTTATTCACACCGAATTCTTGCAAATTTTGCTCTCAAAACTCATCAGTGGACCTTCACATCTTCACAAAACTTTGCCCAGATCTTCATAAATTCACCAAGAACACACACTCATATCTTCAAATCTTTAACATTCCACCGAATTCATCCCATTCCCCACCGAAAATCCAATTTTCCACCGAATTCACACTTCAACAATTCCAATAATTCCAAATTAATTTTGTAAGTATTATTTACATAATTAATTATTTAACCCATTATTTAAATTAATTTATTATTAATTTAAATACGACGACGATTACAATTATTTTTAGGGTAACGTTATTAGTGCGTACACTTACCCGGGGATCGTCTCTACAACTCGCTACTTCCAGTTAACGCACATTTAAGGTGAGTTCATACCCCCATATTTTTCCAAGCTTTTTAATGTTTTAGGTGGGGAATACAAGTACTACACAAGTAATCTTGCATTTAGAAATATAATTTTCTTTATTATATTTTCATACCGTTAACATGCATTTGGACGTGAAACTTACTAAACACGACAAACATTGTTACTACTAGACTTACGAACAATTTACAAAACACATTAAGACACAAATACTTTACAAGCACAGACTTTAACACGGAAACAAACTTATAAACTATTTTAAGTATAATTTATGTAACGAATGTACTACTTTTACAAGGATACATATTAATTACAAAAAGGGTTTTCATTGTGGTATTCATGAATTCGCTGAGGGAGCAAATTTGCGAGAGACGGCATTGAGTACTTACCAAAGTATCTAGATAAGTCTACCTTATGAACCAGAGTCTCCTGGAGGGAGAGCGTGAGTTTGTGTATAGATCTATACGGGACTGACAATCCCGCGCCCTGACTATTAGCTACAGTCGTTCTGGATGACAAACGTCATTAACATTTACGACGTCCGAAGTACGTCGTAGGTTTTAACGTCCATCAGTATGGTTATAAGAACTCACCATGACATAACACGACCTCTTTCACGTAATAGTATACTTAACAAACAGTCACTAGGGTTAATAACTATGTGATTACTTAGTATGTACATCAGGGTGATATGAAATTAACATCTGACATGCAGTGGGATGAGTGACTTCCGCCTCATTTCCTGTTCCTTGTTTGGTTGTGGGCTTATGTCAGAAACACCCAATCGACTGTCTGTTCGATATAGATTTCTATAACTCGTATGTACTAAGTGATCACAAGAGGGTATTAACATCACTCGCAGTTTACAGAACAAACACGTTTTCGGCTACTTTTTAAATACTAATAAAGCTACACTTTTTAAATACTAATACTAGAGACAATAACTCACTACTTTGGAAAATATAGGATTTTACAGGACAAACATCAGTACTTTTCAAGCAAACGGTTTACCATTCAACTAATGAATAACTATGGTTAGTTCTATAATTCCTTAGTTTATGCATCAAGATTATGTATGAAGATTATCCGATAGGCAGTGGAATGTGTGGTTTCCGCTTTATTTCCTGTTTCTTGTTTGGTTGTAGGCTTAGGGCAGATCCATACAATCAACTGTTCATTCGATCTTGGTTTATATATAACTAGTATAAACTAAGTGGTCATAGAAGAAACTGGTATTATCATATTCATATTAAGAAACTATAGGATTTTCTTAAGGAATACTTTCATCATAACTTAAAGGACTATAATAGTTAACTCTGTAAGGACTATAATAGTTAACTCTGTAAGTACCTAATAAAGCTACACTTTAACAACTTATGTATGGGAAAATACTTGTACTTATTTCAGTTTTGGAACACTAGAGACAATAACTCACTACTTTCGAGCATATAGGGTTTTCCAGGACAAACATCAGTACTTTTCAAGCAAACGGTTTACCATTCAACTAACGAATAACTATGGTTAAATCTATAATTCCTTAGTTTATGCATCAAGGTTATGTATGAAGATTATCCGATAGACAGTGGTATGTGTGGTTTCCGCTTTATGTCATGTTCCTTGTTTGGTTGTGGGCTTAGGGAAGATCCACACAATCAACTGTCCATTCGATCTTGGTTTATATATAGCTAGTATAAACTAAGTGGTCATAGAAGAAACTGGTATTATCATATTCATATTAAGAAAATATAGGATTTTCTTAAGGAACACATTCATCATAACTTAAAGGACTATTATAGTTAACTCTGTAAGTACCTAGTGAATACATCAGGGTTATATACAATGAGGATCCGACAAACAATGGGATGTGTGCCTTCCGCCTCATTTCCTGTTCCTTGTTTGGTTGTGGGCTTGGGGCAGAACCACATAATCGATCGTCTGTTCGATCTGGATTGTATATAACTTGTATACACTGAGTACTCGTAGAAGGAACTAGTATGACTCATTTTACTTATCATTTATTACATCAGAAAATATAGGATTTTCTGGAGAAACACATCACGTTTTACAAAGAACAAGGAGCCTGTTTTCTAAAACAAAACACTTATGAACTCACCAACTTTAATGTTGACACTCTTTCAAAACCACTTGTATTCTCAGGACACTAGTAGACAGGTACACGCCCAGGTTCCTAGAAGATGGAGTACAGTAGCTTCAAGTCTTTATTTTGCTAAATATTTTTGGAGTCAACTATATATGATTAAAATACACTGTAAACATTTTGATATCAATACAATGGAGGTTGTTGCTTTGATTCTATTATTCAATTGTTGTGATACTATACATGACGTCCTCCGCGCTCGAACGTTTCCGCCGTTCTGGTTTGGGGGTGTGACAAATTGGTATCAGAGCATTGTTTATAGTGAACTAAGTATATCAACCCATAAAAGATATACAACTATAAATACAATGGGGCCGAAGTGCTCTGACTAAAAGTATACTTCTAAAATATAAGTATTCTTATATAAGTATACATACATGCATATATACATACTAGAACAAGTATCACTAGAGGAACAAAATAAAAGTATTTAGATGTTGGACACTATAGTCAAACCTAGGTAGTTATGTAATCATATATGGGATAAATATAGCCTGATCAACTATATTTATTTGAGATACGACCTACATGTGTTTGGGAGTGATAGTGGTGTTGCAACGACTCTAAAACTTACCAACCCTATATACAAAGGATTTCTAAAACAAAACATAAAGTTAAAATACTATATGAGTATTTTAGGGTACTATGAGATAACAACAAGTCTGACAACTTACCAAGAAACTTTAGAATCAATCACACAGTTATAATAGTATGGGAGCATTTTAGGCACTATAACCAACTTATGTAAAAACTAAAAGACCCTTACTAGCAGGTCTATAATTGCGAAGTGTATGCTTCCAAGGTTATATATAATTGGGATCTTATAGACTTAGAATTTGTGATCTTCGCTCTACTACCTGTTTCTTGTTTGGTTGTGGTTTTAGAGTAGGATCACTTATTCGAAGGACTATCTGATCTTAGTTATATAAAACTTGCATGCACCGCGTAGTTATAGGAGGACCTATTTTGGATCACCAAGACTTCAAAAGAAATGTTTTACTTAATCTCATAAGATTCTTTAGACATTCCCATTCTCGCACGAGCAAGCTAGATAGATATAGCCACTCCACTACAACAGTCAACAGAAGAGTCAAGGAAGGACAAGACATGATACATAAGGAGGATTCCGAGAGGGGATTCGACGAGGAGTAAAGAACTAGAGAAATCACTGAGGACCTTTACCTGATCAGGAGCAGGCATGAGAGGCTCGCTCAAACGTTCAGAGTCAGACCTTCCATCATGAAGTTGTGGAGATCGGTGATAGAACCCGAAGCATGAACTATTGAGAACAGGAACACGATAGTAAGGCCCAGAGACAACAAATCCCCACAGCTGAAACTAGGGAAACCATAACAAAGACAGAGAACAGAGAAAACCACTCATGAGGCGTACTAAGTGGTAGAGCACCTTATGCGTCACACAACTAATTAACCAACTTATATAACCTAGTGAGTTAGTGATTACATTGCTCACACTATGTGGTAGGATTATCGCCTTTTTCGTAACAACTAGTAACAGTAAACCAGGTCACTGAACTTCACTAAGAAGGTGGTCACTATCAAAAATTCATAAGTCTATCTTTCATAGACCTCTGTTATGAATTGTTTTTAGAACACTATAAAATTCGGAACATAACTCACTCAGAACTAAGATAACTTCGATTCAATAACACTCGGCTAGTAACCACTACTAAAGGCTTACCACCGTTTCATATTTTAAACCTTATGGCAGAAAAATGCCACCGAAGAAGTCGAACAGAAAGAAAAACAATGCACCACCGCCACCACCTCCACAGTATGATCTGGTTGTCTTTTAGGATGCAGTAACAGCCGTAGTGACAGCTGTCATGACTCAAATCCATGTAAGTGGTACCAGTGGATCGGGTGGTGGTACTAACAACTATAACCACGGGGAAAGCCACGGACACACAAGAGAGTGTTCGTACAAAGACTTCATGAATTGTGGACCCAAATCCATTTATAGAAGTGGGGGAGTCATCGCCCTAATGCGATGGTTCGAGAAAACAGAGTCGATTTTTGAGATATGTGTATGCCCAGAAGGGAGCAAAGTGAATTTTGCTGCCTGCACCTTCTCTGACAGGGCCCTTACATGGTGGAATAGCCATGTCAAGTCACTAACCCTACCAGTGGCAAACGCGATGGGATGGGAAAATCTAAAAGAGATGATGCTCGAAGAGTACTGCCCGAGGGGCGAGATATAAAACCTAGAGCAAGAGCTGTGGAACCTTACCATGGCAGGCTCAGACATATTAGACTACACCGATAGATTCAACGATTTAGCCGCACTATGCCTTGGGATGGTTACCCCGGAGAGCAGGAAGGTAGAGAGATACATTTGGGGACTACCTCCTCCAATCCAAGGAAATGTGATAGCAGCAAAACCCCTTACATTCGACAGTGCCAAACGTCTGCCTCGAACATTGGTAGACCATGGAGTCCGACAAGGCATGATCACCCCCGTTCCGGAGACATCCAAGGGGAGTGATGATAAGCAAAAATCCGGTAGCAAGAAGAAAAGACAGTCAACACAAGAACCCTCAAATGGACAACAGATGGTTAAACAAGTTGTAGAATATGTCTCAAGGGTATAATATGTCTCAAGGGTTCCGTACATATAAAGAATGCCGAAATCCGAGTTATAACGAAGAAGTTATGGTCCGTCGAAGTTTTTCGGCAAAACCGGCACGGCACCGGGAGACGTAAATAGTGAATTTACAATAGAGGACTTTTTAGCCTTAGTGATCTAAAAAAAAGTTGTAGTATATGTTAAACCGAGAACATCCATAAAAAGAACGCCCAAATCTGACTTCGTATGAGGAAGTTATGAATTTTCTAAGATTTGGCATAGCAGTGCAAGGCCCGAAACTCGAATTTTAGTTCGAGCGGTTTTTGGCTTACGCAACCTAAATGAGAGTTGAATATCTCATTAATAGGAACTCAACGGTAAAAAGACAGACGGAAACGGAGTCTGTATGAAGGAGTTACGAATTCTTCGTGGGCATTTAACAGTCTAATCTCATCCTATTGTTAAATTTAAGATCGGTCGAGAATTAGCCGATGGAGTCTAAATGAAAGTTGTAGATCTTGTTTTTACTTACGCGTGGAAAAAAAGAAGGGAAAACCTTAGAAAAACCCAACATATTTTCACCAAATGCTTAAAAAAACCACTATATTATTTTTTAGTACACTAAAACCCTTATATTTTCTAAAATTCTTATTTAAGGTTTTCTGAGCTTAGAAAAACCTACTCTATTTTCATGAAAGGATTAAAAAAACCATTATATTATTTTTTTAGGGCATTTAAACCCTCTTATTTTTTAAACTTTTTTTAATCTAATGAATTGTAACAATAGAAACGTTAAGAATCGAGTACCTAACATTTTTGGCTATCTAGGATTTACCGAGCTCAATGCCTTAAATGATACATTTTAAAAAATATAAGGGTTTTAACGTACAAAAAAATAATATAGTGGTTTTTTAAGACTTTGATGAAAATATGTTGGGTTTTTATAAGATTATCCCAAAAAAGAACGTCGAAAACGGAGCTCGTATGCGAAAGTCACGGGGTTTAGAAGTCGGCAGGGTGCTGCTGCAAAAGGGGTGACGTGGCTGATTATGGGCCAAGGCTTTCTCCCCAAGGCAAGCCACCAGAAGGTGACATGTGGCATGGAATCGACGAGTAGGAGGACCTGCTCGACGAGTAGAGCTGTTTTCCAGCCTATAAATAGAGGTGACGGGTTCCCTGATTCTTCACACCATTCGAACCTCTTCTTTCTCTCTCTAGAACATCTCTCTAAGCCTCCCTAACCCCGCAAAGCCTAGGGTAACTCCCTAGCACGAGGCGGAAGCCCCGGAGCGCCTGACGGCTCCAAAAAGAAGAGCCCTCGGCTCAGAAACTCTGCTCCGGCAGAGCCCGGTTTTCGAGAAAACCCGCTGTAAGTGAGCTATGCCTACCCTATCTTTAGTATAGCTTATGTTTCAATATAGTAATGTTATTAGGGTCTTATAAGGAGTATTTGGGCTATTATTATGGGTTATATAAGTATTGTTTAACGCTTATATAATAGTAATAATAGCTAGACTATTAATTAGTCTCGTCAAACGTTAGACTAAACTCTAGTGGTAATGATACTAGGTTTCGTCAAGGGATAATTGTTTTAAAAGTAACGAAGTGCTGTCCGAGTGCCGACTCACCACCTTACCCGGTGAGTGCATGGTCCCTTTCATCTTACACATAGATATGAAGTATTTTAATATAAATTACGTGTGCATATTATCTGTATAATTGTTATTTATGCTGGATGAACGATTTTATACAAGTTTTAAATGATTTAAACTGTATATGTATTTTATATCTACGAATATGTTAGGTAAAACATGGGTAGATGAATGATGAGAGATGAAAGATGATATGAGTGAACATTAGCAGCTATAGACTTAGTTCCTAATAAATAACATCGGCATCTATGGACTTAGTGCTTATTGAATAAACGCTGGTAGCTATGGACTTAGTACCTGATAGATAAACGTTGGTAGCTATGAACTTAGTACCTAATAGATAAACGTTGGTAGCTATGGACTTAGTACCTACACTGGTAGCTATGGATTTAGTACCTGATGAATGAACTTTAGCAGCTATGGATTTAGTGCATTGGCAGCTATGGAATTAGTGCCTATCTTATAAACCCTGGAAGTAAGGGACTTCGAAATGAACAAATGCAGGATAGATGACTCTTAGGGTACACCCTTAAGAGTAAGGAAGATTACGGGGATGGGTAATTGGGTTGATCGTATGATGTTTAAACATAATAATTATATTATTGTGGGTTGATCGTACTCACCAGGTTTCCCAACCTGACCCACTCAAGCTTATTTGTATCACAGGTCTCGATACGAAGCTACTTTACACTGAGAGATTTAAAAGAGATGTAGATCACTAGTGTAAATGAACGTAAGTTCTGTTTATGCTTATGTTTCTGTATTGATGATGACATCCCAATGTTTTAAAATGAATAAAATACATTTCTTCGGAAATGCTTTGATAACGTATTTATCATGTTTTTCTGGGAACAAATTTCGCAACATTTTTATTAAAAGAGATACTCTGATTTTTATAAAGCATAAACAAAATCGGTCTTTTCTGGCCGTGAAAATGGGGATGTCACAGTTGGTATCAGAGCATTAGTTTAACCGAACTAGGAATAAGGTTTTATTTCTAGACTTAAACTTAGAATGCTAAGCGATAATCGTGAGGAGTGTGTCTAATATATTTTAGGAAGTACATCTGAATAGACACAAGCACTAGCTTAATTAGGGAAGATGCCTAAAATGCTTTTATGTGCTAAATGATTTATGATGCTTTATGATGCTAAATGTATGATCGGATCTATGGTCTGTTGCCGACCGGATCTGGAAACTTTATGTGTTCAGATTTCTAAACGTTTAATTACGGTATTAGAACTGGCATGTAACTTTTTGGAGTAATAAGGAGGAATACGCGTCTAAATCTTCCTCAATCTATATTCTCGTCTCAATACACCGAACACCTGCTTTGGTGTATAGAATGACTCATAGCAGACTGAGCAAATGGAGGAAACGAGAAGGCTTACGATATTGAATGATACCTATCGGAAGTTATTTTAAGAGGGATATATTGCCTTTAGAACGCGTCTAAGAAATAATACGTCTACTATGGTAGAAGTAAATTTTCGATTAGCAGAAAGAAAGATTTTTGGTATAATCCATGAAGTTATCCCATCGTCTGACATTTCCATCTCCAACCGAGTTGAAGTAGAATTGATGATTGAAGATACGCATGGAAGAAGCCCTAGTAGAGTCTAGGGAAAATTTTATGATTCATTGGACACATTTTTATGTGTTAAAATTGTTTTTGTGATAGTAACTTGGAAAGCTGCGAGACAATACTTGGGACGAGTATGAGTGGGTGTGAATGGTAGTAGAGGCCTATACTACCGGAAGCACAGGACTCGTACTTGGATCAGGGAAAGTAACAAGGTTAGCAAGAAACTAGTAATTGATACCATTTTATTCAAGTATGTCGTTACCATTGTTTCGGTAATGACTAAGAAGATTGTTGTTATTCCGAACCTAGCGGTCATACCAAATTGTGTCCGACTACGACGAGTCTGTTACGTGGTTCCGAGAACCAAGTTCGATGTAGCACCTGACTTAAGTCGGAAGAATTAATCAAAGCGATCAGTAGAGGTATCGCGACGCTTGCTTGTAGCTAGAAATGCTACCTTTTAAGATGACATTAGAACATGAAGGAAAGTATAGTCTGTTCTGGAAGACTTTAAGAGACCTGAGTCTAAGCATTGAAACATACGATGATAGGTCATTAGAATATGACACATCATTCCATTGTAGTAATAAAAGAACTTATCTTATGTTCGAATCTAGTGAGGATCGAGATTGTGACTTGAAGGTCATAATTTGGAGTCTAACGTGAGATAGGAAGCAAGTGCAAGATCGAGCACCGCCTGCAGTCAAGGAGTCCAAGAGTTAGATACTCATTCAAAACAACATACAAGTTACGGTTATTACCTAGGATGAAGAGATAAAGTATGGAGTCATTATACAATCATGTTTCGTTGATGATTCCGGGACGTAATCATCCTAAGGGGGAGATAATTGTAACGCCCGTGGATCCGGGCAAGTCAATTTACAGAAAATAGGGGTCGAAAACGACTTTTTGACAAAATATTATTTAAAATAAATAATCTTAACCAAGTTGTAGAATATGTCTCAAGGGTTCCGTACATATAAAGAACGCCGAAATCCGAGTTATAACGAAGAAGTTATGGCCCGTCGAAGTTTTTCGGCAAAACCGGCACGGCACCGGGAGACGTAAATAGTGAATTTACAATAGAGGACTTTTTAGCCTTAGTGATCTAAACAAAAGTTGTAGTATATGTTAAACCGAGAACATCCATAAAAAGAACGCCCAAATCTGACTTCGTATGAGGAAGTTATGAATTTTCTAAGATTTGGCATAGCAGTGCACGGCCCGAAACTCGAATCTTAGTTCGAGCGGTTTTTAGCTTATGCAACTAAATGAGAGTTGAAGATCTCATTAATAGGAACTCAACGGTAAAAAGACAGACGAAAACGGAGTCCGTATGAAGGAGTTACGAATTCTTCGTGGGCATTTAACAGTCTAATCTCATCTTACTGTTAAATTTAAGATCGGTCGAGAATTAACCGATGCAGTCTAAATGAAATTTGTAGACTTTTTTTTACGTACGCGTGGAAAAAAAGAACGTCGAAACGGAGCTCGTATGCGAAAGTTACGGGGTTTAGAAGTCGGCAGGGTGCTGCTGCAAAAGGGGTGACGTGGCTGATTATGGGCCAATGCTTTCTCCCCAAGGCAAGCCACCAGAAGGTGACATGTGGCATGGACTCGACGAGTAGGAGGAGCTACTCGACGAGTAGAGCTGTTTTCCAGCCTATAAATAGAGGTGTCGGGTTCCCTCATTCTTCACACCATTCCAACCTCTTCTTTCTCTCTCTAGAACCTCTCTCTAAGCCTCCCTAACCCCCCAAAGCCTAGGGTAACTCCCTAGCACGAGGCGGAAGCCCCGGAGCGCCTGACGGCTCTGAAACGAAGATCCCTTTGCTCAGAAACTCTGCTCCGGCAGAGCCCGGTTTTCGAGAAAATCCGCTGTAAGTGAGCTATGCCTACCCTATCTTTAGTATAACTTATGTTTCAATATAGTAATGTTATTAGGGTCTTATAAGGAGTATTTGGGCTATTATTATGGGTTATATAAGTATTGTTTAACGCTTATATAATAGTAATAATAGCTAGACCATTAATTAGTCTCGTCAAACGTTAGACTAAACTCTAGTGGTAATGATACTAGGTTTCGTCAAGGGATAATTGTTTTAAGAGTAACGAAGTGATGTCCGAGTGCCGACTCACCACCTTACCCGGTGAGTGCATGGTCCCTTTCATCTTACACATAGATATGAAGTATTTTAATATAAATTACCTGTGCATATTATCTGTATACTTGTTATTTATGCTGGATGAACGATTTTATACAAGTTTTAAATGATTTAAACTGTATATGTATTTTATATCTACGAATATGTTGGGTAAAACATGGGTAGATGAATGATGAGAGATGAAGGATGATATAAGTGAACATTGGAAGCTATAGACTTAGTGCCTAATAAATAACATCGGCAGCTATGGACTTAGTGCTTATTGAATAAACGCTGGTAGCTATGGACTTAGTACCTGATAGATAAACGTTGGTAGCTATGGACTTAGTACCTAATAGATAAACGTTGGTAGCTATGGACTTAGTACCTACACTGGTAGCTATGGGTTTAGTACCTGATGAATGAACTTTAGCATCTATGGATTTAGTGCATTGGCAGCTATGGAATTAGTGCCTGTCTTATAAACCCTGGAAGTAAGGGACTTCAAAATGAACGAATGCAGGATAGATGACTCTTAGGGTAGACCCTTAAGAGTAAGGAAGATAACGGGGATGGGTAATTGGGTTGATCGTATGATGTTTAAACATAATAATTATATTATTGTGGGTTGAAAACCCTATGTACTCACCAGGTTTCCCAACCTGACCCACTCAAGCTTATTTGTATCACAGGTCTCGATACGAAGCTACTTTACACTGAGAGATTTAAAAGAGATGTAGATCGCTAGTGTAAATGAACGTAAGTTCTGTTTATGCTTATGTTTCTGTATTGACGATGACATCCCAATGTTTTAAAATGAATAAAATACATTTCTTCGGAAATGCGTTGATAACGTATTTATCATGTTTTTCTGGGAAAAATTCCGCAACATTTTTATTAAAAGAGATACTCTGATTTTTATAAAGCATAAACAAAATTGGTCTTTTCTGGCCGTGAAAATGGGGATGTCACAACTTCCCAAATCGAAACATTTCTAAAACTTACATTTTTACAAAACGGTTACCAACTAAATCCCAACCATAAGAAAATTTTTGCTTCCTCGTCCAAGCAAAGCACATAGTCTATATAAAAACTAAATATCCTTACTGGTAAGCTATAATGGCCTAGTGTAAACATTAGGGTCACATATAATTAAGAACCTATAGACGTAGAGTGCTTGATTCCGCCTTGCTTCCTATTCCTTTTCTGGTTGTGGATTTAGGGCAGAGTCACTCAGTCTACTGTCTTCTCGGCGTTAATTATATATGACTTTTAGACAACAAGCGATTATAGATGGACCTAGTGGGGATCATAATATTAAGTATCCATATTATCCAACGGAACAATTCTACGGTTAGTACTCGTTTAATACAGTACAAAACGTTCACAATAGTAATAACAAGGTTAAAACAGAAAGCACTAGAAACGTACAGACAGATGCACTAACGCCCTAGCAAACACTTCTTTCGAATCGACTTCACACGCGTGTCACTAAGAAGTTCCGACGTCATTCGACATGGATTGGACTGGTCCTCACCATACCAATCACATGTGTTACCGAAAAGACCTTTCACCTTAACCGACCGACTAGCGAGACTCTCGTCACTCTTAACAACAAACCTGACACCGAACTTCAGAATCGTCTCTCACTTCAAACCTCCGAAGTACTCATGCGAAGAGTATTATATCCTTCCAAAAACTTTCCAAAGTATTCCCAGCAAACCTTTCGGGAATACCACTCGTGCAGCAAGTCAAGTTCAAGCACTGAGGCTAGGGACAAATACGGTTAATCTATCACTACTAAGTGTATATGCGAGAGTAGTATATAATTAAGATTCTACGGACTTAGGATGTGTGCTTCCGCCCTATCCCTTGTTCCTTTTCTGGTTGTGGACCTAGGGTAGAGTCGCACATCCGACCGTCTTATCAATCTTAATCATATACGACTTGTATACACGAGGCGATGACGGATGAACCAGTTATGAGTCCTACCATGAACTTCAGGACAAAACTGCTCAGGACTACGAGCGAGCACCTACCATTCGGATGAATAGAGACAAGTAAACCAAACCCGTACACCCTCTACCGATCAGAAAGGCATACCCAACAGTGAAGATCCACGGGAATGTCAAGCGAGGATCAGAATTCACTTGGGAACAAGAAGATCATATGGAACAGAAGGACCCACCTCTCTCCCTAGTTCATGAATAACCACTTAGGAGTCGAATTTCGAGACGAAATTCCCACTAACCGGGGGGGGGGGGGGGATGATTTCACAACTCGAAATTTTAAACCTAGCAAAGTCTAAACCATAATCTAGCTCAAGTGAACCTACATTGCACTCCTAGTTGCAATGTATCCTCTATAGCCTTTAAGGCTTGTGTATAAGCTAAATAACTAAGCCTAGATTTAAACCTAAGTTAATTTAGATTAGCTTAGTGTAATATAAATCAAAAGAAAAGGGTTTAAAAAATAAATATTCACCATTTATTGGAGAATTCGGTTAAGGAAATGAATTAAAGGATGAAATCGGTTTTTGGAATCTTTTCCAATTGTGTGTTCGGCCATATCATTCAACAAAAGGAGAATTCGGTCTAGGTATGACCGAATTAACAAAGAAAATGGCCCATTAGGACCGAACACACACATAGTCCATCCCATTAAGACTGATTTCTCATTCCTGTATATATATATATATATATATATATATATATATATATATATATATATATATATATATATATATATATATATATATGTTCATCCGAATTCAACTTCATTTCCCCACTTATTCACACCGAATTCTTGCAAATTTTGCTCTCAAAACTCATCAGTGGACCTTCATATCTTCATAAAACTTTGCCCAGATCTTCATAAATTCACCAAGAACACACACTCATATCTTCAAATCTTCAACATTCCACCGAATTCATCCCATTCCCCACCGAAAACCCAATTTTCCACCGAATTCACACTTCAACAATTCCAATAATTCCAAATTAATTTTGTAAGTATTATTTACATAATTAATTATTTAACCCATTATTTAAATTAATTAATTATTAATTTAAATATGAAGACGAATACAATTATTTTTAGGGTAACGTTATTAGCGTGTACGCCTTCCCGGGGATCGTCTCTACAACTCGCTACGTCCAGTTAACGCACATTTAAGGTGAGTTCATACCCCCATATTTTTCCAAGCTTTTTAATGTTTTAGGAGGGGGGGGGATACAAGTAAAACACAAGTAATATTGCGTTTAAAAATATAATTTTGTTTATTATATTTTCTTACCGTTAACATGCATTTGGACGTGAAACTTACTAAACACGACAAACATTGTTACTACTAGACTTACGAACAATTTACAAAACACGTTAAGACAAAACTACTTTACAAGCATAGAATTTAACACGGAAACAAAGTTATAAACTCTTTTAAGTATAGTTTACGGAACGAATGTACTACTTTTACAAGGATACATATTAATTACAAAAAGGGTTTTCAATGTGTTATTCATGAATTCATTGAGGGAGAAATTTTTTGAGAGATGGAATCGAGTACTTAACAAAGTATCTAGATACGTCTACCTTATGAACAAGAGTCTCCTGGAGGGAGAGCATGAGTTTGTGTATAGATCTATACGAGACTGACAATCCCGCACCCTGACTATTAGCTACAGTCGTTTTGGGTGACAAACGTCATTAACATTTACGACGTCTGAAGTACGTCGTAGGGTTTAACGTCCATCAGTATGGTTATAAGAACTCACAAGGATACAACATGTCCTCATTCACGTAATAATATTCTTAACAAACAGTCACTAGGGTTAATAATTATGTGATTACTTAGTGTGTACATCAGGGTGATATGAAATTAATATCCGACATGCAGTGGGATGAGTGACTTCCGCCTCATTTCCTGTTCCTTGTTTGGTTGTGGGCTTAGGGTATAATCACCCAATCGATTGTCTGTTCGATCTAGATTTCTATAAATCGTATGTACTAAGTGATCACAGGAGGGTATTAACATCACTCGTAGTTTTTAAATACTAATAAAGCTACACTTTAACAACTTATGTATGGGAAAGTACTTGTACTTATTTAAGTTTTGGAACACTAGAGACAATAACTCACTACTTTCGAGCATATAGGGTTTTCCAGGACAAACATCAGTACTTTTCAAGCAAACGGTTTACCATTCAACTAACGAATAACTATGGTTAAATCTATAATTCCTTAGTTTATGCATCAAGGTTATGTATGAAGATTATCCGATAGACAGTGGTATGTGTGGTTTCCGCTTTATGTCCTGTTCCTTGTTTGGTTGTGGGCTTAGGGAAGATCCACACAATCAACTGTCCATTCGATCTTGGTTTATATATAGCTAGTATAAACTAAGTGGTCATAGAAGAAACTGGTATTATCATATTCATATTAAGAAAATATAGGATTTTCTTAAGGAACGCATTCATCATAACTTAAAGGACTATTATAGTTAACTCTGTAAGTACCTAGTGAATACATCAGGGTTATATACAATGAGGATCGGACAAACAATGGGATGTGTGCCTTCCGCCTCATTTCCTGTTCCTTGTTTGGTTGTGGGCTTGGGGCAGAACCGCATAATCGATCGTCTGTTCGATCTGGATTGTATATAACTTGTATACACTAAGTACTCGTAGAAGGAACTAGTATGACTCATTTTACTTATCATTTATTACATCAGAAAATATAGGATTTTCTGGAGAAACACATCACGTTTTACAAAGAACAAGGAGCCTGTTTTCTAAAACAAAACGCTTATGAACTCACCAACTTTAATGTTGACACTCTTTCAAAACCACTTGTATTCTCAGGACACTAGTAGACAGGTACACGCCCAGGTTCCTAGAAGATGGAGTACAGTAGCTTCAAGTCTTTATTTTGCTAATTACTTTTGGAGTCAACTATATATGATTCGAATACAATGTAAACATTTTGATATCAATACAATGGTTGTTGTTGCTTTGATTACTATTATTCAATTATTGTGATACTATACATGACGTCCTCTGCCCCCGAACGTTTTCGCCGTTCCGGTTTGGAGGTGTGACAGCGGTCGCGGCTCCGATCAGAGACATATGTTTGAGGATGACCGTGATTACTCCATTGTTGGAGCGAATTCGTGAGGCACAGCCCGAGGCTATGAAGGAAGAGCACCGAAAGAGCGAGCGTATTGTGGGGCAGATGGCTTCCTTCGATTATGATAGCTGTAGATTGTTGTCTCTGCATCGGCGAGTTTAGGTTCCATATTGGGGCAGAGTACGTCGGATTATTATGGAGGAGGCTCACAAGTCGAGGTTCTCCATTCATCTCATGGCGACGAAGATGTATAGGGATCTTCGTCCTGATTATTGGTGGCCCTGCATGAAACAGTATGTGGCTTGGTACGTGGAGCGATACTTGACATGCAGGAAAGTCAAGGCTTAGCATCAGCGTCCTCAGGGCAAGATACAACCGTTGGAGATTCCTGTATGGAAATGGGAAAATATTACCATGTATTTTATCACGAAGCTACCCCGGACTGCGTGCGGAGTGGATTTGATTTGGGTTATCATGGATCGTTTGACAAAGAGCGTGCATTTCATCCCGATTCAGGAGAGTATATTTTTAGAGAAGTTGGATGAGATTTATATTAGGGAGGTTGTGGCAAGTCATGGGGTGTTGATATCAGTGGTTTATGACAGAGAGATCTGGTTTACTTCCAAGTTTTGGAAGAAGTTTCATGACGAGTTGGGCACTCGTCTCCATTTCATCATAACATTCCATCTACAGACCGATGGTCAGAGTGAGCGGACGATTCAGACCCTTGAGGATATGTTGCGGGCATGTGTTCTGGATTTCAGTGGGATTTGGGATACGTACCTTCCGTTAGCGGAATTTTCGTATAACAACAGTTATCACGCCATCATTTATCAACCTCCTTTCGAGATGCTCTATGGGAGAAAGTACAGGACCCCGATTTGTTGGGGCGAGGTCGGTCAGCTGGTTATGGGGAGCACTGAAGTGGTACTCAAGACCACTTAGTTGATTCAGTAGGTTAGGAGTAAGCTCCAGACAACTCAGAGTCGGCAGAAGTGTTATGCCGATAGGCGCCGGTTAGATTTAGAGTTCTAGGTGAGGTACGTGGTACTCTTGAAGGTGTCACCTTGGAAAGGTGTCATCCGGTTCAGCAAGCAGAGCAAGCTAGGCCCCAGGTACATTGGTCCTTTCAGATTTTTGTCTCGGGTGGGCCTGGTTGCTTATCGCTTGGTATGTTTCATTATTTCCCTTTGTTATTTAAAAGTTTCATTTTTGGTCCTTGGGCAGTACGCGGCACGTACCACCAGGTATGCTTAGCGTACAAGCTGAAAAGCCAGTAAACAGGGTGTATCACATGGTACACTTAGTGTACTGATGCGGGGTTTGATCGTGGTTCCGGACACGTACGCGGGGCGTATATATATGTACGCGGGGCGTACGTGAGACTTAATGAAACCCAAATTTAGGGTGTTACACCCTATATATACACCTTAAGTCATTAGGGTTGGCCTCTTTACCAGCCTCTAAGCCTCCAAAACCCAAGAAATCGTCCCCTTAGCCTCCATTGTTGTGCATTTGAGTTCTTAACAAGATTTTGGTAGTTTTTTGCTCCTTGTGAAGGAAATTTAGAAGTTTGAAGGTGCTTTGCTTGGTGAGAAGGTTATAGATCCAGAATCATCACCCTTGTTTCAAGCTTATTGAGGTATCAAGTTCAAACCTTGTCTTCTCTATGATTAGATCTCTTCATTTCTTTGTTTTTATGCTTTTGGTCCCTTTTTGGGTTGGTTTGAGGATTTGGGTCGTTTTTAGGACTTATTCTTTTAGATCTGAGCTTGTTATGGACTCCTATGGCATAAAGGTGCAAGCTTTATGGGATTTTTGGTCACATGCATGCATTAAGTCACTGATTAAGTCCTCTTGAGTCTTAAGAGGTTCATTTAGCCATGCATGAACGTAAAGTTAGCAACTTTACGTGATAATCCAACTCAAGGAAATCAGATCTACGTTTTGGAGCAATGTCTTAAGGTATTAAGAGTTGAATGTGAAAGGTGGTTGAACATGAGGAGTACGCTGGGTGTACAAGCCGGTACGCATAGCGTACAAGCCCGAAAGCATGTACATTTAGCGTAAACTAAGTACGCCCCGATTACTCAGTCTGATGGGTTTTTGCATTTGGGGTTCGAGTTTGGGCCATTCTGTTGGGCTTCCATGCTTGGGTCTTGTTGGGCCATCTGAATGCAAGTGTTTAGACTAGGAAAAATTGGTGGGCCTTAAGGTAAGGCCCATGTAAGGGTTTAGGCCCAATTTGAAAATTTTAGCCATGTGTGGGCCTTGGATGGTTAGTTGATTTTTGTGCCTTTTAGATTGTGAGTTTGGAACTTAGTCTTGGACCAAACTAGGTAAGGGGTAAAATGCTGTTTTTACCCTAAGTATGGATTGATGGTTATAGATTGAAATTCAATTGTTAATTGGATGTCATTTGGTATTGATAGCTCGGGGATTTGTCGGTCAACAGCCAGAGATTCAGTCGTGTGATTCAGCAGTCGAGGTGAGTTTCCTCACTGGGTTTAGCGGGTCTAAGGAACCAATGTCGGCCCTTGTTATTTATGTTAGGATGCTAGGAGTCTGCATGACCCTTGCATGTGATATGTGCTGATATGTATACCGGGCGGGGCTCAATGTCGGGCGAGGCCCAATGATTGTATCATATGCTAATGTTTTTTGATCATTGTATGTGTTAGTATGATTATGTGATATGTGTCTATGTGTATAGTGGGCGGGGCCCAATGTTAGGCGGGGCCTATGAATAACAGATGTGTATACTGAGCAAGGCTCGATGTCGGGCAGGGCCCGAAGCCGAGTGGGACTCGACATCGGGTGGGGCCCGATGGAGGGCTGGGGCAAGTATGTGATTTATTATGTATGGTATGGGGTAGTTTGGTGAACTCACTAAGCTCTGTGCTTACGGTTTTCAGTTTATATTTCAGGTACTTCCAGTTCCAAAGGGAAGGGCTCGAGATGATTGCAGATCACACACCACCTAGTTCCACTTTTTGTGTTTTACTCTGATTCGAGATGATGTTTTATACACTTATTTTATTGGGATTGTATGATGTTGTTTTTGGAATACTGATTTTATTAAATTAAAAATGAAATTTCCGGGTCGTATTTTTGGGATGTTTCAAACGGTTTGGCATGTCCTCAGCCCAAAGAAAAGTTTAGCAATACACATACAAGACCGGTGAAGAAGGAGCACACTTTGGGGGTCAGACAATTGTTGAAGAAGGCGCATTAAATTCATAGCGTTTTCAGCTCTCTTTATGGCTAAGCTGCTAATGAAACTAGTATCTCTACTAGCAGCCCCCCTCCCCTCGTTAAGTTTCACCCCTAATGGTGGCCTCCCGATGCCAACTGGGAATAGCCCCTCACACAGCTTCCTACCATCACACGAGGGCCAAAAGAGCTCGATTTTCTTGATATTTAACTGAAGGCCCAATTTTGGACCAATCACTTTAATGATTTCCAACGCTTTGGTCACCTCATCTAAATCTCCAATAAATGTGTCATTATCAAGGTACCATGCATGGAGAAGAAGCTTGCCACTGTCTCAAATATTATGTGAGAGCGGGCGCAACACAAGGGCAAAGAGAAGTGGTCCAAAGGGGTCAGCTTATTGAACCCCAGTAGTGGATCAAATATGTGTGTCTCCTAGATACAACCTTGTAGTTTGACCATATAAGAATTCTACCCACAAGAATATATAAGGGCACCTCAATATAACCTCGTGAACTAACGTGGATCTGTCAACAAGGTTAAAGGCATTGGAGAATTCCACAGTAAGCATGGAAAGAGACTCATCATCGTAGTGCTCACTTAACACCTAGTTGGCGTTATGTAATACGGCCTCAGCACCACCCGACACCCTAACCCCAAACTGAAAATCATTGAGGTACTTGGTCATTTCCTTATCAACACCTTTCAAAGTAGACTTGGAAACCAAACGTCTACATATAGTTCCAAATGCAGTAGATTGAATTCATGTGTCAGGTTTTAAGAACGATGTAAAAGAAGCAGAGCCAAAAAATTCTGCCAAATCGAAGGGCATCTCCCCCCTAGCCATAGATTAACCACATATGTAATAACATATAGGAGTTCTTTGGCTATACTTGAACCTTTTCCACAAAGAGCATCCAAAATGTGTTGAGCTCTCAACCCATCTCTCCCACATAAGGTTCATTTAAGCAATGATTTAATGCCCTCAAGGACATTGTCAATATCCACTATGATGTGCACAAAAGTACATACTAGCTTTAAAATTATAACCTAACAAAACTTAACTATCTATGCACTTATAGGCAGTGTACCTAGCCGGAGTATAGAATAGCTCAGGTAAGTCGGGTGTCGAACACAGGGAACAAATTCAATTAAATAAAATAACTACTTTTAATTAAACTAAGAAACAAACTATGATTGGGGGTTTTTATTGATTTTACAAGATCAGATGAACTTACTATCAACTAACAATTAAGCAAGCAAAGAAAACAAATTAACTTCGAGAACTAAAAGAATACTTCTGCTTAGATTCGATTTCACCTTCTCTTATGGTTGATTTCTAATGGATGGATTATACTGATTACCAATTTGTTAGTTAGCTATTATGATCAAATACATAGGCCTACCAAGTTATGAATTACCAAGCAATGATCATGCACAAGTTAAACACCAAATCGATAATAAGCATAAATTGGACTACGAATGATAGTAGTTACTTTCCTATGATCAAGTTAAGCAACCAAGCACAAAGTAAGATTAATTATGCTCTCTAACACAGCTAAAGTTACTAGCTTTAATTACTTAACCTAAGATGTGATTAATCCTAGCTCTAACTATTTAATGATCATAAACAATTAGGAGACAAATTCATGCAATTAGAATGATCAATTAATACACAAAATTTGATTAGTAAGCAATATAAACTAGAACCAAAACATGCTATGGTTTAGATATCAATCACAAGTAAAATCAAATATAAGCACCCAATAATTGAAATCAACACATATGGATTAAGTTCGTCTTCAAAAAACAAAGGTAAAAGGTATTTAGCCTCTCATTGTAGCAGAAGAACACATAAGATCCATGTAAATTAAACTAGACATGAGTACTGATTAGCAAACCAAATCGATCTATGTAGAAATCTTCTAAATCTTCTTTAATTCTTGAGCTCCGCTTGCTTTTTGATCTTCTTATGAGTTTCTAAGGGTTTTTAGTCGTAATTCTCCTCAGAAACTGGTTGGTAGCCTTTTAGATTCGACCTAATGTTCGGGATTTTATAGTTTCCAAAATCTGGTTATTGCGACGTGGTTGACCGCCACCATGTTGCGGTCATCGAGTTTATCCCGTATTCTCCAAGTCAACATATTTGATCGGAAACTTTCCTTCCACCACGTCGGGGTTGGTTCACCACGACGTGGTCTTCTATCTTCAAGCTTTCTTTTTCTCTTCTTTCTTGTTTTAGCTCATCCATTCCTCCTTCCAGCTACTTGTTTGCTTCCTTTTGTCCCGAGCTTGTCTTTGCTACTACAGAACATATTTCAAACATAATAAGTATCTTTTGTCCCAGAATAGTCATAAATGTAGCTAAAAGTATTAAAAATATGTAACGACCCAAATTTTTCAAAGAAATTTTCATTTTAAATTAATAAAACACATTTGCATAAACCATAAAATCCCAACATAAGTGTTTTCAAATCAGCATTCATTACAACTTATTTAAATCATCAGAGTGTCCCCAAAAACATATTAGTGAAAGAGAGGTAGAGTACACGGCGCGCCATCATGCCTTTCCTTTGCCCTTGGGCTCAGATGTGCCTGAAACAATTCCACAAACTGTAAGCGAATGCTTAGTGAGTTCCCCAGAGCATACCACACATACAATTCAAATAGCATATATCATGCTAGCCCTAAGGATACATACATCATATAAGTCATGCATACAACTGATAAGGATGCCATGGGCTCGTCCCCAGGGTCTTACTCCAAGATGTCATGGGCTCCCCGCATGGTCTTGCACCTAAGTGTCATGGGCTCTCCCATGGTCTTTGATAGGAAAGCCATGGGCTCTCCACATGGTCTTACATCCAAGTGCCATGGGCTCTCCCATGGTCTTCCATACAACATACCACATATATTAAAAGCATATTTCCTAGTTCATACCGACTAACATGTCACATGATACAATCTCAGCTAGGATACTACATATCATAAAACGGGTCGACCTTGGTGCCTTAGACCCATTGGTATGGTGAGGAGACTCACCTGTGTCTGCTGAATACAAAAGTTGTTCTCCTAACAGTCCGTAACCTCCCGTGCTGAAAGATAGCATTAACTAATGTTAGGATTTTAATTAATTGAAGGAAACCTAAACTCCACACCCTTCCATAAGGACTAATTATCCATCCCTTGCTAATGGGCCCAAAGTCCACGTCTAAAATCCTTAATGGGCCTCTTGGCCTAATAAGGCCCAATCAATATGTCCATGGCCCACAACAGATGATATGACTCATAATTCCCAGAATACAACCATGCCCAATAATATGAGGCCCAATAGCTCAAAGGCCCAAAACAGATTCGGCCCAACTGTGATGTGTACACTTGGCGTACCATCCTGGTACGTGCAGCGTACTGGGGTCTTGGCGACAAAGCGCAGCGTACACTGGGTTACGCCCAGCGTACAACCATGTTAAGCACTTTCTCCATTAAGTGCTTAATACACGATTTCTTTACGTCCAAAAGTTAGATCTAAGCTTGATAAGACATCCTAAGGCATAAAGTTGGCAACTTGAAGCCTTTGCAAGCCATATATGCACCCAACACCCCCATTAAGACCTTTCTAAGGCTCTTAACCCATGCATGAGGTCCAAAAATCCCACCAAGACTCCATTTTTATGACATTAAAGGACCAAGGGACCTCAGGATCTGTCATTCCCATTTACTGGAGTTGCTAAACTCACAAATGGAGGTCCAAAATCCACAGAAGGAACAAATCTATAAACCCTAGCTAGATCTAGAGACTTAAGTGGAAAGGTGCAAGCTTTTTACCTCCAGGAGCATTGCAAGATGACCAATATGCAGATTCTTGAAGCACCAACTCGAACCAAGCTTGTTAGCAACTCCCTCCTTCTTGAAAGAACTCTAAAATGGCCACAAAGCTCACTCCTTAGGCTTCAAAACCCTCACACACACTATCACAGCCGAAAGTAGACGAAAAGAGGCTAGAGAGGCTGGTAGGGTTTGGTCCAAGAGGCTAAAAGGTGTTTAAATAGGGGACAAGTCTGAAATTTAGGGTTTTGGCCCTCTGTAGCGTACGCCCGGCGTACCCTTACGTACGCCCATCGTACGTGAGGCTCCTTCGCGATCCTTTATGCAGAGTACGCTAAGCGTACTCATAAGTACGGCCAGTGTACTCAAGGGGCCAATTATGACAAAATAGGGATTCTTCGAGGGTTCAAGCCATACCTGATTTAGGGCGTTACAACTCTCCCCCACCAGAACTAGACTTCGTCCTCGAAGTCCGTAGCTGAAAACAGATCAGGGAAATGCTCACGCATCTCATCCTCCGATTCCCAAGTCCATTCGGAACCCTTGCGGTGCTGCCATTTTACCTTTACCAACTTCACTTCCTTGTTTCGAAGACCCTTAGTCTCCCTATCTAAGATGGCGACCGGCCTTTCGACATAATTCAGACTCCAATCCACCTGAATGTCATCCAAGGAAATGACCACGGACTCGTCAGCAACACACTTCCGAAGTCGGGATACGTGGAAGGTATTGTGAATCTGAATAAGCTCCTCTGGCAGCTCTAAGCGATATGCCACCTTGCCCACTCGGGCCGTGATCCTGAACGGGCCTATGAACCGAGGCCCCAACTTGCCCCTCTTTCGAAACCTGATAATCCCTTTCCAGGGTAACACATTCAGTAATACAAAATCCCCCACCTGACACTCGAGATCCGAACGCCGTTGGTCAGCATAACTTTTCTGACGGCTCTGCGCGACTCGCAACCGGTCACGCACCTGCTGAATCAGTCCGGTAGTATTGAGCACTACCTCAGTGCTCCCCATGACCCGGTGCCCAACCACGTCCCAATACACTGGGGTCCTGCACTTCCGACCATATAACATATCGAATGGAGCTCGGTCAATACTGGCATGATAACTATTATTGTACGAGAACTATGCCAGTGGAAGGTATGTATCCCAACTCCCTCCAAAATCCAGCACGCATGCTCGAAGCATGTCCTCCAGCATTTGGATCGTCCTCTCACTCTAACCGTCAGCCTGAGGATGATACGCCGTACTGAAATGTAGCTGAGTGCCCAGTTCCTCGTGGAACTTCTTCTAAAACCTGGAAGTAAACCGGACATCCCTGTTAGAGACCACAGACACGGGCACCCCGTGTCTAGCCACCACCTCACGCATATAAATATCTGCCAGCTTCTCCGCGGACATACTCTCGGAAATCGGAATAAAGTGGGCACTCTTCGTCAGTCTGTCTACGATCACCCATATAGCGTCCACTCCCCTCGCGGTCCTAGGCAACTTTGTGATGAAGTCCATGGTGATCTCTTCCCACTTCCACATGGGAATGGGTAGTGGCTGAACCTTGCCATGAGGCCGCTGGTGCTCGGCCTTGACCTTCCTGCAGGTCAAGCACCGCTCCACGAACCAAGCGATCTCCCGCTTCATGCAGGGCCACCAATAACCCAGCCTCGAGTCCCTATACATTTTCGTAGCTCCTGGGTGTATAGAGAATTTGGACTTGTGCGCCTCCTCTAATAGCCTCTGTCTCACTCTCCATGTCACTGGTAACCATACTCGACCACATTGCGTCAAAAGGTCGTGGCTATCCTTCACAAACAAAGGATATTGCCCCCGAATCCGCTCGATCTTCCGATTCTCCTTCTTCACCCCCTCGACCTAAGCCTCTTTGATCATGTCCAACAAAGGGGAAGGCACCGTCATCCTCATACAAATGTCCCTAATCAGGGACCCTGCCGTCTTGTGCCTCAATGCATCAGCCACCACGTTGGCTTTCCCTGGGTGGAATAGAATCTCGCAATCATAATCCTGCAACACATACAACCACCTCCTCTGTTGCATGTTGAGGTTCTGCTGATCCATCAAATACTTCAGACTCTTGTGATCGGTATAGATAGTGAACCGCACTCCATATAAATAGTGCCTCAAAATCTTGAGGGAAAACACCACTGCCCCCAAATCCAGGTCATGAGTGGGGTAATTCGCCTCATGAGGCTTCAACTGCCTCGAGGCGTAAGCTATCACATGCCCCCTCTGCATCAGTACCCCACCTAACCCTGAGATCGACGCGTCGCAGTACACCACCAAATCATCTAACCCCTCAGGTAGTACTAGAATCAGAGCCTCGCATAACCTCCGTCTCAGGGTCTCAAAAGCCATTTGTTGATCCGCACCCCACCGAAAAGTCACATTTTTCTTGGTCAAGCGGGTCAATGGCACAATAATCTTGGAGAAATCCTGGATAATTCTCCGATAGTAGCCCGCTAAACCCAAGAAGCTACAAATCTCTGATGAATTCCTCAGTACTTCCCACCGCATCACAGCCTCAACCTTGGCTGGATCAACCGAAATACCCTCCTGATTGATGACATGCCCCAAAAACTGTACTTCCCGTAGCCAGAAATCACACTTGGAGAATTTCGCATAAAGTTTCTCCACCCTCAGGGTCTCTAATACTTCCCTCAGATGCTGATCATGTTGCTCCCTGGTCTTAGAATAGACCAGGATATCATCAATAAAAACGATCACCGACCGATCCAGCATCGGTCTACACACCCTGTTTATAAGATTCATGACCGCTGCTAGGGCATTGGTGAGTCCAAACGGCATCACCACAAACTCATAATGCCCATATCGAGTCTTGAAAGCCGTCTTCGATATATCCTCATCCCGAATCCTCATCTGATGGTATGCCGAACGAAGATCAATCTTGGAAAACCAAGACGCACCCTGCAGCTGATCGAACAAATCATCGGTCCTTGGCAACGGAAAACGGTTCTTAACCGTTATCTTCCTCAGCTCCCTATAATCGATGCACATCCTATGCGATCCATCCTTCTTTTTCACGAAAAGAATCGGTGCTCCCCATGGGGAACTGCTCGGACGAATGAACCCTCGGTCTAGCAGCTCCTGAAGCTGCGTATATAGCTCCTGAAGCTGCGTAGATAGCTCCTGAATCTCCGGTGGTGCCAACCGGTAGGGTGCCTTTGCTATCGGAGCGGCACCCGGCACCAAGTCAATGCGAAACTCCACCTTCCTCTCCGGAGGCACTCCTGGTAACTCTTCGGGGAAAACGTCCCAAAAATCTTGTACCACCGGCACACTGCCCACATCAGTCACGGTCTCTACTCTCGTATCCGAGACAAAAGCCAAAAATCTCGTGCAACCCTGCTGTAAAAACCTCCTAGCCCTCGCTAGAGAACAAAGGGTCGGTCCCTACGAGGCCCTCTCACCATGAATAACCAGTTCTCCCCCACTTGGGGTTCGAATCCTGACCAACTGGCGCTCACAATCAATCATGGCCCCGTTGGCCCCCAACCAATCCATCCCGACAATCACTTTCAACCCTCGCAATGGTATTGGAACTAGATCAACACGGGACCTCTCACCCAATACATTCAGTACAGAGTCTCGATATACCCTCGCAACACTAACGATGCGGTCGTCTGCAATCTCCACCACGAGCGGGGAATCCAAGGTCCCCGGCGCGTCTCCGAACTTCTTGCTAAGCGCAAGTGACACAAATGATCGGGTAGCACCCCAATCAAACAGGACATGAGCAGACATACCATTGACCAAAAAGGTCCCAGCCACGATGTCCGGAGCTGCCCGAGCCTTCTCGGTAGTCAGCTGAAAAGCACGACTCTTCACCGCCGGAACATCCGCCTTGGCATGGCGGCCATCGGTAATCCTCAACGTGGCGGGCACAGGTACCGCCACCACTCCTCCCCCTCCTTGCAACCTCAGACAATCGGCCCGCTTGTGGCTGGTCTAGTTGCAGTGGAAGCAAATCAAGCCCTTCTTGGGGCAATCCCTGATCACGTGGCCTGATTGGCCACAACCATAGCACCCCGAGCCCGCCCCCCGGCAAGCCCCACTGTGCGTTTTACTGTACTTGGAACAACGTCCACGGCCCTGCTGGCCCCTGCTGGAAGTGTCTGAGGTCTTAGGCTTTTTAGCCTGACCTACCGCCGCCTGTGCCTGCTCAGGCTTCCGCTTGGTGCGGAAATCCAACTCCATTTCCCGCTCACGGGCCTTCTCTACCATCTTATTCAGGGTTTTGTACCCTGTAAAGCTCACAAACTCACGGATATCATCCCTCGGCATGGAATGATATATCATCCGCCTCATATCCTCATCGGTAGCATACTGTGGGATCAACAAAGCTCGTTCCTGAAACTTGGCGGTGATCTCCGCCAAAGTCTCGGTGGTCTGCTACAACTCATGAAACTCTCGCACTAGTCGTTGCACCTTAATAGGTGGTGCAAACTCCAAAACAAATTGCCGAACAAACTCTGCCCATGTCATCTCAGCCACCCCGGCTAGTCCCACCTGTCTAGTAACCTCGCCCCACCAATCCCGGGTTCTGTCTCTCAGCATGCAAGAAGCAAACCCAACCTTTGCCACATCCGGTCAAGAACTCATGCGATGGGCGCTTTCGATATCTGCCACCCAGCTGTTGGATAAGGTGTCTAAGTCCATAACAATATTTGAGATGCACTTGACGCGACCCGGCATGGTCCATTTGGGTTGCACTTCACCCGAACAATTTGTATGGATAATCTTTTGATAATAGTATGTTTATTATTTGTTAATATATTATAAGTTATAATATATTAATATGAAATCATATTATTTAATTAGTATTTGATCATAAATTAATTTAGAATTAATTTGGTGATCAAAAAGGTGACTAATTAAATATGGGCTCTTGTATTTATATAAGTGTGGGCTAATACTCATTTGGAATGGACTTGGCATGCATGGGAGTCCATGGATAGTCCATGGAGCTTTTAACCCATGGATCCTTGGAAAGGAAGAGTCATGGGTATAAAGGAGTTTTTGGCACTTGATTTGGTGACTAGTTGTGTGTGAACAAGAGTGGTGGACGATTTCAAGAGTGTGCATTATTCTCTCAAGAGTTTTCCAAAGTTTGTGGTGATTTGTGATTTCTATTTGAGGCATCCACACTATTGGTGCTAGGCTCTCAAACTCCAAGCAATCAACCACCACTAAAAGGTATGTCATTCTACTAGTAATTTTATGATTCAAGTTCCCCATGCCATGCTAGTTAGGATGTAAACCTTGGAAATTCTTATTTACGTGTGTTTTAGAGAAAACATAGATCCAAGGTTTATAGGGTTGCATGTACACCATAGGAGTGTTAGAATGCTCAAAACCCAACAGTGGTATCAGAGGCTAGGCTTGTTTTCTTGAATACTAGATGCAAACTGTTGAAAAATCGAAAAATCTAGTTGTCTGGACAGTGGACTCGCCGAGTCCATGGGAGGACTCGATGAGTCCAAGCATATCTTAATCCTACTCGTGGAGTATGTTGATGCACTCGACAAGTAGGAGGCCCTGAGTGCAGATTTTCGAGTTTTCTAGTTCGAATTGGACTAGAATCATTACACTAAATTGTTTTGGACTTATAAAACCTGTTTTTGATATTGTAATGATTATGCTAATCCAATTTCAAAGGCTATTATCAAAATTTCAAGTTTTGTATGTGTTCATATGATTCTTAAAATTGTTGATATGGATGTTCATGAACTTATGAGTTTTGTTAGAACATAGGAATTATTTGCAAATTGTTTGTTAGTTAAGTCTTGATCTTGATGTGTTTTAATTGAATCCATAATATGTCCACAAGTTATGGATTACCAAAAGTTTTTCTTTTAAAGCCCATTAAAAACCATAGGTTACACAAGTTGAAGAGTCTTTTTCATCATAAATAGTTTTATGGACTCCATAACTTGTCCTCAAGTTTTGGATGTCCAAGAGTCTCTTCATTGAAAGTTTTTTTTTTAAATTTAACTCATAAGTTATGAAAATCCAAAAGTTCTTGAATTGTTCAAAACTTGCCCTCAAGTTTTGGAATTTGTAAAGTCTCACACACACTTTAGTTCCAACCCTTAGAGTTTTAAAAGTTAAAATTCAACCCTTATACTTTATAGTATTATAAGTTAATAATATATATATGTATAAGAGCAAGTCAGTCTTACCGTTAGAAGGCCTCATTCACGAAGCCGGTCTATAAGGGGGGTATAAGGTTGTTGCCTATAAAATGGCAGCTTATGGGTGTCCACTCTCACCCACCACTTCCTTGACTGGTGGAGGGTCTCTAGCCGAACGGGTAGGACAAAGACTATAATTCTCATTAAAAGTATAATGATGAACATAAAGTAACTAAATCTTTTATAAATCCCAATCTTAGTTACTTTAGGAAAATGTGAGTTTGGTGCTAACCCATGAAATTTACACTTTGTACCTTACCAAGTCGTTGGTGCAGCGTGTGTGGTCAACCGGCATACTAACTTGGACTAGTAAGGATAGAAAAGGGTGTCCTAATGTTTGTCATAGATCGGTGGAGCGCGTGTGGTTAACCGGCACATTGATTAGGTGATAATATTAAGGGTACCAAGTGAATTTGCATGGTTATTCACACCTTGTTTTGTGATCCTCGGCATCCCAGTCACAAAATCTGAAGGGCACAATCAAGATTGAAACATGCCATTGAAAAGTTCAATGAATCTCAAAAGATCTAGGAATTTCAAATCCAATTAAAACCTAATATATTATTTCGTTTTTCATGGTGGAAATTGGTGAATCGTCATTCACCTACCTTCAAATATTCTATATCTTGGATTACGACATCCCTCTTCCAAGTTATAAAATATTGTGTTGGGTCCTGGCCTTAATATTTCATATTGGGTGTTATATTAAGGATTTTAAATCAACTAACTTGAATCTCTCCCATTGTAGATGTCTGGTTCAGACAAGTATGATCTTCCCAAATCTCTTGGAACAAGCTTTCCTCTTGAAGATGATGTCCCACAACATCATGCTTCACTTCCTCCACCTCCTCCAATTATTCTCCCCGACTCACAAGCTCGAAGACTTGAAAAGTTCAAACTCACTCAAGTCCTGTTGGATAGTAAACACAAGGATGGAAAGCCAGTGTGTGCACATGTCTTGGAGATGAAGGCACACATTGACAGGCTAAGGATGATGGGTGTCGGGTTCCCAAGAAAGTTGGCTATTGACTGGGTTCTTCAGTCACTTCCTGAGTCATATAGTGAGTTTGTTAAAGACTACTATGTGACAAATCTCGACATGACCCTAATAGATCTTACCTATTTGCTAATTGCTGCTGAATTAGCAATGATTTGGCGCAATGGTCAAGCAACTTTGATTGGAAGGTCTGCCTCCCAAGCTGACATGGACATCTCAGAAATGATTCCTTCTCCTAAAGGGAAGGAATTGGCCATGGTCAAAAGTGATGATCATAAGAGAAAGGCCATTTCTGAGACTGCTCTATGTGCTAGCTCAGATAAGCCTGTGTGTTTCTATTGCCAAGGAAAGGGACATTGGAATCGAAGCTGCCCTGACTACCTGAGATCTTTAGTCAGAATGTATGGTTCTGCTTCAGGTAAGTCCACTATCTAACTCTGTAAAGTTCCTAATTATTGATTCTTAATACATGATGTGACTGGGTTGCATTTTAATGTTTTGCAGGATCAAGCAAAGGGAAGGAAGCTTAAAAGAAGAGTATGTTGAATCTGATCGTGAAGATGGATTTCAATCGCATGGTTCGAAGATCGGATTCTTGAGCTACTACTTTGGAGTTATGATAGATTGCTAGGAAATATGTAATAGCATAGTTTCCATTTAAAGTTGCGTTGTAAGGAAAAAGTTTTTTCTGCATTTTATAAATAAATAAAATTTTTGTTTTACTTTATTTTATATCTCCTTGCAATGGCATTTATGGAAAGTTAATGTTTGTATGTTTCTAGCAATAATGAATTTGATTCTTTCATCTGTGGTAGTGTCTAAATTTACCAAATAAGGATAGATTCTCATCACCCAAGTTTCAATTGGACCGAAACTTGGAATCATGCAGGTTTTATTGCGTGATAAATGAGAATTTTCATTTTTGGAAAGTTAAGACTAATTCCTTGACCACATGTTTATGTGAGTCAGGTGAAAGACTAAAGGATCGGGTACACTGGGTGTGTGCAGGTCAAAGTCCACCACAAAGATCGATAAGACTATTCGTCATGATTTACTAAAGTTTAGTAAATATGGTTGTACCTACAAGTTTAAGTACAATTCTGAAACATTGGAAAAGTTTCAATGTATGGCAGGGCGAATGGGAAGAATCAAATTAGGCAGAAAGATAAAAGTTTCTCAAATCTGAAAAGATAGGAGAGTACTTTAGTATCATGTTTTATGATCATCTTAATGATTATGGAACCATATCACAATTTGATTCTCTAAGGACATCTTAGTGCATAGTGTATGGCTAAGAAGAGGATTCATGAATTGTTGGAATGGTTAAAATCAAGAAGATGAATCATACTCCATTCCAAAACAATCTTGGAGTTATACTCCAAGATGGTAATCTTGAGTGACATAAAGAAAGGTTTAAAGCACATATCAAATGTAGAGTAAATTGTTTTCTACTCTTGAACATTTGAAATTGGTAAGTTGTGTTATCTTGGATAAAACAAAGACCAACTGAGACCAATTGTGTGAAGTGTTTATCTTGATAAGAATCCGCACTGACTCTTGAATATTTGTTTGGTTGTCAAGGAATGGTTCTTGACAAAGAGAAACTGATATGTCAAGAGGACAGTGGGGGTCTTAAAGGTCTGGAAAGTTTCAAGAACTAATCAGGGATAAAACCTATTGTTTATCGCTAGCACACGACTTGAGGTTTGTAACCTATCGTGTTGACATAATTCTTGTTTCTATGCCTATTCCGGTAAAGTTGACTATGTATGTGAGTTCTGTGAGTTTTCAATTGTGTGCATAACAACTTGGAAGCAATGGTGGGCCCTTGTGCTACCAAAAGGCAAGAAATCAAAATTTAACAAATTCAATTCATATGAGTTTGAGTTTGTCACTAACCTTGTCTTGTGATTATGGTTTTGACAAATTCACATGGATAGGAACACATACACCATAAAATCTAAGTGTCATAAGGTTTCTTTCCGATCCATGAAAATGATGGTGAGGAAACGCTTTCACTAAGTAGATTTTAAGTAGATAGCAATTGTGATATTTGCATTCTCAAAATCGTTAGTGGAGCGTGTGTGGTTAACCGGCACACTAACATGGACTTCTGAGCTATCTAAGGAAAAATGTATGAGTCTGAGAAGCTTAGATAAAGTTTTGTCGAAGCATCTCGTATCAGAAGTTTGAACTTTGGTGATGAAAGTCAATAAAGTATTGATTTCTAGAAGTCAATTTCTGAGTATATGTCAAAGCTAGTGGGAACATAATTGTTACACTAAATAATTATTATGCTAGTGGAAGCATAATCAATTATGATAAATATTGTTAATTATAGAAAACAAAAGTTTCTCTTAGGAAAGGTTGTTTTGCTATAATTAAGGGAGAGGAGATTATATTTCATTTCAAATCCTAAAAGTTTGGATTGAGATTTTAATCATCTTTAGTCAAGAATATATATATATATATATATATATATATATATATATATATATATATATATATATATATATATATATATGAATTTTATGTTGGAATGGTTAAACATTAGGGAATTCTATATATATATATATATATATATATATATATATATATATATATATATATATATATAATTCATATATATATATATATATATATATATATATATTGCGTTCTCAAAATTCGATTATGATTACGCCATCCCTCTTCATAGTCGATCTTTGAAAACATGGCAAATAAAAAAAATATTGTAGCAAAAGACTGATCTAGTATCATGTCTTTATGTGAGACATCATGAATCGTGTCCCATATGCTTCGGGTATAGGATCGATCACATGTGTTATACTATTTATCCGTTCTAAATTTTCAAAAATGCCTAGAGCATTAAGAGGGAAAAAGGAATAGAACTGCATATGACTGAAATGATTAAGCAATTGTCGAGGATAATCTGAGGTTTACCTAAGATTGGTTTCCCATGGACAGCTGGAAGTATGGTGTTAAATTTTGGAGAGGAACCATATTGACATATTCTGAAAAGAGGTAACTCTTATTCAGAAGTGATAGTCAAAATGGGAATATGGAAATGTTTTTCGTATTGGGAGTTGGATTTTAATAATCTATGAGAAAGTTAGAAACTTTTATGCAAGAAGGATATTCAAAAGAATGTACTTTGAATGTGAGACTTCGTTTCCATGGAATTGATCTCCACTGGAATACTTTGTAATGTCCGTTGCCAGGTCTTTGTGACTTTTGTGCATAGTCATTGCAAGAGGATCAATGCATATGAGTTTAAAATCTAACAGATTACAGTAAATAACAAGAATTTGATATTCTTACATTTACGGTAAGGATTTGGGATTGTGAAATGACCATCATTAGAATCATATTCAATTGATCTACTTCACAAAGTAAGGATCATATACAAACATAGTTTGCATGCTTGGAGTATGGCATGACTATTGTTTAGAAAACATAGTGTATATGCTTGGATCATGGGACAACTATTGTTTTCATTCAAGTGTTAAGTTGATAAATCGAAACAGAATAATGTGTAATCAATATGGTGATGAATAAAAGGTGGTTTATTTATATTCATAAGTGCTGAGACCATATTGGACTCAATTATTCTTGTGTTTCACTTTGCATGTTTTGACTTCCATAATAACTAGGTTATTCTTTCCGAATGACTAAGTTATTCAAACTCTCCACAGTCAGTCATATGTTGGAACTAGGTATGAATCAAGACTGTCATGAATTGGGCTTGTAGATGACTAAAGGTGTTTATACATAACAATGGTTGCTACAACATTCATGAGTGCTCATAAGTTCTGAGTATTGGATTAAACCCACGCTCACTTGTATCACTTCATGGAATTAATCTCGAGTGATCGTGAGACGGTAATATCATATAAGTCTTCAAACCTAGAGATATGAGTTGTTGCCTATGAGTTGGTTGTACATTGATTGCATGAAAATGCATCAGTAACCTGATGTTATAAAACATGACTTTGTGTATAATTCAACAAGTAGTAGAACAAGCATATGATTCGAAGTTTATCTGTTCCTTTTAGTCCTTGGAGGATCAGAAGCGATATCTGGGCCCCTCGATGATTTTGTTTTGACCTAGGTATAGGGCCCGATCAGAACCTAATTGATGTGTTCAATTTAGTTGTATGTCAAATAAATCGGAAATCGGGAAACAAACTATTGGACAATAAGTACGACGTTGTTCCATGTATTTGTCCGGCTGATATCTTGAGAACAGAGGATTATATGATCACATATCTAAAATGGCGCTTCATAGTTCAACAGAGTTTTGAGAGCTACGATTGTCGGTTGGTTCCTGAAGTCATATATGCAAATATCGTTATTAGACTTATCCAAGTGGGAGACTGTTGGATAAGGTATCTAAGTCCATAACAATATTTGAGATGCACTTGACCCGACCCGGCATGGTCAATTTGGGTTGCACTTCACCCGAACAATTTGTATGGATAATCTTTTGAGAATAGTATGTTTATTATTTGTTAATATATTATAAGTTATAATATATTAATATGAAATCATATTATTTAATTAGTATTTGATCATAAATTAATTTAGAATTAATTCGGTGATCAAAAAGGTGCCTAATTAAATATGGGCTCTTGTATTTATATAAGTGTGGGCTAATACTGATTTCGAATGGGCTTGGCATGCATGGGAGTCCATGGATAGTCCATGGAGCTTTTAACCCATGGATCCTTGGAAAGGAAGAGTCATGGGTATTAGGGTTTACATGGATGTAACCCTAATTCCCCACACTATATAAAGGAGTCTTTGGCACTTGATTTGGCGACTAGTTGTGTGTGAACAAGATTGGTGGATGATTTCAAGAGTGTGCATTATTCTCTCAAGAGTTTTCCAATGTTTGTGGTGATTTGTGATTTCCATTTGAGGCATCCACACTATTGGTGCTAGGCTCTCAAACTCCAAGCAATCAACCACCACTAAAAGGTATGTCATTCTACTAGTAATTTTATGATTCAAGTTCCCCATGCCATGCTAGTTAGGATGTAAACCTTGGAAATTCTTATTTGCATGTATTTTAGATAAAACATAGATCCAAGATTCATAGGGTTGCATGTACACCATAGGAGTGTTAGAATGCTCAAAACCCAACACCAGCATCGGATGACAATGGGGTCCCTGACCCCGAAAAACTCTGGCGCCCCACACGCCTTGAACTCCCGGAATGAGGGAGTCCGGGCCCCAATCTGGCCCGTAGCAATCTCAGCCCTGAATGATATGAGTCTCTCCTCCATTATCTCCATAATGCCCTCCTTGACCGTCCCAAAAATGGTTGGGGTAGCGTTAAGGATACCCTTCGTCACCTTGGTTGTAATGATATCGCGCAGTCTCTCATCAATAGGCTCAGTACCGCTGCCCGATCCAGACTCAGACCCCGATCCAGACCCTGATCCTGATCCCCCTGCCACAAATCGTGTCGCCACCATGCTGAACTGAAATGTCATAAAGCATAATAATCAAGACACATTATATATAAGGGATCTTCCCACACCGGTCCTCCTTAGAGTGATCAGATCTAGCATTGGTTCGGGTACAGGTCCTATGCTTTCAGTAGTACGGGTCCAATACTACCTTCCACAACTACCTGTACCTTTCCCCAAGGCTCCACCTGATAATTCCAATTCGTCCCAAAATAAATCATAACCCACAACCACTGCATAACCCAAATCCCAGGCTGTCCTAAGATTTGCTCTACACATATCAATCAGACCAATCATAACAAGTTGCCTTTATGCATGCAAATTATACACATAAAAGGATCAAATAGACTTTCGAATAAAAGATTCTACCCTAGGACCACAACCAAACAAGGAACAGGAAATAAGGCCAAATCAATCATTCTGAGGCTATAAGCTCCTAACCGTATACAATTGTAAAAGCATACACATAGCAAGTCTCATACGATCATCAAGCTCAAATATAAGTACAACATGGGTAACACATTGGGAACTACTTACTTGGCTCGGCCGATCGCGCGCATTGCACTCTCTTCTTTTCATTTCTTAAAAGTTTTTAACTTTTATTTTGAAAACAGTTTATCATTTCCTTAGTTTGAGTCCTGACACACCCGAGAGTGTGCCCGAATCTCTCAAACCAAGGCTCTGATACCAACTTGTAACGACCCAAATTTTTCAAAGAAATTTTCATTTTTAATTAATAAAACACATTTGCATAAACCATAAAATCCCAACATAATTGTTTTCAAATCAGCGTTCATTACTATATATTTAAATCATCAGTGTCCCCAAAAACATATTAGTTAAAGAGAGAGAGAGAGAGTGCATGCCGCACCATCATGCCTTGCCTTTTCCCTTGGGCTCAGATGTACCTGAAACAATTCCACAAACTGTAAGCGAATGCTTAGTGAGTTCCCTAGAGCATACCACTCATACAATTCAAATATCATATATCATGCTAATCCTAAGGCTACATACATCACATAAGTCATGCATACAACTGATAAGGATGCCATGGGCTCGTCCCCAGGGTCTTACTCCAGGATGCCATGGGCTCCCCGCATGGTTTTACACCTAAGTGTCATGGGCTCTCCCATGGTCTTTGATAGGAAAGCCATGGGCTCTCCACATGGTCTTACATCCAAGTGCCATGGGCTCTCCCATGGTCTTCCATACAACATACCACATATATCAAAAGCATACTTCCTAGTTCATACCGACTAACATGTCACATGATACAATCTCAGCTAGGATACTACACATCATAAAATGGGCCGGCCTTGGTGCCTTAGACCCATTGGTATGGTGAGGAGACTCACCTCTGTCTGCTGAATACAAAAGTTGTTCTCCTAGCAGTCCGTAACCTCCCGTGCTGAAAGATAGCATTAACTAATGATAGGATTTTAATTAATTGAAGGAAACCCAAACTCCAAACCCTTCCATAAGGCCCAATTATCCATCCCTTGCTAATGGGCCCAAAGTCCAAGTCCAAAATCCTTAATGGGCCTCTTGGCCTAGTAAGGCCCAATCAATATGTCGATGGCCCATAACAGATGATATGACTCATAATTCCCAGAATACAACCATGCCCAATAATCAAATGAGGCCCAATAGCTTAAAGGCCCAAAACAGATTCGGCCCAACTGTGATGCGTACGCTTGGCGTACCATCCTAGTATGCGCAACGTACTGGGGTCTTAGGGACTACGTGCGGCGTACATTGGGTTACGCCCAGCGTACAACCAGGTTAAGCACTTTCTCCATTAAGTGCTTAATACACGATTTCTTTACGTCCAAAAGTCAGATCTAAGCTTGATAAGACGTCCTAAGGCATAAAGTTGGCAACTTTAAGCCTTTGCATGTCATATATGCACCCAACACCCCCATTAAGACCTTTCCAAGGCTCTTAACCCATGCATGAGGTCCAAAAAAGTCACAACTGGTATTTTGCTAGGAAATTCTATTCTCATGTAAACATCATCCATTGTAAAAGCTTGTACTCTAAGTGAAGACTGTTGGGGTACAAAGTTTTCCTTGAATGACTTTGTAATGTTTGACTTTTTAAAACCCACTTGCATGTGGAGTATTAGCCTTGTGACACATGAGAGATAGAGAGTGAGAGAGAAACATGTAAACACCTCTATAAATAGTGGGTTCATACCACTTGTAGAGGTGTGCTTGAGAGGTGTAAAAGTGAGTGTGTAAGTGTGTGTTATTTATGTAGTCTAGATCTAGATCCTTTTTGTGTAACACCATATACAATCAATACATCTCTTGAACACCCAAATCACCATGTTCAATGTGCAAACTTTAATTCCGCATGCCAAACCATGTTCTTATTTCACTACAATTGGTATCAGAGCGGGTCTTCAAGATCAACGTGATTTTTGAAGAACGATTCTCGGTTTGGCAACATTTGTCACAATTTAAGCATTTTTGGTGAGTCTCTCTCTATGATCTCTCTTAATCTCATTGATTCGTGCGTTGCGTTCTTGATTTTTGATCATTTTGAATCGTTGGATCAAATTTTTCTTGAAAAACCCCATTTGTTATGATCCAATAAATTTTTCGTTGATCAAGCCCGATCCAATCATATTTGTTGTTTGATTCGATTCTCAAATTTTTGAAATTGCTCACTTGAATCCAAATATTAATTCTAAATGAGTTTGATTCTTCGATCCTTTGTTTTATCAAAATTTAGAGTCAAACAAAATAAGACCAAGATCGTTTACTGTTCATGTCCAAATTCATTGAGCCCAAAAGTTGAAATGTTACTGTTCATTGATTGTTTCAATCTAGCCCAAATCCAAATTAGACGGTATTTTACGTCTTTATTCTCTCTTCGTCATATCAGTTTGATTGTTCTTGAGGATTGTTGATGAAGATCGCATTTAGTAGCAAACACAATTTGTTCTTGAAATCGATTGAGATTATTATGATTGAATCAGTTTTCTCTTGATATCATTGATTCGTAACCCTTGAGATTTTACTCATTCTCAAATCGATTTTTCACTAATTTTCATGTGATCGATGTGTGTGTTGTACATTGATTGGTAATTGATCTTGTTCTTACTTCACGTTGGATGATTAGTCCAAAGTTGATACTGATTGGAATTCGATTTTGGTTGTCAGTGTCGACGATTTGAAAAGTCAAAGTTTCATATAAAAGTTAAAATTGAGTTGCCTGATGATCGAGTATTGATTTTTGGTGATCGAGTGAAGTGGATTGTGCTTTCGTTACAAGTGATTGATTTTGGAGTTTTGATTTTTAATCGATTGCTTTGATAATGAGGGTCAAGATTTGTAAGTCTTGTAACAAGTTCGATTTTGCGTTCTTCTGCATCGATGTCAAAAGTTATAATGTGGAATCAAAATCGATGGTTGATACTGGGTCTTGGAAATCAGGTCGACGTTATTTTGGATGTTTTCGAAATCTGGAATTAAACTAAGGAGTCGATTTTGAATGAGAAAGACATACGATCGAAGCCTTTGAAAATTGAAGGATCTGTAAAAGTTATCGTGTCGATCTCGGTGGTAATTGGGTTTAATAGTCAAAAGAAATTTTGGAAAAGTCAAAATAAGTTTGAAGATTTCAACTGGTGTTCGAATTTTTTTTGGAGTCGATGGTTCTGATTTCGTTTGATAAGAATAGTGTGTTAACAAAAGAAATTTGATGTTGAGTAGCTGGATTCGATTTTGGATTTTCAATTCTCAATCGATGGTCGAGGGTACGAATGTCCAGGAACGAACAGTTAATATGAGGCTATGTGATTTTGATAGAAGAAGTAAAATCGAAGACTTGGAAGTGATGTTGATTTCGATTGAAGAACAGGCTTGATTGAAGAAATCGTTTATGAACGAAGGGTTCTTGAATCCGAGTCGATGATAAAAGGACTGCACGAAATTGGGTTTGGTTTGAAGTATTTGATGTTGACGAAATGATGAAACGAAGGTTTTGCTGTTCCAAAACTAACGAAGACTTGGTGATGAACGAACGAAAGTTTTTGATTTTGAGAAAAACTGTAAGGAACGAAGAACTGTAAGGAACGAAGAACTGTAAGGAACGGACTGTAAGAACGAAAAATTGATTTTGGGTTGAATGTACGAAGTGAGTAAATTCGATTCAGAGGTTGGATGATTAAGAGGTTACTGTTCATTAAGAGGCTTCGAATGCCTTCGAATTCGTGTGTTTGGGAAAAATTTCGTAGGAAGGGATGAAATTTCGTGTGTTTGGATGAAGTTTCGTACGAAGGGAAACCTGTGAAAATTTTCGTTAAAATGATAAAGGTGATTTTCGTAGGAAGGGGAGAGAGAAGGAAAAATTTTCGTATGTTTGGATGAAAAACTTTCGTATGAATTGGAAAGAAGAAAGAAATGTTTCGAAAATGGTCCTTGAAGATTCGCATGTTTGTCACATGACAATTTCATATGAGAAAATTTCGCATGATTGATAAAACTTTCGTATATTTTGAAGGAAAAATGGAAAATTTTCGAAAATCACCCCTAAACTTTCGAATATTTGGCAACCTCAACAATTAACTGAAGTTTCGAATTTTTGACACTTTTCACCCAAATTCGAAAATTTTCTGAATTTTCGAATGTTTGGGACAACTCTTCGTATGTTTGGAACACAAATGGCAGAATTTTTAAAAATAGTCCCTGAGGCTTCGAATTTTTGGCGGTTCATCCCCAAATTCGAAAAAGGACTGTTTTTACTGAAAATTGAAGAAAATGCATTTCAAGCCCCTGCAGTTTGTGCAAATTGACGCTTTCTACCCAGCATTGGAAAAGGGGGAGAGTTTTGCATATTTGGCTGTTTTGGGCGAACTGGGTCACTGCAGAATTTTGAAATTGACAATTTCTACCCATTTTTGAGAAATTTTGTCAAAGGCGGTCCGTGAACGAAGCTAAAAATTGAAGATTTTTTGTTTTTCCGGATTGAAGCACAAAGTTTATGCCACATGTTAAGGGGGAGTTTTGACACGAAAAATTCCGAATAGATCACGTTTTCTTTCCTTGAAGGTTTTATAATCAATTTTCGATTATAAAAAGGGGGAGAAATTTATATGGAAATTCGAACTTGAATTTTTCATATTACGCGGATTTGACGATCGAAGTGACCTTAATTTTTGAAGCTTACGAAATGATGAAATTTGAAATTCGGAAGTGATGTATTCGAAATGGGTTTGGTTGTATTGAAGATTTTTGGGGTGTGCTTTATGCTCAACTTTTGGTGATCAATTTGGAGTTTGAGAAGCTCGTGATCATTCGTTGATGCTCGGTTTGTATGGTTTCACATCCTAGAGCCCAAATTGAAGAATCATGGAAGAATTGAAAATTGAAGTTCGTTTCGACATGTGTCACCCTTGAGGCTTGGATCGCGTAGTTGCTCGATTTTGGAAGATTTGAAGTGGGTCATTCATTCCTAACTTTGAGGGGGAGAATGTTGGGGTACAAAGTTTTCCTTGAATGACTTTGTAATGTCTGACTTTTGTAAAACCCACTTGCATGTGGAGTATTAGCCTTGTAACACATGAGAGATAGAGAGTGAGAGAGAGACATGTAAACACCTCTATAAATAGTGGGTTCATACCACTTGTAGAGGTGTGCTTGAGAGGTGTAAAAGTAAGTGTGTAAGTGTGTGTTATTTATGTAGTCTAGATCTAGATCCTTTTTGTGTAACACCATATACAATCAATACATCTCTTGAACACCCAAATCACCATGTTCAATGTGAAAACTTTAATTCCGCATGTCAAACCATGTTCTTATTTCATTAAATTTATATGGAAATTCGAACTTGAATTTTTCATATTACGCGGATTTGACGACCAAAGTGACGTTAATTTTTGAAGCTTACGAAATGATGAAATTGGAAGTTCGGAAGTGATGTATTCGAAATGGGTTTGGTTTTATTGAAGATTTTTGGGGTGTGCTTTATGCTCAACGTTTGGTGATCAATTTGGAGTTTGAGAAGCTCGTGATCATTCGTTGATGCTTGGTTTGTATGGTTTCACATCCTAGAGCCCAAATTAAAGAATCATGGAAGAATTGAAGATTGAAGTTCGTTTCGACATGTGTCACCCTTGAGGCTCGGATCGCGTAGTTGCTCGATTTTGGAAGATTTGAAGTGGGTCATTCATTCCTAACTTTGAGGGGGAGAATGTTGGGGTACAAAGTTTTCCTTGAATGACTTTGTAATGTTTGACTTTTGTAAAACCCACTTGCATGTGGAGTATTAGCCTTGTGACACATGAGAGATAGAGAGTGAGAGAGAGACATGTAAACACCTCTACAAATAGTGGGTTCATACCACTTGTAGAGGTGTGCTTGAGAGGTGTAAAAGTGAGTGTGTAAGTGTGTGTTATTTATGTAGTCTAGATCTAGATCCTTTTTGTGTAACACCATATACAATCAATACATCTCTTGAACACCCAAATCACCATGTTCAATGTGCAAACTTTAATTCCGCATGCCAAACCATGTTCCTATTTCACTAAATTTATATGGAAATTCGAACTTGAATTTTTCATATTACGCGGATTTGACGACCGAAGTGACCTTAATTTTTGAAGCTTACGAAATGATGAAACTGGAAGTTCAGAAGTGATGTATTCGAAATGGGTTTGGTTTTATTGAAGATTTTTGGGGTGTGCTTTATGCTCAACTTTTGGTGATCAATTTGGAGTTTGAGAAGCTCGTGATCATTCGTTGATGCTCGATTTGTATGGTTTCACATCCTAGAGCCCAAATTGAAGAATCATGGAAGAATTGAAGATTGAAGTTCGTTTCGACATGTGTCACCCTTGAGGCTCGGATCGCGTTGTTGCTCGATTTTGGAAGATTTGAAGTGGGTCATTCATTCCTAACTTTGAGGGGGAGAATGTTGGGGTACAAAGTTTTCCTTGAATGACTTTGTAATGTTTGACTTTTGTAAAACCCACTTGCATGTGGAGTATTAGCCTTGTGACACATGAGAGATAGAGAGTGAGAGAGAGACATGTAAACACCTCTATAAATAGTGGGTTCATACCACTTGTAGAGGTGTGCTTCAGAGGTGTAAAAGTGAGTGTGTAAGTGTGTGTTATTTATGTAGTCTAGATCTAGATCCTTTTTGTGTAACACCATATACAATCAATACATCTCTTGAACACCCAAATCATCATGTTCAATGTGCAAACTTTAATTCCGCATGCCAAACCATGTTCTTATTTCACTACAAAGACTATACTCTATGCTCGTTCAAATACATCTCATATGTTCAAATAAGGGTTGGAAACCCTAGAAATCTCGGCTCAAGTTCATTATGGACAAGGATTCTCTTATTGGGCCTAAAAGACCAATAAATCATCAATTCATCAATCTATAACATTTTGGGCCATTTGGGCCTAGAATGATTCATTCTACCTCCAATGGACCTTGATGGGTCATAAATGATTTAATTAACCTTAATGGGCCATAAACCCATTCATTTTACCATTTTGGGCCGTGAACCTTCTTAAGGGCCCAATGGGACGAAAAAATGCTTGGAGCTTCATAAAAATTCGAACAAGACCAATAATGGGCCAAATCATTTCATCCTCATCTCTCTTCAGCCCAAATTTTCGGCCCATTATACTTATTAGACAAAAAAAAGGGAAGAAGGAGGAATTTTGTGCATTAGACACCTCATGTTTGCATGGTTGTCTTCCATGCAAACATCACCTCACCATATCTCTCTCTCTCTTCTCTTATTTTCAGCCAAAACCCCTCCCTTCACCTCTCTCATTTTCCTTTCAAACATCTTCAAAACACTCTCTAGATCACCTTCCTCTTTCCTCCAAGATTTCGAGTTTTTGGGTGTAGCTTCAAGAGAAATCTTCTCCAAGAATCATCATCTTAGGTAAATTCTTATTTAGATATATGGGTTAACTTCTTGAATTCATCAAAAACCTCTTCTTAACCCACATTATTTCATGATCCATACTCTAGAACTTCATAGAACTCGAGATCTACTCAAGGAAGGCTTGTTAGAGCCGAAATCTCTCTCTTTTCTTCACCAAACCGAGAACAAACAAGCAAGGTGAGTTCATACCCCCTATTTTTGATTTTTACTTTGTTTTGGGGGAGAATACAAGTTGTGTTGTGTAGATCTATGTGTGTATTCATGAATATGTGTGTTTTTCATGATTTATTTGCTGGTTATGAGTTGTTTACTTCATAAATCTAAAAGTATGTTAAGAATATGAAGTTTATCACTTGGATCTACTTGAAAACCTTGAGAAAAGTATGTGTTATCACATATAATACATTTAAACTAGTAGATCTGAGATTTATACACTTAAAATAGTAAAAATGAGTTTTGTGTTCCAAGATCTATAAACTAAACTCAAAAATCAGCCTTTCACAGGAAAGTTTTGGTGCAATCTCGAACTGTTTTGACCACCTAAATGATCATATTTTTCAAAACTGTTTTACATACAAAAACTTCAGGTTTCTCCCTTTACAATGACTACTCTCACATATTCATACGATTTTTCTACAATTTTTGGCAAATTTACAAAACTGTCTATCAGATTTGAAATAATTTCGGACCAACCTGTGAAGGTGAGCAATTTCACACTTGTTAGAAGCCATTAAAAATTATGAGAAAAATTGTGAACAAAGTAGACAAAATTTGCAAACTTCCAGAATTTACGGATCCAAATTTTGACTTACGATGATTTTTCTACAAATTTTCCAACAACTAGGTCGGAAAAGCCCAAAACCAGAAAATTGTGTATTTTCACAAAAATCAAGCCAAAAATGATATTTTTGACAAAAATGGGTTTAAAATGTTATTTTTACCACAAACTAGTCATCAACATAAGTTTTGAACAAAATGGAGACTAAAGTGTTATTCTTACAAAGATTGGGCCTTAATTGTAAATTTTTGGCTTATTGGGCCAAGAACGTCATTTTTACAAAAAGTGGGTTTTTATGCTATTTTAGTGAATACTTGAACCAAAACCAATGATAAACTAACAAACGGATTAATTTGATCATTTTCTAGGTTATTGGGCCTTAGTGGCCCATTTTTATGTGTGCTAGGTCCTGTATACCATTTATATGTTTATTGGGCCTCATTGACCCATTTACATGTGCGACGGACCTATGATACTATTTGTGTGCTCTTTGGGCCTGTAAATACCTTACATGTGAAATGGGCCTTAGTTGTCCTTTCACATATATTTCGGGCTCATGTTATATAATCTTATTCCAATTGGGCATTGAAATGATTTACCTGTTTAGTGATGCCTTAGTGGTTCACTTACATGGTTCATTGGGCCTGGAATGAGATTATACATTTCTTCGTGTAAATTCGATTATGGATCTAGTGAGTTTTATCGATTGGCACCTATTAAGTGTACGATCGTAGTCTGTATTTATAACCAGAGTCTCTTGGAGGGAGAGCGGGGATTTGTGTATAGATCTATATGGGGATGACACCCCACACCTGAGCTGTTCGCTACAGTTAGACTAACTCAGTCTAGGGTGACGAAAACCTTATAATCAAAACCGGCGTCCAACAACGCCAAGACAGGAGAAATTGTCTTTATTTAGTATGGTTATGACGGCTCACTTAGAGGAATTAACGTTATGAAGTTTACGGAAGACCATTCTCTTTTCTTTTGGATTACTCGGAAATATACTCGTACTGGTACTCAACCTCGGGGGTTGGTATGGCAGCTTTCTCTTTTACAGACAACATCGGGTTGTCTGGGAACATTCTCTTTACATGCCCTTTACATTCTCTCTACATTCTCTTTACCCTTTTAGTCAAATAAACAATAACATACATGCATTAATACAAGATCTGACATAAACATACTAAACAGTTTGCAGAAAATATAGGATTTTCTGGTGGTTTCAAAGTTATACAAATCATTTTCATAAACATGCTTATGAACTCACCAACATTTTTATGTTGACCTTTTTAAATTAACTTGTATTCTCAGGAAACCGTTGAAGTAGGATGAACGAAACAACTAATGGATATTTTGTTATATTTTGTTTCATCATACGCTGACTATTTTGGCATGTAATATTCAAATACAATACTCGATGTAAACAAAGAATGTTGTTATATTACATGTGTGATGATGATGATGTTATGTTTCAATTATATACTCTATAATGATACTACAATGTTGAAAGTCACACTAAGCCCCCGGATGTTTCCGCCGTCTGGTTCGGGGGTGTGACAGATTGGTATCAGAGCATTGTTTATAGTGAACTAGCATATCTAATCATACATGATATGCAACTATAAATACAATGGGACAAAACTACTCTGAACATAATAATTAAAATACATACTTATGTGTGCATTTTAGATTAATAACACAACAGGAATAGTAAAAGTCTTTGGAGGATTTGAACATCGCTATTAAACCCGGACAGTTATGTAGTCGTATTGGGGGTGAATGTAGCCTGATCAACTACATTCATTCTAAATACGACCAACATGTGTTCGGGAGTAATTGTGATGGACAATGAATCAAAAACTTACCATTTAATTATCCAAAGAGCTTATAGAATCAAACCTAAACAAAATTTAAATACTATAGGAGTATTTGATGTGCTATTTGTTTCTAGTAATTATACCCCTTCGTGCAATACACTATAGACGGGTATCATTAGCCAGGAAACCCCTATCTCCCTAGTCAGGGAAAAGCAGGGTGGCTCGACCCAGAGGAAGACCCAGAAGGAGACTCGAAGGAAGAACCAAAGGAGAAACATGAAGTAGAACTTACAGATAAATCCGTCGAGCCAGTAGTGAACCTCAAAGAGGAAGAGCTCGAGGGCAATGACGATGATGCCTCGGATGCAGAATCTGAAGTCATCAATCCTCCATACATGGCCAGAGTACCGACTTATCGTATGGACCCTGTTGGCCCCACGCCTCATAGGCACTCGATATTGGAGATAGATTCGCCAGCAGGGGATACGACCGCCCTACGGCATGACCCGAGATCTTTTCGATCTTAGTCATGGAGGACCAGCTGACCAGGCCCCCCCAGTCATGGACCGACGCACTCGAGACATTGGAAACCGAGCTCAGGACACCCACAAACAAATAGACCAAATGCGGGCTGCTGTTGAGAGAACTGAGAAACAAACTGAGGAAGTGATCGGGGACTCCCAAACGAGGCAGTTAGTTCGGGAGGCACGACTATGAGACACCGAGCGACAAGTAGCTCATCTTCAGGGTGCATCCACTTCATCGGAACCACCACCAGACACTTTCCGCCATGATTAGGATCAACCTTCCCCCCCCCCCACTACCATTTGTTATGATTCTCTTTCGCGTGCTAAGATGGTATTTACTAATGAAGCAATAATGTGTTTTCCTTATTTCATGTTATTGCACGAATTCACTTATATGCACAACCGAAGCCCTGAAACCGCTAGATACTCAAACTGCTGTAACAGCGGCAGTAACCGCTGCTATGGCACAACTCAACGCAAACAACACCAATAGAGGTGGAAATAGCATCGACAACTCCAGCCGAAGGAACGAGCACGGAAACCAACAAGTGACAGCTTATCAAGGCACTCCAAACCCCAAGCTTAAGAGCAGGAAGCGAAAGTCTGGAAGTAAGAGAAAGGGATAACCAACTCAAGGGTTCTCAAAGAAGCAACATGTTGTTGTTGTTCATGCGACCATGACCCCTATTACACCAACATCAGCGAGACCATATGCTGGAAGCCTTCCAAAATGCAACCAGTGCAATTTCCATCATAAGGGAGCCTGCCGGGAGCTGTATTGTAAGAAATGCAACCAAAAGAGTCACACCACCAAATACTGTAGAACTTATCCACGGGATAATCGTCAGCCAAACAAAAACGACAACAACCGCAACAACCTTAACAACAACACCAATGATGGGACCAGTCACACCTGCTATGGGTGTGGAGGAATCGGTAACTTCAGGCACAATTGCCCCAAGGCTAACAATCAAGGAGCAGAAGGATCAGGAAGGGTCCTGACCATGGGTCAAGGCGAAGCAGTCCAAGACCCGACGGTTGTTACTCGTACGTTCCCACTTAAAAACTCTTTTGCTTACATCTTATTCGATAGTGGAGTTGAGCGAAGCTTTGTTAGTAACAAATTCGAGCGCTTACTGAAACAACAACCCCAGAAGATAAACGAAGCCTTCGCGGTGGAGATGGCTAATGGGAAAAACCGAATCAACCTAGGATATTTATGTAGAGTACACCTTAACACTAAACAACCATTCATTTCAAATAAATTTTAATGTGAGTAAATATTAGGAGTTTTGATGTGATAATCGGCATGGTTGGGTTAAGTCCCCACCGTGCTGATACTATGTGTCGCGAGAAGACCGTTTGCCTTCACCTTCCCAATCACAAAACTCTAATAATACATGGTGATAAACCTGGCGCCAATCCTCGTCCTATCTCGTGCATCAAGACACAGAAGTGCCTGCACCAGAAGAACTACGTTTTCCTCGCTCATGTTGTGGACAAGACCCAGGAAGAAGTAAGCATACAAGGTATTCCAGTAGCATGCGATTTTCCGGATGTATTTCCCGAAGAACTTCCGGGAATATCCCAAAAAGACAGGTCGAATTTCGAATCGACCTCATACCGGGAACCACATCAATTGCCAATTCATCCTACAGGGTAGCTCCCGCCGAAAATTCAGAAGTTATCCAGTCAATTGAGAAGAATTGTTGCGCAAAGGATTCATCGGACCAAGCTTCTCACCCTGGAGAGCTCCGGTCTTGTTCTTCAAGAAGACGGATCCTTCAGAATGTGCAGCGATTTTAGGGAATTGAGTAAGCTCACTATCAAAAACCGATACCCACTTCCTCGGATTGACGTCCTATTTGACTAGCTTTAAGGAGCTAGTTAATTCTCCAAATAGATCTAAGATTCAGTTATCATCAGCTCCGAGACCGAGAAGAGGACATTCCAAAAACTTCTTTCCGAATTCGTCACGTCCATTTCAAATTCATTGTGATACCCTTCGGTCTAACAAATGCCCCCACGGTATTCATGGATCCTACGAACCGAGTTCTCCCAACCATTCCTAGTCAGTCTTTTTATTATTTTCATCAATAACATACTCGTCTGCTCACGAAGCAAGAACAAAACACTGTCAACATCTACGATCGGCCTTGAAAGCATCAAAGCTGGAGAATATCGTGGAGGAAGCACTGCATGGATGGATAAAACTCTCGAAGTCAAAAGACAAAGCTGATTGTTATAAGAGTTGAGTTGGGCGCTATCCGGGTGATCGTCGAAAGGATAACCCAACCTGCCTATTTCCTACTAATACAGAAATCAAACAAGACGGAAAGATTAACATGGATCTATATCAAAGAGATCGTGAGACTACATAAAATATCAGTATTTATTATCTCGGATAGGGATAACAGAATTACTTCAAGATTTTGACAGTCACTTCGAAAGGCTATGGGAATACAGCTAGTCATGAGCATTGCTTACCACCCTCAAACCAATAGCCAAAGCGAACGGGCCATTCAACCACTCGAAGTCATGCTCCGAGTCTAGGTGTTTGAATTCAACAAGTCATGGGATACCCGGTTTCCCTTGATTGAATTCTCATACAATAATAGTTATCGCACGAGCATCAAGGTTGCTCCTTTCGAGGCTCTTTATGGTCATAAATGCAGATCACTCGCCAGTACTCTCACGAGACCAGAAGCCGTTTGTGAAACGACAAAGAAGATAATCCAAATCAGAGCTCGACTTCAAGCATCACGAGACTGACGGAAGGGTTATGCTGACAAATAACAAAAACCTCTAGAATTCCAAGTCGGGGGTCGGGTACTATTGAAAGTATTTCCCTAGAAAGGAATGATTCGCCTTAGGAAACGGGAAGACTGAACCCGCGATACATCGGACCATTCGAGATTCTTGCCCGAATTGGTCTGGTAGCCTATAAGCTACAGCTACCTATCAGATAAAACTCTTGTCATTCCTTTGGAAGAGATAGAGATAAACGAGAATCTCCTGTTCGTCGAAGAACCAATCGAGATATTGGATAGGGAAGTGGAGCGTACGAAGCAGAGTCGCATTCCGATTGTGAAGGTTCGATGGAACGCCAAGCATGGATCGGAATTCACATGGGAACACGAAGACCGAATGAAGCAGAAGTACCCTCACCTATTCTCTCAGTCATGAACCTATCTTTCGAAAGAATTTCGAGACGAAATTCCCTCTAACGGGGGGATGATGTCACAATTGGCATTTTGCTAGGAAATTCTATTCTCATGTAAACATCATCCATTGTAAAAGCTTGTACTCTAAGTGAAGCCTACACTCTATGCTCGTTTAAATACATCTCATATGTTCAAATAAGGGTTGGAAACCCTAGAAATCCCGGCTCAAGTTTATTATGGACTAGGATTCTCTTATTGGGCCTAAAAGACCAATAAATCATCAATTCATCAATCTATAACATTTTGGGCCGTTTGGGCCTAGAATGATTCATTCGACCTCCAATGGACCATGATGGGTCATAAATGATTTAATTAACCTTAATGGGCCATAAACCCATTCATTTTACCATTTTGGGCCGTGAACCTTTTTAAGGGCCCAATGGGCCGAAAAAATGCTTGGAGCTTCATAAAAATTCGAACAAGACCAATAATGGGCCAAATTATTTCATCCTCATCTCTCTTAAGCCCAAATTTTCGGCCCATTATACTTATTAGACAAAAAAAAGGGAAAAAGGAGGAATTTTGTGCATTAGATACCTCATGTTTGCATGGTGGTCTTCCATGCAAACATCACCTCACCATATCTCTCTCTCTCTCTTCTCTTATTATCAGCCAAAACCCCTCCCCTCACCTCTCTCATTTTCCTTTCAAACATCTTCAAAACACTCTCTAGATCACCTTCCTCTTTCCTCCAAGATTTCGAGTTTTTGGGTGTAGCTTCAAGAGAAATCTTCTCCAAGAATCATCATCTTAGGTAAGTTCTTATTTAGATCTATGGGTTAACTTCTTGAATTCATCAAAAACCTCTTCTTAACCCACATTATTTCATGATCCATACTCTAGAACTTCATAGAACTCGAGATCTACTCAAGGAAGGCTTGTTAGAGCCGAAATCTCTCTCTTTTCTTCACCAAACCGAGAACAAACAAGCAAGGTGAGTTCATACCCCCTATTTTTGATTTTTACTTTGTTTTGGGGTAGAATACAAGTTGTGTTGTGTAGATCTATGTGTGTATGCATGAATATGTGTGTTTTTCATGATTTATTTGGTGGTTATGAGTTGTTTACTTCATAAATCTAAAAGTATGTTAAAAATATCAAGTTTATCACTTGGATCTACTTGAAAACCTTGAGAAAAGTATGTGTTATCACATATAATACATGTAAACTAGTAGATCTGGGATTTATACACTTAAAATAGTAAAAATGAGTGTTGTGTTCCAAGATCTATAAACTAAACTCAAAAATCAGCCTTTCAAATGAAAGTTTTGGTCCAATCTCGAATTGTTTTGACCACCTAAATGATCATATTTTTCAAAATTGTTTTACATACAAAAACTTCAGGTTTCTACCTTTAAAATGACTACTCTCACGTTTTCATACGATTTTTCTACACTTTTTGGCAAATTTTACAAAACTGTCTATCAGATTTAAAATAATTTCGGACCAACCTGTGAAGGTGAGCAATTTCACACTTGTTAGAAGCCATTAAAAATTATGAGAACAATTGTGAACAAAGTAGACAAAATTTCCAAACTTCCAGAATTTACGGATCCAAATTTTGACGTATGATGATTTTTCTACAAATTTTCCAACAACTAGGTCGGAAAAGCCCAAAACCAGAAAACTGTGTATTTTCACAAAAATCAAGCCAAAAATGATATTTTTGACAAAAATGGGTTTAAAATGTTATTTTTACCACAAACTAGTCATCAACACAAGTTTTGAACAAAATGGAGACTAAATTGTTATTCTTACAAAGATTGGGCCTTAATTGTAAATTTTTGGCTTATTGGGCCAAGAACGTCATTTTTACAAAAAGTGGGCTTTTATGCTATTTTAGTGAATACTTGAACCAAAACCAACGATAAACTAACAAACGGATTAATTTGATCATTTTCTAGGTTATTGGGCCTTAGTGGCCCATTTTTATGTGTGTTAGGTCCTGTATACCATTTATATGTTTATTGGGCCTCATTGACCCATTTACATGTGCGACGGACCTATGATACTATTTGTGTGCTCTTTGGGCCTGTAAATACCTTACATGTGAAATGGGCCTTAGTTGTCCTTTCACATATATTTCGGGCCCATGTTATATAATCTTATTCCAATTGGGCATTGAAATGATTTACATGTTTAGCGATGCCTTAGTGGTTCACTTACATGGTTCATTGGGCCTGGAATGAGATTATACATTTCTTCGCATAAATTCGATTAAGGATCTAGTGAGTTTTATCGATTGGCACCTATTAAGTGTACGATCGTAGCCTGTAGTTATAACCAGAGTCTCTTGGAGGGAGAGCGGGGATTTGTGTATAGATCTATACGGGGATGACACCCCACACCTGAGCTGTTCGCTACAGTTAGACTAACTCAGTCTAGGGTGACGAAAACCTTATAATCAAAACCGGCGTCCAACAACGCCAAGACAGGCGAAATTGTCTTTATTTAGTATGGTTATGACGGCTCACTTAGAGGAATTAACGTTATGAAGTTTACGGAAGACCATTCTCTTTTCTTTTGGATTACTCGGAAATATACTCGTACTGGTACTAAACCTCGGGGGTTGGTATGGCAGCTTTCTTTTTCACAGACAACATCGGGTTGTCTGGGAACATTCTCTTTACATGCCCTTTACATTCTCTCTACATTCTCTTTACCCTTTTAGTCAAATAAACAATAACATACATGCATTAATACAAGATCTGACACAAACATACTAAACAGTTTGCAGAAAATATAGGATTTTCTGGTGGTTTCAAAGTTATACAAATCATTTTCATAAACATGCTCATGAACTCACCAACATTTTTATGTTGACCTTTTTAAATTAACTTGTATTCTCAGGAAACCGTTGAAGCAGGATGAACGAAACAAACTAATGGATATTTTGTTATATTTTGTTTCATCATACGCTGACTATTTTGGCATGTAATATTCAAATACAATACTCGATGTAAACAAAGAATGTTGTTATATTACATGTGTGATGATGATGATGTTATGTTTCAATTATATACTCTGTAATGATACTACAATGTTGAAAGTCACACCAAGCCCCTGGACGTTTCCGCCGTCTGGTTCGGGGGTGTGACAAAAAATCCCACCAAGACTCCATTTTTATGACATTAAAGGACCAATTCCCATCTACTGGAGTTGGTAAACTCACAAATGGAGGTCCAAAATCCACAAAAGGAACAAATCTAGAAAACCCTAGCTAGATCTAGAGACTTAAGTGGAAAGGTGCAAGTTTTTTACCTCCAGGAGCTTTGCAAGATGACCAATATGCAGATTCTTGAAGCACCAACTCGAACCAAGCTTGTTAGCTACTCCCTCCTTCTTGAAAGAATTCTAAAATGGCCACAAAGCTCACTCCTTAAGCTTCAAAACCCTCACACACACTATCACAGCTGAAAGTAGACGAAAAGAGGCTAGAGAGGCTGGTAGGGTTTGGTCCTAGAGGCTAAAAGGTGTTTAAATAGGGGACAAGTCCAAAATTTAGGGTTTTAGCCCTCTGCAGCGTACGCCCGGCGTACCTTTACGTACGCCCAGCGTACGTGAGGCTCCTCCGCGATCCTTTATGCAGAGTACGCTAAGAGTACTCATAAGTACACCCAGCGTACTCAATGGGCCAATTATGACAAAATAAGGATTCTTCAAGGGTTCAAGCCATACCTGATTTAGGGCGTTACAAAATATACATGAATTATATGACTAAATATGCACATATCACACTACAAGGAATGGTACTAAAAATATGGTACTCATCATGGATGGTGGTGGCTTGTGTTGATGCTTATCCTCCAATGCCTTTGTGGTATCATCCTCGTATGAAGCAACCCCGGAGGAACATAATACTTTCACTGCTACTATGAAATCCCATTTGCAACCTTACAGAGACATTGTCTAACTTTGGTACCACCCCATGTTCTATCCTCCTGAATGTACTCTTATATTTTTCCTTGTTGCTCCAGCCTTACATTGTCAACCAAGTTTTTAAGAAGCCTGGCTATACCGTCTTCTATACCCCTAAGCAGCTAATGCACTTAGGATATTACGATGTTGCAATGACTCTTGTTCCCAGACCTACCTTCCTGCCTATTCTTGGGCCTGAACAACTAAAGAGTACACCTACGAAGAATTAACAATGTAACACACTCTTCAAAAGACCTGAGATGAGCAGTCACCTTGGAAATGGCTGCTTTCAAAGCCTGAGAGAAAGTTATACGACAATTATGAGGGATGCTTTTGACCGTGGTGATAGGTAGATTAAACACACGATCAAGGAGATGAGCATCCAACACCAACCCCTCATTGAGTTCGGCCTCTAGTTCATTGGGTGGCGGCTTTTGAATACCAATAATGTGTCTGCTCACGTCATCAACCCCACCATTAAATTTAACAAGACCATCTGAGTGGTGACACAAGCGGATTAGGGCATGTAGAATCATACAATCCCCACATATCCATTGACCAAACTCCTACAATGTTGTTGCCACTGATATAAACAATCCAAGGTCTAAAGAAATAGACTCTCGCAACATAGTTCTACGGTCATCCGTAGGGAGGTGCAAGCGCTTGAGATGAGAAATCATACGAGAAAATCTCCTTACTTCCTACTTCACCGTTCGGACAACAATGAAACCCCTGAAAAGGACACGGGCAATATCCACTCGTGAATGTATGAGAAGATGCCATAAACACACAAACAAATCTTATTAAAGCCTCAAGGAGAGACTCCAAATAAGAAGCAGAAAACCAAAGTAAAATGTGACACTTCAACAAAAGGTTGGAGTGCACAATGAAAAACAACAGCGGTAAGAGACTCTACATCTTCTTGAGTTTGAAAATGGTTTCAACACTAGAAAACCTCACTTAGACATTTTATCGAACACCCGGCGGACAGAAAAAGAAGTGTTTCGTTTGCACCAATAAAGCATGAAAAATTAACCCATGTAAAATTTTTAAACACCAACTTCAAATTATAGTCTTCATTGTCATTCTTCAATAACCCAATTTTGAGTTGCCCCAGTTTTAGCTTCTCCGCTCACATGGTTCAGCTCCATTTCCAAAGACAAAGAAGATGAAGAATTGTAGAGGTTTACATAAGGTCATAGAATCAGAATTATAAGCAACAATTCTGAAGCTAAATCTCGTAATATTTGATAATTGTTGATTAGTAAAAGTCGAAATTGCATCTTCTGTTGCTCATAGAGCTTATCCAGCAACGATTGAGTCAGCTCAATAAAAAGATCACAACTCCAAATTCACAGCCCAATACACCTTTTGAACTTTTTTACGTATGTTATCCCTATTCTGAAAATCGATCTTCAACCTTCACTACATTCGTTTTCATCTTCATATTCACAGAATCTGATCGATAAAAATCCAATGTAGCCTCTACTTCCTCCCCCCCCCCCCCACACACACACACATACACATATGTAGAATTTGGTGATTACTCGAAAAATGATGATGGCTGTGAGGACAAATCTTTGACGTTTATTTGTAAAATATAAAGTTTGAGATTAAACGTGAAAAAATAATTAATTGTTAAAAGATAAGGGTTAATTGTATAAATATTAAAAACACAAGAGGGGAAATTGATAAAATAAAAAGGGAAAAAAGTAATAAAATTGAAGTAGGTGTATCTTCCACCTATAGGACACATGTCAAGCATACATGAGTTGGGTTTTTTTTTTTCATTTAGTTTTTGCTATAACTTTTTTTTTTCCTTAAAAATCTGAAAAATGCGAAGTTTTTAAAATTTAATTCTTTATAAAATGAGCACGGTCATGAAAATTTGAAAAATAATTATTTTTTATAAAAACCTAGAAAAACAATTCTTTAAAAATCATAAAAATTTAAGGGATACTTCTACTCAATATATTAACGACTTTGTATAATTTATTTTTCAAAAATAAGTTTTTAATTTGTTTACTTTTTAATTTTAAGAAATATTAGTTTTATAAAATATAACGAATTTTTTTTATCCAAATTCAAATAAAAAAATAACAAAAACAAATGATAAAGTTCTTTGTAATATTATTTTAGTGAGTTTGTAAAAGAAATTTAAAAAAAAAAATCAATGGAAACAACGAAGTGTTTATTTTATTTTATGTGGGTTCGATTCGTCTGTGTGTTCAGTTGTCAAACAGAAACATCCATGGGTCTGATTTCCCTAAGTTCCCTCATTCTTCATTGATTCATCAAAAACATCAACGTATATGGGTTCGTGTGGTTTCATCGACGATTTCGCTCTCCAAATCGATTTCACCGTCAACAATTGGAAAATTAGTAAAGATTGTCTATTTGTATGTTTCTGTTTACATTTTGTTCTGCAGAGAGAGCGCAGGAGCAATAACATAGCAATAAATTGATCCTCTATTCGGTCATCCGTCTGTTAGATCTTCTCTGATCATTTAACTTGCTTACTTTTATTAATCTGGTTATGTTGGTGGATGCTAGATCGGAGTAATTAATTCCACTACTGAACTGTTTAGTAAGTTCCATGGATACAAATCTAATGTGAGTTAAACAAAAAAATAGCAAAACTTGTGTTTTTCTAACTGTAAAAAAAAAAAAAAAAAAAACAAAACAAAACAAAACTGTTTTGGTTACAAAAATAAGGTTAGATAGGAGTAATTAATTACACTATTGAATTGTTTCTAATTGTTCTGTAAAAAACCGATTTGGTTACCCAAAAAAAACTGATTAGGTTGGTGTTAAATTGAAAATTACAGTTATTCTTTATGTAAATTTATAACTAGTAGTTCTTACCAAGATTGGCTGATACTGCTACTTTTTTTTATTGCTACTTCATTTCATATAGCAAAACTTACAAATTTGATCTTTCATACTTGTAATCAGGTACTCTATTTTTGACTGCTACTATTTTTTCGTATTGCTACTACATTTTATACAATAAAACTTACAAATTTAATCTTCATACTTGTAATCAGGTACTTTTTTTACTGCTACTGTCTTTTGTTTTCTACTTCATTTCATACAGAAAAAATAAATTATCTGATGTTGCTACTGTTTTTTCTTCCAAGTTCATCTGGTTTGTATAGATCATTCTGATATTATAGTCACTAAAAAGAACACTAATGTTGAACAACGTCTCGCTATATATGAAGCCTTATTGCAAGAAAGTTTTTCTAAGGAGTTACACAAGGGTGCCATAAATAATGTAGCTTTAGAGACCGTTAGTCTCATTTGGCATCAGGTTAAATTTCAGATTTATCATATATTACCCGTTGTTTTATCTTTAAATATGAAGAAGGTTGCTTGGACGAAAAAGGTTACAAGTTAATTTTAATCAAGTTTTAGAAGTTCCATTACTCCGTCTATCTAATATACAGTCTCTTGCAAATTGTTTAAATGTTTCTAAATCCACTATGCATAGACAAATCAAGGAAGTTACACTTCGACCACACATAAATGCCATCAAGCCAATTCTTACTCATGAGATTAAGAGAGCAATATTAGAATTTTGTTTAACTAAAGTTAGTCGGTCATTATCAAATCATATTCCCACATTTCATGATATGTTTAATGTTGTCTATGCTGATGAAAAATGGTTTTACGTGTCAGAACCCTCAAGACGTTACTACCTTGTTCCCAGCAAGAATGAACCATTAAGAACATGTCAAAGCAAAAAGTTTATCATAAATGTTATGTTTCTAGCAGCTATGCCAAGACTAATATTTGATGCATCCGGTGTTGAAGTTTTCTTGGGAAAAATTGTTATCTACACGTTTATAAGATTGGAACCCACTAAGCGTTCAAGCAAAAACTGTGTTGCAGGACAAATCTATTTTATGGGTGACTAAATAAGTAACAAGGGCATGATTGATAGAAAAAGTTTTACCATATATTATAGCTAAATGGTTGTGACGTCATGCCGATCCCATATTTATCCAACAAGACAAGGCCAAGCGCCCAAGCCCCGTATTGATGTTAATGATAGTGAGTTTCTTGAAGAGGCATCTCAAAATGGGTTTGATATCCGACTTAGTTTTCAGCCCCCCAATAGTCTGAATTTGAATCTGTTAGACCTTGGATTCTTTCGAGCAATCCAATCACTTCAAGAACAAGAGGCTTTAGGTACAATTGATGAATTGGTTTATGCGACTCAAACATCTTATGAAAAAATGCAATCTCAATAACATAATAATGTATTTTTAACTCTACAAATGTGTTGGGGGGAATCATAAAGGTTCAAGGTGGAAACATTTATCAAATACTGCATATTGGTAACAGTAAGTTGGAGCGAGAAGGTAACTTACCACTTCAAATTGGATATGATGAAAAATTGATAAACGAAGCTCTATTGCATTTGGCTACATAGTTAATTCACTATTGCATTTGGCTACATAGTTAATTCAGTAATAATTTTTGTATTTTCCAATTAAGTGTTTGTAATTAAACATTTTGTTTTTTTTGTTTTTTTTTTTTTTGAAACGGCAAACTAACTAACCTACTCCAAAATAACCACATATGCCTCCACCGAGACTTGAACCCATGACCACTCATATGAAAATGACACTTCTTACCGCTAGGCCATTAGCCCTTTGGATAAAAAACAGGGGAAAGAAACATTGTTGTATTTTGAGTTTAACATTTTGTATTTAAAATTCTAACATTTTGTATTAAGAGTTTAACATTTTGTTTTCAATCTTATAAGCGGGAAAAAAAAACTTACCACTTCAAACTAGAAAGTAAAAAAAAACAACAATTCTAGTGTTGAAAAAACGCAAGAAAGAAATAAAAATGTAACTGTTCTTCGTATTAATGTTTCATCCTTAAATACTTTGTTGGTTAAATAAGGATGTTTTGATAAAATAATAATTTATTTTTAGAAAATAAACTATTATTCTAGTATAAATCAAAAAGGAAAGATGAACTATAAATATAAGACAGATTGAGTATATTGTTAACGATACGATCGTCTTGTTTAAATGAATATAATTTTTTTAAAAAAATAAGACGTGAAAAGTTTCATTCTTCAAATTAAAAATATTTTTAAACGTTTATCATATATCATATATTATGAAATTTTTGAAAAGAAATTTTTAAAAATAAGCTTGTTTAGATACCAAACTTTATTATAAAAGATTATAAGTTTTTTTATTTAAAATGTTGAACATAATATGATCTAAAATTAGATGATTCAAAATATTTATGATTAAAAAAAATTAATTCAACATGTTTACGGTCCTTAATTTATTATTATCTAAAAATATTTTAATTCAAATATTTTATAAACCTTAATTATATCTTCTATAATTCAAAATGATCCAATTTTTTTTAACAAAACCTTTATATATATATATATATATATATATATATATATATATATATATATATATATATATATATATATATATATCCAAAATAATATGATTCAGTAATTGTATCATTTAAAATACTATGATTCAAAATAATTTAACTCAAAATTTTATGATCCAAAAATAATATTATCGATAAATAGTATGAACAAAAATTATTACGATCCTTAATATTTTTATTATTTAAAACTTTTATAATTGTTAAACATTAAAAACGCAAACCGATAAAATAATTTTAAAATTTTAAAAAGAAAAATACAAACAAAAACACTAGTAACTTCAAATATTTAGTAATGACATTACAAAAAATTTTAAAAAAACTGAAAAAAAGAATTGTAATTCTTTTAGAGGAAACAAAAGATAAATAAGAAAAATAAAAAATAAAATAAAAAACTTTAAAACCGAGTCTATATATTAAAATTTTGAATTTTTTTTAAAAAAATTTAAAAATATATAAAAACAAAAAAAAGGATAAAACTCACTTAAATGAAGTTCCATGGACGTTCGTCGCACGTGATTAAATCTTCGAGGCTATATTATTTATCATGGGCATGTGTCGCATGCGAACGCGTTACCTCCAAGTTTTTGGTTTGACGTTTGTGACTTGACGATGTAACGTCAAGTTTCTGATATGTCTCTCTTAAAAGTATTAACATTTTAAGTTTTGAGATGTCGGGTGGCCACGACTTGGAGAATGAGTCCCACGACGTATCCATGACCAGTGAATACGTGGAGGGTAACTGAGTGTCATGGCGTGTGTAACACCCGCAAATTCGGGGTACACATAATAACTAATAATTATTAAAATTAAATCCTTGAATATGATAATAGATAGTCGTGCGCGTTGTAGACTATATAATACAAGTTTTGTATTAAGGAAAAATATGAAAAACCAGCCGATATCACCCTTAAATCGTAAAAATAAGTGCGCACACACACACACACACACACACACACACATATATATATATATATATATATATATATATATATATATATATATATATATATATATATATATATATAAAGTACACATTGTCGCGATCCCGAAAATATAAATTTCGTAGAAATCCCACTCTCTATGAATTAGATATGATTTTTTAAGATAAAAAAGTAAGCGGAGAACAAAGAATGTGTGACGTAAAAAACTACGAATAGAATGGTTGATGTAAAGCTAAAGTCAAAAAACGAAAATCATAGTACTCTTTAATATAGAATTTTTGAGAAAAATAATGCAAAAATCGGAGTCCGTACGAGAGAGTTATGATTTTAGCAAAAATCATTTAATTTTATAAAAATATGAACGAAAAATAAAGTAAGAATCAGCTGCAGGGGTATAAAAGAAAGTTGTAGATCTCGTCGAGAGCTTTCCGGGGATATAAGGAACGTCAAAAACGAAGTTCGTATATAAAGTTACAAAATTTACAAAATCTGTGTTTTGCTCCGCGCGCGGTGCACGCTGGATGCGCGACGTATGCTTCTAGAAGGTGAAAATGCGGATCGCAAAGAGGCCAACATGTGGCACAAAGCCGATGGGGAGACGACGCCATAAAATGTGCGACATGCACCCCATTTGCACGCCGTGCACCGCAAAAATCGCCTATAAATAGCCTCCAATGGCCCATTCATTTGCCACACCTCCAAAGTTCTTCTCTCTTAAGTTGCTTTCGATTTTAGACTATTTTCCCTTACTTTTAGTCTGCGGCGAAGCCCTACGATCCCTAAAGTAGTAGTAGCTACCAAATAAAAGCTTTGTCAGTGCAATTTCCGGACTTTTGTCTAGGAAATATCTGTAAATTAAATTACACCCATCCTAATTTCAATGTAATTTATATTTCTAAGTGATATTCATTATTATGAACCTATAAATAAGATTTATTAGTAATTTCAAGTCATAATGTTGATTGATCTAATTACGGGAGAGGTGTCTAGAATGGTCACGTTGACTTGGTTGTTGGATTTCAAAAAGGCTATATGCCAAAATGATCTTGCATCCCAACTGTCCTGCATGGTTGATCCTTACGTGATAGATCTTGATGTAGACATTGGGATTAATGATGATCTAGATTATTATTATTCACTAGGATCATTAGACTAAAACTGTGTATTAATCATACAAGTATTAATTAAAGTATTAAATATATGATAAAGAGCTTATATGTAACCTATATGCTTATTGCCTGGAATATGCGTTGAGAACATATTTGATAATAAATGATATGTGAATACGTATGAGATATACATAAAGAATAGAACTCTAACATGTGTCCATGGTCCGATAGTATGGGATAGGTATAGTCATCTGCCGGTGATCCGAGAGTATGGATTAGACATAATCATTTGTCCCTGGTCCAAGAGTATGGATTAGGCATAATCATTTGTCCCTGATCCGAGAGTATGGATTAGGCATGGTAATTTATCATTGATCCGTAAGTATGAACTAAACATAGATATTCATTCCTAATCCGAGAGTATGGAATAGATATAGTTATTTATTCCAGATCTGAGAGTATGGATTATGTGAGGATTGGTGGGATGGGGTAGATTACTTATAAGAGAGATATTTGTATATTGAGAGTTTTGAGATATATATATATATATATATATATATATATATATATATATATATATATATATATATATATATATATATATATTATACAGTTATAACATTATGGGATTGAAATCCCTATGTACTCACCTTGACCCACTCAACTTCTTTGTATCATAGGTAACGATACAAAGGCACATGCATAATGAGAGAATCAAGGAGATGTAGACCGTTAGTATATTCAGACATGGTAAGCCTCCATTTATGCTTATGTTTTATATCAGTAATGACATCCTGAGTTTTAAAACCATAAACAAAACACATTTCTTCGAAAGTGATTTGATAATATCATTATCATGTTTTGGGGACAAATTTCGCATAATTAATCTTTTAAAAGAATGCTCTTATTTAACAAGCATAAACAAATCAGTCTTTTCTGGCCATAAAAATGGAGATGTCACAGTTGGTATCAGAGCATTAGTTTAAACGAACTAGGAATTTGTAGGATTTCTAGACTTAAACTTATAAGAAATGATGGTAAGATGATTATCTATTATATTTTAGATAGTACACCTAAATTGACACAAATACTAGCTTAATTTAGGATAAGTTGTCTAATTTGCTTTTATGTGCTACATGATTTGTAGCATGCCTTAGGTTGCCGATTTAAAATGCTATTATCCGACTAGAAAAAAGGTCTGTTGCCGACCTAGAATTAGGAAATTTTATGTGTTCAAGTTTCTAAACGTTTAATTATTAGAACTAGCATATAACTTTTCGGAGTAATAAGAAGGATTAAGCGTCTAAACCTTCCCTATCTATATTCTCGTCTCGGTATACTAAAATGCCACTTTGGTGCATAAAATGACACTGTGAGGACAAGAAGTGGATATGGAAATTCTAATGGAGACTAGTAGCCTGAGCCACGAGTGACTGAGTGTGCACCAGAGGTAGCAGCTGCACCCGATCCCATCACGATGACAGGAGTATAGACAATGATGCAGATGACGTTAGACCGTAAAATGGAGGAGACAAGGCGTTTACTTTAGGGTAATAGATATGAACCCACTGTACCCATAATACAATGTGGGTTGGAAGAAGAATATTCAGAGGTAGGAAATTAAAGACGAACTGTTAGCCAGGCTAAGCCCCAAGTAATGAGAAGGAACAATCCTGATGATAGGATTCAGAGAGGGGGATACAAGTACAAAGATTTCATGGTTTCCAAACTGCCAAGTCTTTCTTGAAATCGAACCCCAGTGCAAGTCATGGAATGGATCTCCAAGATGGAGATGGTGTTTGACAACTATGACTACAGTGATAGGTATTAGACAATCCTTGTTGCCCGACAGCTAAAGGGTGGAGTTTTGATCTAGTGGAATCTTTTGGATGATTCTATGCCCATAGGAGAAGCAAGGACTATGTCATGGGGAAACTTCCTGATGCGGTTGAAAAGAGAATACTGCTCTGAGCGAGACCTCCTGATTATTAACAATGAGTTCCAGAATCTGAAGAAGGAAAAACTAAGAGTCAATGAGTATGCTGCAGCCTTCACTGAAAAGATGAAGTTGGTAACTTATCTGATACCTACAGAACTTTCCAACGATGATAAGTTTGCTATACCAACAAACTTTGGTCCAACAATAAAGTTAGCAAAGACTTTGAAAGAGGCTATCTGGTCATCCAAGAATGTGGAGATCCAAATAAGGGAAAAGAGTCAAGAGAAAGCTGAGGAGAGAGATAAAAAGAAGATCGAAGAATCTTCTAAATCCAATTAAAAGAGTAAGTTTTCAAAACTTAACGATAATAAGCTTGAAAGTAGCGACAAGGTACAATGGTGCGACAAGTGCAAAAGGAAGCACTTTGGGAGATACAACGAAAATGTGACCTGCTTCAAGTGTGGGAAGACTGGTCACTATGCCAACGAGTGCAAGGCCAAGTAGGAAGTCTGCTTTGAGTGCGGAGAAGCAGTGCATTTCCACAAGGTCTACCCAAAGAAAAGAGGAATAGATAGGCCAAATAATCTGCCGAAGGCAAAGGAAAGGGCAGTATTCTAGATTTTTGAACTCTTTCATGAGCTCTTGGCCCCATTTTTACACCTTTTAACCTAGTTTGAGCTCAAGGAATGCATTGGACATAAATGTATATAAAGCTATGATTTTTATAATCTTTTGGGAGTCTGGAAGTATTCTAGAAAGTTTGAATGAGTGGGGAAAAAGGATTTAGAGCTTAAAGAATTGGATGGTTGAAAGATTCCTACGGTGTGGGAGATTAGTCGCCATGTTGTGGCATTTGGCAGATTCACGACCATTTTTGTATTATTATCCCCACGACCTGACATATGGTTGTCTGCATCGTAGGGACTGGCTGTTGACTTTTAACTATTGACCGTCATTTGACCAAGTTTGACTTTAGGTCAAATTGAAGATTTTTGGCTATAGTTTAAGACTCGATCCCTGTTTATTGTAGGTGACCCGTAGAGTTGGTATTTGGATCTGTGAGCAGTTTGATTATCTTCTAGACTTCGAGGTGAGTTTTCCTTACTGTACTCGTGGGTCGAACGCACCAATGTCGACCCACTAGATTGTGTTATATATCATTATGTATAGGATCTTGCTATGCTGTAGTGATCTGTTAGATTGATAGATTTGTATGATTACTTGTACTTGTTGGTTATTGTTTATCTGTTTCATATATCGACATAGGGCGGTTGGGTTGAGGCTTTACAGCTCTGTGTTGTAAGCCAACCAACCCCAGGCAATCCAGTCCGATGACGGTGGGCCGGGGGAATCTAATCTAATGACTGTGGGTCGGGGGTAATCCAGTCTGATGATTGTATACCCAAGGGTAATCTAGTCTGATGACTGTGGACCCGGTGAACATGCATGTATATGTTATGAGAGACTTACTTGATACTCTGATTATCATGGACATTATTTGAAAACAATGTTTGTTATTTATGGATTTTGTGGAAATGTTTTTTTAAAAATGAAAAAAATTACCATGGTTTTTGGGATGTTACAGACGAAATGGGCGGTGTAGAATTGTCCTCGCAGTCCTCATAATTTTTTGAATCGTCATTCATCCACAACCTATATATATATATATATATATATATATATATATATATATATATATATATGTATATATATATAAGTTTTTCCATTCTTTGTACATTCCTAAAGGTTGTAATCCTTCATTTATTGCTTTGATTCCTAAGGTTACCAATGCAAAGTTTGTCAGTGATTTTCGCCCGATTAGCCTAATTTGGTGCCAGTACAAGATCATTGGCAAATTATTGGCTAACCATGTGAATGCAGTTATTGAGAGTTGTGTCATTCGGGAGCAGGGGCAGAACCAGTTAAGAGCCAGGGGTAGCTTGTGCTACCCCTTAAACTCATCCGAGTTGCATCCTACGGGTAGATGATTCAAGGTGATTCAAGGTGATACTCCTTGTTGCCAAAGAAGATGAAGAAATAGACAAAAAAAATATTCATAACAGCTTGAGAGTTGCATCCTACGGGTAGATGATTGAAGGTGATACTTGTTGTTGCCAAAGAAGATGAAGAAATAGACAAAAAATATTCATAACAACTTGAGAATTAATATCAGAATTCCAATTTTATTCTCTTTTCTAAGATCGAGGCTCAATTTCATTTTTTGGAATCATCGTAACTTGAATTCTAATTCTAATTACTTGAATGCTAAGCTGGTGTTTCAACTGCATTTCTTGAATTGCACATAGTACACCTTCGAGTTTAAGCTCTGGTCATTTGGATGTTACACAACTAATCTCACCTAAACCAACCAACAAATTTTCAGTGGCCCACCAACTGTTCGATGAAATTTCTGTGAGAAGATGAAGGGATTGGAGTACACAATCATGATTCATGAGCCATGGATCATTCATAGGGATCTTAATTGTAATAACATCTACATCAATGGAAACATCCTATAGGTAGGTACAGGTAAACATTGCACCTATTTCATTCTACACATAATGTTTAATCATAAAACTTAGATGCTTTTTATATGAGTTTTATTGTCTCCCAAGGTCTTATGATACCCTTTTTGCATCAAAGCTCCAAATAAGCCTTGCCTTGTGAATCATATGATGTAAAGATCATTTTACCCTTCATATTACCAAGCCAAGAACTTCGGGTATTGACATTATTAACCATTAAGCTACATTGCTTGTATAAACAGTAGCATAAACTTTTGGTATTGACATTATTAACCATGAAGGTACATTGCTTGTATAACCAGGAGCATGGAATTTTGGTATTGACATTATTAACCATGAAGTTATATTGGTTGTATAACCAGTAGCCACGATTACCGAATCAAATTATTCCATTTTTCCAAAACCAAGTTTATTCTAGTTGAGTGTTAGAGGTCATCTTTAGATCTTCCGCGGAAAAGATTTTATGCTACCCCTAATATTTTTTTCTAGTTCCGCCACTGGTCGGGAGCATTTTGCCTTTATTAAATGAAGGAATATTCTTGATGGTTTGTTTATTTTGAATGAAGTTATGGAATGGTATTGTAAGCATAAACAAAGCTTTCTTGTCTTCAAAGTTGATTTTCAGAAAGGTTAAGGTTCCATACGATGGGACTTTCTAGATTTAGATAACTTGGGTTTTGGTTGTAATTGAAAACAGTGGATTTCAGGGTGCCTTATGAATGCTAGGGCTTTTATTCTTGTCAATGGTTCCCATACAAATGAGTTTGAGATATATCGAGGTCTTAGACACGGTGACATGTTGTCCTCTTTTTAATTATCCTAACTATGGAGGGTCTACATGCTATTATTTTTAACGTTGAGCGTATTGGTTTGTTCAAAGGAGCGGTGTTAGGGCATCCTAGTGTGGTGTTGTCTCATCCTTTTTATGTTGATAATGTTACTTTCTTGGGTAAATAGTCTCATAGAAATGCTAGTAATTTGGTGTGTCTTCTCATATGCTTTTTCTTAGTGTTGAGCCTTAAAATTAACGTCCATAAAAGTAAGATTCTTGGTGTAGGTGTATCTGAGGTGGTAGTTAATGAGATGGCTGCAATTTTAGGTTGTGGAGTTTTTCCTTTTCCATTTTCTTATGGGTCGGTGCTGAAATTGGAAAGGAGCTGTTGTTAAGTTTATTTATAAACTCTCTAACTGAAAGCTCGTACTTTGTTTGCTGGTGTCCGACTTTCATTGATTAAAGTGGTGCTTGGAATTTATCCTACATATTATATGTATTTCTATAAAATTCCAGTTGTAGTGCATAAACAATAGGAATCGTTACGTAACAAGTTTTTATAGGAGGTGATTTGGTGGAGCATAAGATGACTTGGATTAAATGGAACAAATGTTAGGCAAGTAAGAGTTTGGGTGGTCTGAGATTGGTAGTATTTTTGCGTTAAATAGATCTTTGTTGTTTAAATGGGTTTGACGCTTTCGATCAAAACCAGATAAACTGTGGGTGAAAGTAGTTCAAGCGATTTATGGTTTAGATGGGTGTATTAGTGTCGATCGTTTACCGAATCCTAATTATAGTCCTTGGATTGTTATTCTCAATTTGTTTAAAGTTGGACTTTGTTTATTGGTGGCCAACTTTCAGATATGTTGTTAGCTTGTACTCGTAAGTCGGGGGATGGGATGCACACTTGATTTTGGGATGATATTGGGTGTGGAGAAAACTCGCTCAAAGAACAATTTCCACGAGTGTATGCCTTGGATGAAGAAAAAAATTGTAATGTTTGATCGTATTAATATTCTTGACTGGTTCTCGGTTTTGAAAAGAAGACCGAGGGATGGGGAAGAGATTGTGTAGTATTTGACTTTGCGTAGATGCATTAGTATGGTGACTTTGACTGATCATATTGATGATTAGATGTGGTCTTTGAATGGTAATGATGGATTCACGGTTTCTTATGTGCGGTCTTTCGTAGATGCTAATACTTTGGTTGTGGATGTTAATTCGACTAGGTGGAATGATGTGGCTCCCATTAAAGTCAATATTTTTATGTGGAAACTTTGGTTGAATAAGTTGTTTACCCGAGTCAGATCGGATATAAGAGGTATTGGTATTGGTCTTTACTTTGTCCGATTTGTAGTAATGATATGGAGACTATTACTCATCTTTTCTTCATGTGCGAGATGGTGACTGATTTATGGAATAATTTGGCTACTTGGTGGGGGTTGTATCTTCCGTTCTTTTGTAATTCTGGGGATTGGACGTGTTGGATGGCTGCTTATCGTTCAAAGAAGCCTACTAGATTGTATTTGGAGCTACTCTTATGTGGGCTAACTGGTATTTTCGGAATCAACAGTTGTTTAATCACAAGAAGTCTTTGAAGGCGGTCTTATGGGTTTTTATAGTTTCTCAATCGTTTTTATGGATTACTGCAAGGAAATCAAATCTTTATGGTAATTGAATAGGTTGGTTGCAAAATCCTAAATTAGCAATGTCCTCTTTGTAAGTCTTAGCTTTTGCTGGTTTTTAATATTATGTTGCCATTCAAAAAAAAATCTATTGATATTCGAATGATGAGTATCCTAGTGGATGCCTTGTGGATGGATGGAGTCGCTTCGAGTATGCACCATGTCTAAATTAGCTACTTTTCCATATTTTGTTTTTCGATTTTGAGAATGACTTAATTGATAGTTTCTAATAATTTATACAACATGTAAGAAAATACTCCACAACAAATTAAAATTTCCTTCTGTACAAAGTCAATGACTATTTTGAGTCTTTTCAAAATAGTCAATGTTTCTTTAATTTTATTAAATAGTCAGCATAATCTATATAAATAAACATTTTCTTGGAAATAACCAAAGAAATATATATATATATATATATACTAGAATTGATCACAAATATAGCGAAACAACCCTTGATCATATGACAACCGAATAGAGTGTCATATTTTAACAAATACTATGTTGTTAGAATTCCACCATATAATGAAGTATAATATATATATATGGCTTTTTTAAATATTTTATAAAAAAAAATGGGAAGACGTTGGAAGATACTTTGAAGAATAAGGTCATATAGATTGGCTATAAATAATGGTGAGTGAGTGTAAGAAAAGCATTAGGCAAAATGACACCATCAAATTCTCTCATTTTTGTGCTTTCATATTCCTTTCTCTTCTTTTTAGTTATTGCAAGAGAAGGCCATACTTTGGACCGAAGCATAGAAGTAGAACAAGCCATAGCCCACCACTACCACACCCTTGAACTAAGCGCTTTCCTACCATCCTCCATTTGTATCCCTCCCACTAAAGGTTGGTATTTTTCCAGCAACCATTTTTTTTCTCTATACATATATGTATGTTGTATGTATCCTCTTTATCCCCCCCCCCCCCCCCCCCCCCCCCCCCCTCTCTCTCTCTCTCTATATATATATATATATATATATATATATATATATATATATATATATATATATATATATATATATATATATATATATATATATATATATATGTGTGTGTGGTGTGAAAATGCTCAAACGTGAATGTAAAAAAAATTAAGAATAGGATAATAAATATCAATTACTAATTTTTGGCATTTTATTTTATTGAAAAAGATGTGAATATATTAAAATTCATAAAATTTTATTCTTTAAATGCAATTTTTTGTTTATTTATATGTGCTCTCGTAATATTCTTTATTTAAAATTTTGCGATATTTCAATGTTTACAGTACTTAAAAGCCCAAAAAAGTATAAGTAAAAACCTAGGCTTTATTTGTGTGTATATAAAATTATAATGAGAACTTTTGAATTATTCTATTTAACGACTCGTGCATACCTATTACTATACTTCTAAACTATAGATTTTATATAAAAATTAGTTAAACTCTCGACCTAAATTTTCTTCCTTATTCGTTAAAACCCTACGGAGTATAATAAAGGGGATTGTGTACAATTGTTCAATTATGTGCGTATATTTTTAATGCCTATTACAATTATTTTGTAAAAGTCGAGCTATACTCCTATTCTAATAAACGTATTTAATAGTAAATATGATTAAAAAAATTCATTTACGGCAATACACGTAAAAATAGATAGAAAAGTTAATTTTCACAAAATAAATTAGAATGGACTCATAAAAGGTCAAGATTTTATTTATTGAAAATTTATTATTAAGTATTTTATATGTACTTATATGTGCAAATGAACAATCATAGATATGTAACCTACTTTAAATCACGTTCACGTTAGGTTCGTTGACAAACACGTCATTTTAATCTCTTTCGCAAGTCGCTTTCATGCAACAAATTAATAAAGAAAAGAAACGAATTGGACCCCAAGAGATAGGTAAGGTAACCACTACTAGTTGATTAATGGGACTTTGGGACCATGGATGTTCACACCAAATTATAAAATTCGTTGCCCACAAACTTTACATGTCTATATATTGTTTATCATGTTTCTATACGTCGAAACACATAATATTACAACTTAATATTATAAAATTCAGTATTCTCAAAGTTTTATGTTATGTGTACACTAAGATATATAAATACTTGATTATTATTTAAGTATCTTAAATATGTGCAAACGAATTATTTGTTTCTGCAATAATGTAATAGTTATGTTGATTAATAATATTGATTAGAAGTGAATAATATCATAAAATAATTTAATAAAGGGGAAAAAAGTAAATATTACCACTACGTATTCGAAAATGAATATCATTTCTACTTCTTCTAGAGGAAATAATGCGTAATGATTAGAAGATAAGCATCACTGAAATCATGATGCTTGGTGGGTTCTCATTTGACACATATATTATTGCCAAAATAATAAACTTCATTTAATTATTTAAATATTAACAGAAAATGTAAACAAGTTAATGTATAAGTTAGAGTTATTTTAGGATTTTTCTATCAAATTATACTATATAAGAGATAAATAATAATTTTTATAAAGTAAAAAAATTAAAATATATACTAACTGAGACACTGATTGTATTAAAAAACAATACACACATCAAGTAAAATACATGTTTATACATGGGATTTCACCTATAAATTCATAAATCTTCCATAATGGAATGCACAAATAAAAGTTTAAGTATAAGTAGATTATATTGACGTTTCTAAAAGAAAAAAAAAACATAAAAATCTTAATACTGAATATATTCATTTACAACACTAAATAAATATATTTTATAAATTATAACAAAAAATTACGATAAACGCATGGCCAATAATATATTGTCAGTAGCCAAGTATGACAAAATTGTTTTGTGTTGTTGCTATGCTTTTTATTGCAGAATCACATGGAAAGGGGTCTTCTTTTTATTGATATAATAACTGAGGATTTTGTTTGATTTAGTTTTGTTCCGAATTTTTATTTTATAAGTCGACATCGAATCACAAGCGTATTGGAACCAAACAATAATAGTCGACCATTGTTTTCTGTTGCATAGTTTTATAATTTATTTTGTTATAAAATAAAATAATTTTTTATATAATTCGTTAAGCAATTAAAGTTGATATTAATTGTTCTTAATATAATAAGATGAAATTAACTTATTTAATTTAATAAATCGTATTAAACTCGAGTTTATATTGAATTTGGTATGCTTTGACAGCTTTCAAAACCAATAAATAATTCATGTGTTTGCTAGACACAATTAAATCGAACTGATTAGATTGGTTGCGTAAAGTTTATGATTGAAGAAACATATAGAGTAACATACAATTAATGTTCATGAGATAAGATACCATTTTAGGAGTCATTCTCAAATACTTTATTGATTACCAACGACTTGTTTATACTTTTAATGAAAGTAACAATGATAATATGATATGAATCATCACGTATAGTTTTTTTGTAATACAATTCCAAACCATTAAAATACTTCAAATACATTTTTATTTTCAAAAGCCGATATATTTGGAAACATATTAATTAAATTATGAACTTTTATATTATCACATAGGATACAATTTTAGGATTATAATTATTCTGCAATTTAATTTAATTTTTTTTGAAAATAATCACTGACTAACAACATCTTTATTCATCTTTTTAGATGAGAAGAAACGAGGATCACTGGAAGTGGTTCATAAACATGGACCATGTTCTACGATCAAAGAAGACATGGTCAAACCCTTAACAGTAGAAGAAATATTCTCCCATGACCAGTCCAGAGTTGACTCAATCCACTCCAGGTTGACCACCATCACAACCACCGGAAAAAAAGACGCGAAAACCTCCAAAGCCACCATCCCTGCAAAATCCGGCAGCACAATCGGCTCCGGCAACTACATAGTCACAGTCGGATTAGGTACACCAAAGAAAGACCTCTCACTCATTTTTGACACCGGCAGCGACCTAACGTGGACCCAGTGTCAACCATGTGCTCGGTCGTGCTACAGCCAGCAAGAACCCATATTCACACCATCGTCATCCACCTCATACACCAACATCTCATGCACTTCAACCGAGTGCTCCGGCCTCATCTCTGCTACCGGAAACACACCCGGTTGCAGCTCATCCACCTGCGTCTACGGAATCCAGTACGGTGATCAGTCCTTCTCAGTAGGGTTCTTCGGAACAGAGAAACTTACACTCACTTCAAAAGACATAATTGATAATTTTTATTTCGGGTGTGGCCAAAACAATCAAGGACTGTTCGGTGGCGCCGCCGGGTTGCTAGGTCTTGGTCGGGATAAGCTCTCGATTGTGTCACAGGCTGCTAAGAAATACGGGAAAGTCTTCTCCTACTGTCTCCCATCAAGGTCTAGCTCCACCGGTTTCTTGAATTTTGGAGGCGGCGGAGCTGCCACCGGAGTTAAGTACACACCGCTTTCTACCTCACAAGGGAGCTCCTTCTATGGGCTTGATCTTGAATACATAATCGTTGGTGGAAAAAAATTAGCAATAAGTCCGACTGTTTTTTCAACATCGGGTATGATTATAGACTCAGGAACAGTGATAACTCGGCTACCACCCACGGCTTACTCAGCTCTAAGTACGGCATTTAAAGCACAGATGACACAATACCCGTTGACTAAAGCGTTATCTATACTTGACACATGTTACGATTTTACTAAATTTAGTAGTGTTAAAATACCAAAGATAAGTATGGTTTGGGGTGGGAATACAAACGTGGATATTGCAGCTTCAGGGACACTTTATGCAAATGGGATTAGTCAAGTGTGTTTAGCTTTTGCTGCGAATGGGGATGATTCTGATCTTGCTATATTTGGGAATACTCAGCAGAAGACATTGGAGGTTGTGTATGATGTGAATGGAGGAAAGGTAGGATTTGGCAATGGAGGATGTGCTTGAATACAAATCATAAAATAAATACAAAGGATACATGGTTTACAAAGGTTTAAAGATGCATTTTACATGAAGATTGTTGGAATAAGGTATACATGTAGGTTTTGTTGATTACCACTGCTTGATATCTAAGATTTATGCAACTAAATGTACATTATATAGCTTGCTTTTGATTTCAATCGAACAGATATATAGTTGTCAAGATCGTACATATCATGTTTTATTCACAGGTCAAACAATGCAAATTAATCATGATAAGTGTTTCCTCAAACCACCATTGTATTGTCGAATCACGTTGTATAATAAGCTTCTATATGGTTTGCACATCATTCTTATCGCGTGTATGTTGCTTTCTCGATTTGTAGGTAGCATTTCATGTGGTGTACTTAAATGTATCCATATGATCATCAACTGCTATTTGTCGGTCCTTCATGAAGTCATAAGTTCTTGTAAATAATATCTCTTGAGTTAGAATCATTTCCGAAGTTTCTGAAAACAAATTGTTGATTAAATTTTTTCAGGATATACAAAAAGAAAAAAAAAAACGATTAATAGAAAAATACCCTTTAATGACATGTATTATGTGTCATAAAAGGGTACAGATGACACGCAAATGCGTGTCAAGGAAGCCACTATCATAAAAGAAGAAGACACGTATTTGTGTGTTGTAACCTTATGAAGCGTATTTACGACACACATTTCATATTATTAAATCCATGTCATAAAGAAAAACGACACACAGTTTTGCGTGTCATAATTTTAAATGTTATATATATATATATATATATATATATATATATATATATATATATATATATATATATATATATATATATATATATATATATACATTTATTTTCAAATTAAATAACAAATTTAAAGTTTTGTAATACAAAGTAAATATCATACACAAAAAATGTAATTCATTGCAAAAAATATAATATGTTAAATACAAATAATCATTTCAATCGTAAAAAATATAATAAATTGCTAATATTGCATAATATTTATTATAGCAAAAAAAAACATTAAAAGACACCTTTGATAGTCTCCATGTCAGCTTTAAGTCTTGCAACTTCACCACTTGAAGATGCATCTGATGAGTTTTATAGGAAACAAAATTATACAATGTGGAAAACAATTAACATTTAATAGAGTACAAGCATTATATAAAAGATATATGACATACACCTTGATAACAACATACAATGAACAACTAAACCTAGCACAATCCTAGTGTAATTCGAAATTACCAAGTATAGAGTTACATACCTTTTGATTTATTGTAGTAAACAAACCACTTCATTCTCCTTATAGTGTAGGTCTTCGAAAGCTTAGCACCAAAAGTATAGTGCCTCTAATGAGTCACACCCAAACCCTAGAACTAAAAGACAAGAGGAGAGAGGAGAGAGGATATTATCGGCCAGAGTATTCTCAAGGGAATCTTATGAACGAAAATCATAGGCCTTGAGGTCCTATGTATAATTTATGCAACTTAGGGACAAAGCAAGATTTGAATAATTAAATAATGGATTTAATTTCAATTCAAATCTTTTCCTTATTTCCAACCAGCAGGCTTCTGGAAACTCTAGTATCCCTCATAACTTCATTGACCATCTATATGAGTTCTAATCTTCATTCCTTGCTCAATTATGAACAATTACAATTCAACCCTTGGACCTTTAATTAATTCCAATTAATCCTGAATTAATTCTAGATTAATAATTATTAATAATAAAATAATTCTAATTAATTTCTTATTAATTTATTAATCGTATAAATTAACAAATCAGTCATTAACAACTGATCTCATAATAATTTATTAATCATATAATAACTTAACAAACCAACTGTCTATCTCAACGTAATATATTAATCATATAATATATTAATAAATTATTTCCTCATAATTTCCAATTAGTTTATTAATCATATAATAATCTAATAAATCACCCTCTCTCAATAAATGTCATTCTACTCAAGTTCTAGTTATCAGGGCAACACAAAAAGGACTTTGTTTTTAACTACAATAATATACCAATTTAATTACTGGCTTAAACACCTAATTCAACAGTCTCTCACTTAGATAAGTCTATAACTACAATTACAAGTATAAACCTTGAACTAAACAAAAAAGCGTGCTTTCCAAAGCCACTACCGAACTCTGATTCAAATCAAACATTGACCCTATGATAAGTGATCAGCTATTCCTTCGTTCTACAAGATATCGTATGGACATGAGACATTGATTAGAATCAATATCGTAGTCCAAGATTCTGTTTCTCGATTTCCTGATTTATGACGACCGATTTTATACTACTATTTGAAAACATCAATTTACTTCGGCTCGGCCAAGCACTTCAGATGTCGGAAACAAATCATCAAGGGACCCAAAGATATCGCTTTTACTGTTAAGGAAAATGGAACGAATTAGTTTAACTATATAGTAATACATTTTACTAACCAAATCATGCATGGAGTTACTCTTTATAACACCCAGTTACGAGATGTGTTTGGGTAAACCAATGCACAATTGATTCGCAAACTACGAACTATATATCTCCGCTTAAGAATAGTATGTATTGTCATCTTAGAATTACTTGTGATAAAAATCCATGAAGTAATCTCTAAGCGTGGGTTTATCCAATAGTTAAAATCTCTATTTTCAAAGTACTCATGAGTATCGTAGCAATTCCAATTGCAATGTTTTAACCTCAATCGACAATCTACAATCAACTTATGACAATCTTAATTCACTACTTACTTCCAAAAGATGAACTACTGTGGAATTTTGAATAATATAAAAATTACTCAGGAAAGTAAACATGCAAAGTGAAACACAATAATAAATTAATTAACTATGGTTTCAAACTTACTGAATATAAATAATTCCTATTATTTAATAACTATAGTAATTACGAATTTATTCATTGTACAATGTTTCAAGTAATCAAATAAACATTTGAATTAGATATCATCAGTCATGCCTATGTTATGAACATGCATACTATGCCTATTTATGGTCCTTCCTTTGTGAATAGATCCACTGGACACTAATCCAATGATGCACATTTCACAATTCCAAACTCTTATCATTTAACTAAGATGTAGTGGAATTTCATCTTTACATGCATTATCATTATGCGATGTCGAGGTTCTAAAGTTATAGACACCGACCCTTCGATATTGCAGAGTGTTCCACTGGAACTTGTTACTTGAAGCAATTCCATGGTTATGAAGTCTTAGTTTTAACGTACATTCCTTAAACACTTCTCTTGCATTAAAGTTTCCAATTCACATGTACATTCCATAGGCTTCTCTCATTATGGAAACCTTTCCATATTTCCATATGACCATTAATTTTGACCAAGAATCATCTTAATCCAGAACGTGCCACTATGGTCCATCTTATTAATAACATACTCCCACTATCCACAAGAAACCAATTCTTTGGTAAAACCTTAGAATGTTCTTGAGAATTGTTTGACAGCTTCAGTCACATGCAATTCTAATCATTTTCACACAATGCTAAAGGCATTTGAAAATTAGAATAATCGAATATTATAGCACATGTAATTGATCCTATATCCGAAGCATATGGGACTCGACTTAAAATCACAAGGGTCTAATAGTTGTTTGATTTCTTGCTATAATATTTCCGTATATAGAATATCCAATGTTGAAACATTTCAACATGCTATTCATATATGCCTTTGACTAAGTTAAACTATACAATCTAAACCTTTAGATTCGAAACGAAGTATGAGTGTCCTCTCTCTTATGTCCATTATAGGGAACCAGTTCCCAACATTTCCAACTTGAAAATTAGAGACATTGTTCCCTATGGATAGTATTGTCAACATGCAATACCAACATAACAATTATGCTCCCACTAGCTTTGACATGTACTTAGAAATCAACTAGACTTCTAGAAATCAATACCTTTTGACTTTCTCATATAAATGTAGATTCATATTTCACGATGCTTCATCAAGCCTCTAATTAGGATTCTTAAGCTTATGCACTTTATTTGGAAAGTGTATATGTTCAAACCCTTTCAAGACGTGATAAACATATCTCCTGAAAGTTTAAACAATTCACTGCAATTCCTCACAATTCAAAATATGAAGAGGGATGATGTAATCATATTATGAATTTGAGAATGCAATTAACACAACCAATATCCATACTGACCTTTATCATATCCTTAAAATCTATAGCGAAAGTCTTTGCTCATAACCATTTCCATGAATTAGAGCGAAACGTTTTACTACCTAGATTCGAGGGTGCATATGTTCCCATCCATGTAGAAATTTTTATTTTCAACCTACAGTCATAAGAAAAGGTTTAGGACAAACCAAAATCACATTAGGTCTCATTCATACTTCGCTAATCTAGATTTCTTGCCTTCTGGTAGCTCAAAAGGCCTACTAGTGCTTCCATGTTGTTAGCAGCTCACCTATATTGATAAGTGTACTTTCACTAACCAACATGATTAACTTTTTGTAGTTAAATAAAGAACATAGAACTCATAAGCATTACCAACGGAAATGTAAGTACGCAAAAATAAGTATATGTCAATCAAACACAATAGGTTTTTCAACCTCAGGTCGCGTGCTAGTGTTAACTAAAAGGATCATTGTCATTTGATTCTTGCAACTCAAGATCAACGTGACTCCCACTGACTTCTTGACATGAGTTTAATCTCAAGGAACATTCCTTGACAAGCTAAAACAAATAGTCAAAAGTTTGTGTAGATTATCAACAAGAAAACACTTCATAGAGTAGGTCTTAGTTTATCTTTATTTCTCGATTAACGAAAACATCACAACTCTAATTTTATATGTGCTAGAGTAAGAAAACATTATTACTCCACATATTATGAGGTGTTATCATCATTATTAGTTTTGAAATGAGTTTCAATATATGATTTATAGTTACTAGAGCATGGCTCTAAAAATCGATTTGGAATGAAGCATGACTCATCTATGATCGAACCATTTCTAACAATGTTCGATTCCTCTTTTTAGTCATACAAGTGCACTAAGATGTCTTTGGAGGATTAATTTTGATACAATTCCATAATTACTAAGATGATCATAAAACATGATACTTAAGTACTCTGCTCTCTTTTAAGATCGGAGAATTTTTTATCTTTCTGACTAATAGATTCTTATATTCTTTCTGCTACTCATGAACTTTTCAAAAGTATTAGAATTTTGTTTAATCTTATAAACAAAACCACATTTATTGAAACATCAGTAAATCATGTGAAACATCCCCCTCTAGCACGTATCACAATATTTTCCGTTTGGGGCTCCCGACATGAAAAACTGTCATGCGGTCACCCATCCCTGAATTGCTCTCGTCCTAGCACTCTTAACTGTAGAGTTCTTATGGGATCTGCTGCCCTCATGGCTTTTAAATGTGTTGTGATAGGGAAGGTATCCACACCCCTTATAAGGAATGTTTAGTTCTCCTTCCCAGTCGATGTGATCAGGTACAACCCACCTCCACCCCCCCTATTATAGGATTCTGTCACAACTTGAAATTTTTAGACCCAGCAAAGCCTAAACCCTAACCAAGTAAAAGTGAAACTTCATTGCAATCCTTGTTGCATTTTATCATCTATAGCCTTAGGGCTTGTTTAAAGAGCTAACAAAGATGTATGGATTGAAACCTAAGCTAATTTAGGGTAGTATAAATGAACATAGGTTGAAAGACTAAGGGTTTAAAACATAAATATAACCATTAAATGAGTTTTCACCCAAAATAATTAATGAATTAGGGGTTTACGGTTTTGGAATTTAAAGGAAAAAGGGGTTTACGGTTGAGATTGTTTCCAAATTAATGTTTTTGTTTTGCCTTGACGAAAACACCATCCAAGGCCTATTTAGGGGAGAAAACTCAATAGAGTAGATCCGAAAACACTTTCTTTTAGGAGGTTGGAATCCAGAAACTCTTTTCACCTTAGCATTTAAATCCTAAAACCCTCTTTATACATACATAATGCATCAGAAAACACCCATAATATCTAGATATTTTACTAATTCAGCTTCCCAATGTGATATGACTCATTTACCAATGCAACCGCCTATCCTTCCTTCATACTTAAGATACTTCATTGTGATCATTTCTATTTCAATGTTACAGTGAACGAAATATCTATCAAAACTCTCTCAAAGTATCAAACCTATTTCCTCCATCCTCTCTATTCTAAGCTCCAGAAGATCGTTCTTCTTTCAAACAAGTTACAAGCTTAAGTAAGTATTCTTCAATTATTTAGTGTTTATAGAATACTTGTGTTGCTAAGACATCTTATTCACACACAAACGTGTGTTAAAATACTTGTAGGATACGATCACTTTCCCGTATTCTAGTCCGAAGGTCACCGCTTTCATCTGGATATCTAGTAAAAAACGTACATAAGGTGAGTTCATACTCCTACGTTTTCACAATTTTTAAATTCTTTTAGGGGGGAACACAAGAAAAACACAAGAAATCTTGTGTTTAAAAACATAAATTGTTTATTTTATTTTATTACCGTAATATACAGTTAAACATGAAATTTACTAAATACGCAAAAATATTGTTACTATTGAATTTTACAAACGATTTATCAAAACATGTTGAGACGCAATGGTTTTCACACCAATACGGAAAAATAAACTTATAAACTATAATAGGTATAGTTTATGGAGCAATGTTATTATTTTACAAAGTACATATAACAGATAAACAAAAAGGGTTTTCAGATATTACTCGTAAAAACATTGAAGCAATTTGTGAGACGTCTTCGTGTACTTATCTAAGTACGGGTAAAAGTCCTGATTAATAACTAGAGTCTCTTGTAGGGAGAGAAAGATATTTGTGTATATATCTATTTGAGACTGACAATCCCACATCCCGACTGTTAGCTACAGTCAGGCCGGCAGGCCTGGGATGACAAATGTCTTTAACGCTCCGACGCCTGAAAAACGTCGTAATCAGGCCGACTGGGTCAGTATGGTTATAAAAACTCACAAAGAGAAAACAAAGACATACCTACGAATAATATACTATCAAATAATATTAATTGATTATTAACCTTACATTCGGATTTCAGAGCAAATATACTTTCAAGGGTTTTATTTAAATATAAAACTATATTACATTATTTTGCTAGTACATATGTTCTAGATTTACATCCAGTTACATGAAAACCAAAACTTTATACTATTTACCGATATGGTATAAACAGAAGTTCAGAATAACATATATCAAGTATTCTTATTACTAAAGTCTATGATCACTTAATGTATACGTTAGGATTCTATCTAATGAAGATTCGATAGGCAGTGGAATGTGTGATTTCCGCCTTACTTCATGTTCCTTGTTTGGTTGTGGGCTTAGGGCAGATTCACCCAATCGGCTGTCCGTTCGATTTTTATTATATATAATTTGTATACACTAAGTAATCATAGGAGGTAACAGTATGGTTCATACCAATTACATGAATCAGAACCTTGAATCACAAATTATAAACATAAAGAAGGTATACTTTTTGGTTTCAAAGTACTAAGACTACATTCCATTTTACTAAGAAAATATAGGATTTTCTGGAAGAACATAGTAACGTTTCCAACAACATAGAACATATCTTTTCCAACAAAATACTTATGAACTCACCAACTTAAATGTTGACACTTTTTTTTAAACCACTTTTATTCTCAGGAAAATTAGTAGACATGTACCCTCTCGGGCGTTCCGAAGACGGAGCATGGTAGCTTTACGTCTTAACTCTTGCGATAGTTCAATGTTAAACAAGTATTATTTTGAACACAATGTAAACTATGTTTTTAATACAATGGTTGTTGTTGCTTTGGTTGCTATTATTCAATTGTTGTGATACTATACATGACATCATCAGCCCCCGAACGTTTCCGCCGTTCCGGTTTGGGGGTATGACAGATTGGTATCAGAGCATTGTTCATAGTGAACTAAGTATATCAACCTATAAAAGATATACAACTATAAATACAGTGGGGCCTAAGTGCTCTGACTAAAAGTATACTTTTAAAATATAACAATATTTTATAAAAGTATACATACTTACATGCTTACGTACTAGAACAAGTATCACAAGAAGAACAAAACAAAAGTATTTAGATATTGAACACTACAGTCAAACCTAGACAGTTATGTAATCATATCTGGGATAAATATAGCCTGATCAACTATATTTATTTGAGATACGACCAACATATGTTTGGGAGTGATAGTGGTGTTACAACCTGTCTAAAACTTACCAACTTTATATATAAAGGAATACAGGAACCAAACATAAATAGATATCTATTTATACTCAATACCATGAATACATCATAGGGATGTAGGTCGAAACATTGAGAATCGCACAACAAAATGAGAAATTTATATGTATATATAAATAGATAAAATACAACTAACAACGACCATAGTTACTTACAAACTCATTTCACATCCTGCAACAGAATCATGTCTTCACATGGAAATAACCGGTCAACCGACGAAACCCCGATTCTACATATAGACTCTACTACATTCTAATATGTCGTAACAGCTGTTGTGACAGTTGTCATGGCGCAATTCAATGGTAACAACCCAAACGGAAATGGAAACAGTGTCGAAAATTCAAACCGTAGTAACAACCAAGGAAACCGACAAGTGCCTACCTATAATGATACCCCAACTCATAAACCTAAGAACAAGAAACGAATGTTCTAGAACAAAAAGGAGCGCAAATTATCTCAAAAACTTGCCAAGAGACAGCAACTTGTGGCAGCCCCTGCAGCCACGACATTTGTCGCTCCGATACCAGCCAGTCGGTATGCTGGAACACTACCAAAGTGTAAAAAGTGTGACTACCATCACAAGGGAATCTGTCGGGAGTTTCATTGCAAGAACTACAACTGAAATGTGCACTCTACTCATTTTTGTAGGACTTCAGCCCAACACATTATCTCAACCACTGATGCTAGTACATGTCAAGTATTCCATGCATGTGGTGAAATAGGACATTTCAAGAGAGATTATCCAACAGAGAGGAATGACATAGGAGAGGGAGGAATGTAACGACAAGACATAAAGGTGCAACGAGGAACTTACTAGGAATTTTGGTACGTTTTCCAAATAACAATAATTAAGCATTGAATTTTCTTAAAAGTTTTTGACAATTAAAAATTTAAAATCATAAATTGCCTTCTCATTCATATAAAAACCAAGGATCCTTACAGGTGAGCTGTGATGGCTTAGCGTAACATTAGAGTCATACATAGTTAAAATTTCACAGGCTTAGAGTGAGTGATTCCGCCTTATTTCCTGTTTCTTTTTTGATTATGGATTTAGGGCAGAGTTTCTCAGTCGACTGTGTTCTCAATCTTAACTTTATATGATTTGTATACACTAAGCGATTATAGAGGGACTTTGTAAGGAATTATATTACAGGATTTCATCAGTAATTATCGAAGTACTCTTACTGTCTATATTCACTAAATGCGGTACAAATATTCACAGTAGTAATAACAAGGATAAAACAAAGAGCACTAAATACATAAACATAGAATGTGCTACCACTCTAACAAACACTTTTTCCTAACCGACTTAACAACCGTTACGATAAGAAGTTCCAATATCGTCCTTAGAAATGGATTGACTTGGTCCTCACCATATAAACTCTATGTGATATGAAAAGACCCTTCGCCTTAACCAACCGTCTAAACGAAATCTTTTCAACCTATAACGACAAACCCGACACAAGCTTCCATATCGTCTCTTGCTTCAAAACTTAGAAGTACCCATGCGAGGGGTATCACGCCTTCCTAGCTTACTCTGCAGACAAGAAACTTAAAGTGAAACACACCAAGGATGCTCCAAAAGTCCATAATCTTCCCGAAGTATCCTCAGCAGACTTCCTAGGAATACCACTCATATAGCAAGTCAAGTTCAAGAATAGAGACTAAGGACCCATGCGGTTAACCTATCACTGCTAAGTGTATATGCGTGGGTGGTATATAATTAAGATTTTACACACTTAGGATGTGTGATTCCGCCCTACCTCCTGTTCCTTGTCTGGTTGTGGACTTGGGGCAAAGCCACCCATCTGAACGTCTTATCAATCTTAATTATATACGACTTGTATGCACGAGGTGATGATAGATGGACCAGGTATGAGTCTTACCATGAACTTCAGGGAAAAATTACCCAAGACTATGAGTGGGCATATGTGAAATCCCCATTTTCACGGCCAGAAAAGACCGATTTTGTTTATGCTTGTTTGAAAATCAGAGTAACATTTTAAATAAAAGTGTTGTGGAATTTGTTCCAAAACAAAATATGATAAAGATTTATCAAAAGCATTTCCAAAGAAATGTATTTCATTAAAAGACTTGGGATGTCATGTTCTATACAAATCAAAAGCATAAACAGTACAATATAAGCCTTACTACATTATTTCATATCTACAGGCCTATATCCGTAATCCCTCCTCCAAAACATTACATCTATGCTCGAGCGCCACTACCTGTAATACATGAAATTGAGTGGGTCAGGCTTGGGAGCCTGGTGAGCACATAGGGTTTTCAACCCACAATAAATAAGTTTATTAATTTCATCAACCAACAATAACCCGATTACCCGTTCCCGTTATCCTCACCTTACGTCCCTAAAACACCCATCATAAGGGACCTAGCCTAAGGATCATCATCGGGATGGACATTACTGCTAAGGGGGTTCCTCAGCAATAAATGTCCTAAAGGCAACCATGAGGGGGATGGAGTACACCGGTGAACACATCGTTCACAAACACCTACAGGTTGCGAGTCTACTAGCGTTCCACTGGACTGTCTATAAGAGTGAATGTTCGTCATCCATACTCCGCTAGATGACAGAATCAACAACAACAACATCGAGGCCTCTCATCATTTTATCACACATCGTCTATTACATCTACCCATGTTTTACCCCAACATTTTTGTAGATATAAAATACATATACAGTTTAAATTATTTAAAACATGTATAAAAATCTTTCATCAGCATTGACAGCAAGTATTCAGACAATATGCACACATAGCATGTAGTTTATATTAAATACTTCATATCTATGTGTAAGATGAAAGTGACTATGCACTCAATTGTTAGGGTGGTGACTCGGTACTCGGATAGCCCAAGTACTTATCTTAAGGTCCTAATAACATTACTATATTTAAACATAAGCTATACTTAAGATAGGGTAGGCATAACTCACTTACAGCGGGTTTTCTCGAAAATCGGGCTCTACCGGAGCCGAGTTTTTGAGCCGAAGGGCTCTTTTCTCGGGGCTTCCTTCGGGTGCTAGGGGGTTTACCTAGACTTTAGGGGGGGTTAGGGGGGTTAGGGAGGCTAGAGAGAGAAACTAGAGAGTGAAAGTGAGTTTGGGATCGTGTGAGAAATGGAGGAACCCGACACCTCTATTTATAGGCTGGAAAACAGATCTACTCGTCGAGTAGGTCCTCCTACTCGTCGAGTCCATGCCACATGTCACCTTCTGGTGGCTTGCCTTGGGGAGAAAGCCTTGGCCCATATTCAACCACCTCACCCCTTTTGCAGCAGCACCCTGCCGACTTCTAAACCCCGTAACTTTCGCATACGGGCTCCGTTTTCGACGTTCTTTATATCCACGCGTAGGTAAAAACAAGATCTACAACTTTCATTTAGTCTCCATTGGCTAATTCTCGAACGATCGTAAATTTAACAGTAGGAGGAGATTAGACTGTTAAATGACCGCAAAAAATTCGTAACTCTTTCATACGGACTCCGTTTTCGTCTGTCTTTTTACCGTTGAGTTCCTATTAATGAGATCTTCAACTCTAATTTATGTCGCGTAAGACAAAAACCGCTCGAACTAAAATTCAAGTTTCGGGCCGTGCACTACAAAGCCAAATCTTAGAAAATTCATAACTTCCTCATACGAAGTCAGATTTGGGCGTTCTTTTTATGGATGTTCTCGGTTTAACATATTCTACGACTTTCGTTTAGATTACTAAGGCCAAAAAGTCTTCTATCGCAAATTCACTATTTACGCTTCCCGGTGTCGTGCCGGTTCCGTCGCGAAACTTCGACGGGTCATAACTTCTTCGTTATAACTCGGATTTCAGCGTTCTTTATATCCCCGGAATCCTTGTTTCGACCACTACAACCTTATGTAAAGATATCAGGCTTATCTCACACTTTAATTTTGACGCTTATTTTTATTCTTTATTTATTTTAAATTTATAAATAAGTAATAAGCATATAAATGCACATAATTCACATAATACTCAAATAATTCATCTTTATTACTTCAAAAAGAGTTACAATAGTTGAACTAGACTATTACATCGTCTAAAATGCTTAGCCCTGAAACCCGGGCGTTACAATTCTCTCCCCCTTAGGATGATTCCGTCCCGGAATCATACATCAGCAAACAGATGCGGGTAGCGACTCATCATGTCACTCTCTGTTTCCCAAGTGAGATTCAACCCATTCGAATGTTTCCAACGGACTAGCACTAAATCGACCATCTTGCGTCGTAACTTCTTAGTCTTACGGTCAACAATTGTCTCGGGCTCTTCAATCAGCCTCTTGTTTTCATCCATTCTTAACTCTGAGATCGGAATTATGTCGGGAACTTCTCCCATGAACTTCCTCAAATAACACACATGGAAGGTGTTATGAATTCCATCCAGTTCTTCGGGTAAATCGAGCTTGTAAGCTTGGTTCCCAATCTTTTGAAGAGCTTTGAACGGTCCAATAAACCTTGGACTCAACTTTCCTCGTTTCCCGAATCTTATAAGTCCCTTCCACGGTGAGACTTTAAGCAAAACCGAATCCCCAACTTCGAAGGTTATAACACAATTTCGTACCCAATTCCTCTTGTAGACTTCTCCAAAACCTTGACGTGAATCGACTATCACGATCTGACACAATCGTTAGCGGAACACCGTGAAGTCTTACCACTTCCTTTACGTAAGCATTTGCAAGCTTATCCATAGACCACCTTTCGTTGGCTGCTATGAAGTGTGCACTCTTAGTGAAACGATCCACGACCACCCAAATCATGTCGTGTCCGTTCTTCGTCCTGGGCAGTTTAGTCACAAAATCCATGGTGATGTCTTCCCATTTACCCATGGGTACAGGTAAGGGTTCTAAACTCCCATACGGTTTCTGATGTTGTGCCTTAACTCTTGCACAAGTTACACACTCAGCCACATACTTTGCGACATCGAGCTTCATCATCGACCACCAGTAGTAGGGTTTAGGTCCCTATACATTTTTGTGCTTCCGGGATGAATTGAGTACATGGTCTTGTGCGCTTCTTCCATCAGAAGATCTCTTATTCCTCCCGTCTTAGGTATCCAAATCCGATCTTGGAATACCTTCAGTCCTTGACTGTTTGTACCGAACACTAACGTTTTGCCCAAACGTTCTTCCTTTCGGTCATTCTTCTCTGAAGCTTCTTCTTGAGCTTTCCTGATACTTTCCACAATCTTCGAGACAACTTCTATTCTCAACGCTCTTGGCCTTTTTCTCTCAAGGTTGACTTTTCGACTGAGAGCATCAGCAACAACATTTGCTTTACCGGGGTGGTAAAGTATCTCACAGTCGTAGTCCTTGAGTAACTCTAGCCAGCGTCGTTGTCTCATGTTCAATTCCTTCTGATTCAAGAGATATTGGAGACTCTTATGATCAGTGAAAAGCTTGCACTTCGTGCCATAGAGGTAATGCCTCCATATCTTTAAGGCGAATACTACCGCTGCCAACTCCAGATCATGAGTGGGGTAGTTCTTTTCGTGCTCTTTCAATTGTCGAGAGGCATATGCTATCACCTTTTCTCTTTGGGTCAGAACACAACCCAACCCAACTCCAGATGCGTCACTATAGACCGCGAAGTCTTCAACTCCATCGGGTAGAGAAAGAATCGGTGCTTCACATAATTTCTTCTTTAGCTTCTCGAATGCTTCCTCGTGCTTCTCACTCCATGTATAAGTAGATCCTTTGTGGGTCAAAGCTGTCAATGGAGTAGCTATCGAAGAAAAGCCTTGGATAAACCTTCGGTAATATCCAGCTAATCCAAGAAAACTTCGAATCTCTGTGGGACTCTTTGGACGTTCCCACTTCATCACAGCTTCGATTTTTGCTGGGTCAACCATTATTCCCTCCTGGTTAACCACATGACCCAAGAATTGTACTTCTCGGATCCAAAAATTGCACTTGGAGAACTTTGCATACAACTTCTCCTTCTTCAAGACTTCCAACACTTCTCGTAGATGCTGGCCATGCTCCTCCTGGCTTTTCGAGTAGATGAGAATGTCATCTATGAACACTATCACGGATTTATCAAGGAATGGTTTACAAACCCTGTTCATCAAATCCATGAATGTTGCTGGAGCATTGGTTAGTCCAAACGACATAACCAAGAACTCGTAGTGTCCATATCTCGTTCTGAACGTAGTCTTCTCGATATCCTGATCTCTCACCTTCAGCTGATGATATCCTAACTAAGATCGATCTTTGAGAAATAGCTCGAACCTTGCAGCTGATCGAATAGGTCATCAATCCTTGGCAATGGATACTTGTTCTTTACCGTTGCCTTGTTCAGCTCTCGGTAGTCTATACACATTCTCATGCTTCCATCTTTCTTCTTCACGAATAGCACCGGAGCTCCCCAGGGTGATGAACTAGGTCGAATGAAACCGTTGTCCAACAACTCCTGAAGTTGCATCATAAGTTCCTTCATCTCCTTCGGTGCTAATTGGTATGGTGCTTTCGCTATCGGTGTTGTTCCTGGTAACAAGTCTATTCTGAACTCTACTTGTCTATCAGGCGGTAATCCAGGAAGATCTTCGGGAAAGACTTCCGGATAATCACACACAACCGGTATATTCTGCACCTCCTGCTTTTACTTCTTAGCATCGATCACAAATGCCAAATATGATGCGCATCCTTTGGACAAACATTTCCTGGCTTTCATCAGGGAGATGATTCCAGAATTTACTCTACGTTTGTCCCCGTACACCATAAATGGCTCTTTTCCAGGTGGGTTCACCCTTACTATCTTCTTTCGGCATTGTATCTCGGCGTCGTTGGCGCTAAGCCAGTCCATTCCCAAAACGATATCAAAACCGTTCAACTCTATGGGCAACAACTCTTCATGGAATTCGTTTCCATTTAGGTCGATGACTATGTTCTTAATACGATCACTAATAGGTACGAACTTGCCACTGACAACTTCTACAATCAGGGCATTATCAAGTTTTTCTACGGGCAATGCTAGTTTCCCACCAAACTTATGTGACACAAAGGAGTAGTTTGCTCCGGAATCAAACAGTATATTGGCAGGCAAACCATTTACAAGGAAGGTACCTGAAGCGACATCTGCTGCCTCCTTTGCAGCTTTGAGCGTCATCTGGAAGGCTCTTGCCTTCGGCTTCGGTGGAATGTTTGGTCTTCCTGCTTCCTTCCTCTTTGGGCAGTCCCTCGAAATGTGCCCTTCCTCGTTGCACTCATAACAGACCTTCTTAGTGAACGTGCACTCGTTGGCATAGTGCCCAGGCTTTCCACACTTGAAACAGGTGACTCCTCCGTCACATTTCCCTTGGTGCTTCTTCTTGCACTTGTCGCACCATTTGGATTCACCTCCTCCAGACTTCTGCGTACCAGACCTTGAGAACTTGCTTTTCTTGCTGAATTTCGACGACCCATCAAATTTCCTTTTCTCTCCCACCTCCGCTCTCTCCAGACCCTTCTCTCGTATTTGGGTCTCCACATTCTTAGCAGCCCAGATGGCGGCTTTCAGAGTGGTTGTTTGCTTGACCATTGGACCGAAGTCTGCTGGTAATCCGAGGGCGAACTTGTTAACCTTGGAGAGTTCAGTTGGGACGAGGTGAGGAACAAGCTTCATTTTCTCTGTAAAGCTTGCAGCGTATTCAGTAACGCTCATTCTTCCCTTCTTCAGATTCTGGAACTTATTGTTGATCTCCAAAAGATCCTGCTCAGAGCAATATTGCATTTTCAGCTGTACCATAAAATCCTCCCAAGACATCTTACTAACTTCCCCCTTAGGCATCGAATCAGCTACTAGCTTCCACCAACTCAGTACTCCAGATTTCAACAGAGGAAACGCAAGAGCAGTCTTCTGCCTGTTGCTACACTCGCAACTCTCAAACATTGTCTCCATCTCGGAGATCCAGTTCATGACTTCCATCGGTGTCGGGTTTCCAGATAGACACGGTGGTTTGGATGCCATGAAATCCTTGTACTTGCATCCACGTCCGTCATTTCCTCCATCCAGGTTGTTTCGCCTAACTATCGGTGGGTTGGCTTGACCAACAGTCCCACTGTAGTTCCCTCCTTCTGACGGCCCATCATTCAGCTCGGGCTGTTCGACCAGTATTGTAGCTTCCTCTCGATTCTGTTGAAGTAAACATCTGGTCTACTCCATCTGACGGTCCAACATCATCTGGATCATCGCTTGTACTCCGGCCATCGTGATTGGCTCAGGAGCGGCTGCTACAACAGGTATTTTCTCAATCACTCGGGGTTGATTCCTATTCCCATTTGCATTCCCAGCTCCACTGCGGGTTCTTGCCATCTTGATCTATACACCAAATAAGGTGAATTTAGATCTTTATTCAGGATAGATGTTTAAATCATCCTTATCTCTCCGAAACGTTTACATGCTAGTTCTAATATCGTAGTCGTACATTTAGAATCCTAAACACATAAGGTTTCCAGATCCGGTCGGCCACAGACCATAGATCCGAACAATTAACAGCACATAAGACATAAAGCATTTAGCACATATAAGCATTTTAGGCATAATTCCTAAAATAAGCAAGTGCTCACACCTCACAATCATCGCTTAGCATTCTAAATTTAAGTCTAGAAATCCTACAAATTCCTAGTTCGCTTAAACTAATGCTCTGATACCAACTGTGACATCCCCATTTTCACGGCCAGAAAAGACCGATTTTGTTTATGCTTGTTTGAAAATCAGAGTAACATTTTAAATAAAAGTGTTACGGAATTTGTCCCAAAAAAAAAATGATAAAGATTTATCAAAAGCATTTCCAAAGAAATGTATTTCATTAAAAGACTCGGGATGTCATGTTCGATACAGATCAAAAGCATAAACAATACAATATAAGCCTTACTACATTATTTCATATCTACAGGCCTATATCCGTAATACCTCATCCAAAACATCACATCTATGCTCGAGCGTCACTACCTGTAATACATGAAACTGAGTGGGTCAGGCTTGGGAGCCTGGTGAGCACATAGGGTTTTCAACCCGATTACCCGTTCCCGTTATCCTCACTTTATGTCCTAAAACACCTATCATAAGGGACCTAGCCAAAGGATCATCATCGGGATGGACACTACTGCTAAGGGGGTTCCTCAGCAATAAATGTCCTAAAGGCAACCATGAGGGGGATGGAGTACACCGGTGAACACATCGTTCACAAACACCTACAGGTTGCGAGTCTACTAGCGTTCCACTGGACTGTCTATAAGAGTGAATGTTCGTCATCCATACTCCGCTAGATGACAGAATCAACAACAACAACATCGAGGCCTCTCATCATTTTATCACACATCGTCTATTACATCTACCCATGTTTTACCCCAACATTTTTGTAGATATAAAATACATATACAGTTTAAATCATTTAAAACATGTATAAAAATCTTTCATCAGCATAGACAGCAAGTATTCAGACAATATGCACACATAGCACGTAGTTTATATTAAATACCTCATATCTATGTGTAAGATGAAAGTGACTATGCACTCACTTGTTAGGGTGGTGACTCGGTACTCGGACATCGCTTCGTTATCTCAAAACAATTTTCCCTTTGACAAAACCTAGTATTAATACCACTCGGGTTTAGTCTAACGTTAACCGTGACTAAATAATAGTCTAGCTATTATTACTATTATATAAGAGTTAAACAATACTTATATAACTCATAATAATAGCCCAAGTACTTATTTTAAGGTCCTAATAACATTACTATATTTAAACATAAGCTATACTTAAGATAGGGTAGGCATAGCTCACTTACAGCGGGTTTTCTCGAAAATCTGGCTCTCCCGGAGCAGAGTTTCTGAGCCGAAGGGCTCTTTTCTCGGGGCTTCGGGAGCCCCGGGGATTCCTTCGGGTGCTAGGGGGTTTACCTAGACTTTAGGGGGGGGGGTTAGGGGGGGTTAGGGAGGCTAGAGAGAGAAACTAGAGAGAGAAAGTGAGTTTGGGATCGTGTGAGAAATGGAGGAACCCGACACCTCTATTTATAGGCTGGAAAACAGATCTACTCTTCGAGTAGGTCCTCCTACTCGTCGAGTCCATGCCACATGTCACCTTCTGGTGGCTTGCCTTGGGGAGAAAGCCTTGGCACATATTTAGCCACGTCACCCCTTTTGCAGCAGCACCCTGCCGACTTCTAAACCCCGTAACTTTCGCATACGAGCTCCGTTTTCGACGTTATTTATATCCACATGTAGGTAAAAACAAGATCTACAACTTTCATTTAGACTCCATCATCTAATTCTCGACCAATCTTAAATTTAATAGTAGGAGGAGATTAGACTGTTAAATGACCGCGAAAAATTCGTAACTCCTTCATACGGACTCCGTTTTCGTATGTCTTTTTACTGTTGAGTTCCTATTAATGAGATATTCAACTCTCATTTAGATCGCGTAAGCCAAAAACCGCTCGAACTAAAATTCGAGTTTCGGGCCGTGCACTGCTAAGCCAAATCTTAGAAAATTCATAACTTCCTCATACGAAGTCAGATTTGGGCGTTATTTTTATGGATGTTCTCGGTTTAACATATTCTACGACTTTCGTTTAGATTACTAAGGCCAAAAAGTCTTCTATCGTAAACTCACTATTTACGCTTCCCGGTGTCGTGCTGGTTCCGTCGCAAAACTTCGACGGGTCATAACTTCTTCGTTATAACTCGGATTTCGGCGTTCTTTATATCCCCGGAATCCTTTTTTCGACCACTACAACTTTATGTAAAGATATCGGGCTTATCTCACACTTTAATTTTGACGCTTATATTTATCCTTTATTTATTTTAAATTTATAAATAAGTAATAAGCATATAAATGCACATAATTCACATAATACTCAAATAATTCATCTTTATTACTTCAAAAAGAGTTATAATAGTTTAACTAGACTATTACATCGTCTAAAATGCTTAGCCCTGAAACCCGGGCGTTACAGCATACTATTATTCAAGTAAACATAGACAAGTAAACCAAACCCACACTTTCTCTCATCTTAAGTACATCTTACCATCCCAACACAGACAGTCAGATTAAACGAAACAAGGTCGCATACTAATATTGAAGGTTCGCTAGAATGCCAAGCGAGGACCTAAATTCACTTGGGAATGGGAAGATCAAATGAAAAAAAAGTATCCACATCTTTACCCTAGTTCATGAGTACCACTTTAAAAACAATTTCGGAACGAAATTCCCTCTAACGGGGGGATAATGTCACTACTCGAAATTTTTTGACCCAGCAAAGCCTAAACCCTAACCAAGTACAAGTGAAACTTCATTGCAATCCTTGTTGCATTTTATCATCTATAGCCTTAGGGCTTGTTTAAAGAGCTAACAAAGATGTATGGATTGAAACCTAAGCTAATTTAGGGTAGTATAAATGAACATAGGTTGAAAGACTAAGGGTTTAAAACATAAATATAACCATTAAATGAGTTTTCACCCAAAATAATTAATGAATTAGGGGTTTATGGTTTTGGAATTTAAAGGAAAAGGGGTTTCCGGTTGAGATTTTTTCCAAATTAATGTTTTTGTTTTGCCTTGGACGAAAACACCATCCAAGGCCCATTTAGGGGCGAAAGCTCAATAGGGTACATCCGAAAACACTTGCTTTTAGGAGGTTGGAATCCGAAAACTCTTTTCACCTTGGCATTTAAACCCGAAAACCCTCTTTATACATACATAATGCATCCAAAAACACCCATAATATCTAGATATTTTACTAATTCAGCTTCCCAATGTGATATGACTCATTTACCAATGCAACCGCCTATCCTTCCTTCATACTTAAGATACTTCATTGTGAACATTTCTATTTCAATGTTATAGTGAACGAAATCTCTATCAAAACTCTCTCAAAGTATCAAACCTATTTCCTCCATCCTCTCTATTCTAAGCTCCAAAAGATCGTTCTTCTTTCAAACAAGTTACAAGCTTAAGTAAGTATTCTTAAATTATTTAGTGTTTATAGAATACTTGTGTTGCTAAGACATCTTATTCACACACAAACGTGTGTTAAAATACTTGTAGGATACGATCACTTTCTCGTATTCTAGTCTGAAGGTCACCGCTTTCATCTGGATATCTAGTCAAAAACGTACATAAGGTGAGTTCATACTCCTACGTTTTCACAAATTTTAAATTCTTTTAGGGGGGAACACAAGAAAAACACAAGAAATCTTGTGTTTAAAAACATAAATTGTTTATTTTATTTTCTTAACGTAATATACAGTTAAACATGAAATTTACTAAATACGCAAAAATATTGTTACTATTGAATTTTACAAACGATTTATCAAAACATGTTGAGACGCAATGGTTTTCACACCAATACAGAAAAATAAACTTATAAACTATAATAGGTATAGTTTATGAAGCAATGTTATTATTTTACAAAGTACATATGACAGATAAACAAAAAGGGTTTTCAGATATTCCCCGTAAAAACGTTGAAGCAATGTGTGAGACGTTTTCATGTACTTATCTAAGTACGGGTAAAAGTCCCGATTAATAACCAGGGTCTCTTGTAGGGAGAGCGATATATTTGTGTATAGATCTATTTGGGACTGACAATCCCACATCCCGACTGCTAGCTATAGTCAGGCCGGCAGGCCTGGGATGACAAATGTCTTTAACATTACGACGCCTGAAAAACATCGTAATCAGGCCGACTGGGTCAGTATGGTTATAAAAACTCACAAAGAGAAAACAACGACATACCTATGAATAATATATTATCAAATAATATTAATTGATTATTAACCTTACATTCGGATTTCAGAGCAAATATACTTTCAAGGGTTTTATTTAAATATAAAACTATATTACATTATTTTGCTAGTACATAAGTTGTAGATTTACATGCAGTTACATGAAAAGCAACACTTTATGCTATTTACCGATATGGTATAAAGATAACTTCAGAATAACATATATCAAGTATGTAACGCCCGTGTTTCTAGGCTAGGCATTAATATTTACATAATAGTCTAGGTTAACCTTTGTAACTCATTTTGAAGAAATGAAAAGGAATTATGTGAATATTATATGAATTATGTGTTTTATGCTTAATTATTAGGATTTAATTAATTAAGAATCAAAATGACCGTCGAAAATAAATATTAGATAAAACCGATATTTATTAAGAAAGTTGTAGTGGTCGTGACAAGGATTACGGATATATAAAGAATACCGAAATCCGAGTTATAACAAAGAAGTTAGGACCTGTCGAAGTTTCGCGACAAAACCGGCACGGTGCCGAATGACGTAAAAAGTGAGTTTTTGATAAACTACTTTTTAGCCTTAGTGATCTAAACGAAAGTCGTAGTGTTCGTTAAACCGAGAGTATGTATAAAAAGAACGTCGAAATCTGACTTCGTATGAGGAAATTATGATTTTTCTAAGTTTCAGCTTAGCACTAAACAGCTAAAAACTCGAATTTTAGATCGAGAGATTTTTAGCCGACACAACCTAAACGAGAATCGAATGTCTCGTCAATAATAGTACAACGGTAAAAAGACAGACGAAAACGGACGTCGGATGAACAAGTTATGAATTTTTAACGGATCTCCTGTCCCGGTCTGTTAAAAATAATAATATAAAAATTAAATTCAAAATTAGCCGACGATAAACGAAAGTTGTAGAGCGTAATTTTACTTATGCGTGCATATAAAGAACGTCAAAAACGGAGCCCGTATGCGAAAGTTATGGATTTTAGAAGTTTTTGCACAAAAATCGAGAAAAAAATGCCAAATCCGAGAAATTTCGCATGGTGGGACTTCGGCCACGTCACCTTCGCTGCATGCGTGCCACGTGTCCGAAACTGCTGAGTCACCGAGGCCAGCTGGCGAGGCGTGTCACAACCCTCGCATCGGAAGTGCAGGTCCAACTGCGGTCCGACGCATGCCCAGGTGACTCCTTGCATCCGAAGCCGCCTTACCTCGCACCGACGCGTGTCGCACCACTTGTCCGAGCTTCAGAGCCGCCACCTCCCATCCCTCGGACCTAGACCTCGGTCCTATCAGAACCCTACACCAGGACCCTCGCACGTGCGAGCCATGTGCCTCCTCTTCGGATCTGCTGCCACCTGGTAGCTTCTCAGCCGTTGGATCAGAAGCCTCGCCCCTATAAATAGAAGGGTGCGAGACCTCCCGGGTATATTTTGGAAAAGTGACATTTTACACCCCTAAACCCATATTTCTTTCATTTTAACTTCCCCCAAAGCCCCGGTATTATACCAAACACCCGAAATACGCCCCGAAGTGCCCGAGAAGCCTGAGAAATTTATCTTTTCGGTTTTGATGCCCGACCCTCGCAGAGCCCGATTTCTCAATAAAACTCCCGGTTTATTAGAAATGACCGTTTTAGGAAACGAAGTGCTGCCCGATTATCATTAAATCAAGTGAGTGTGTAGTTACTTTCACCTTACACATAGATATGAAGTATTTTATATAAAATACGTGCTGTGTGAATATATATTGTTTGTTTATTTGAGATGGATGTTGAAGGAAATGATTTATATAGGTTTTTAAATAATTTAAACAGTATATGTATTTTTATCTACAAAAATGTTGGGTAAAAACATGGGTAGATGAAATAGTGGGTGTGTGATGAAAGATGAGTTGGATAAATGAGATGATCAGTGATATAGACCATGAGTTCAGGGTGAGTGGTGAATTATGAGAGAATCACTTATCCAAACGTTGGCCCCTGTCATTCAGCAGAGTATGGATGACAACCATGGACTATTCTAGATGATCTGTGGAACACTAGCAGGCTCGCAACATGTAAGTGTGTGAACTATATGTTCATCAGCTGTACTCTAAAAACCCATTGATATGTATTGCAGGGGGGGATTCCCATGAATAATACTGTCGATAAATAAGAGCTATGGACTTAGCACATGTTGTATAAACCCTGGCAGCTATGGACTTAGTGCCTGTTGTATAAACCCTGGCGACGATGTGATTTCGTGCCTATTCCTTAGGATGAATCCTTAGGAATGAGTGATAGTTGATTCTTAGGGTAAATCCTTAAGAAATAAATAAGATAATGGGGTTGGGGTAATTTGGTTGATTGTTTGATGTTTAAGCATAATAAATTTATTATTTGTGGGTTGAAAACCCTATATGCTCACCAGGCTCCCAAGCCTGACCCACTCAGCTTTTTATATTACAGGTAGTGGACCCCGAGCATAGTCAGATGATGATGATGAGTGATTTTTGGATTATAGGCCAGTAGTTGTAAATAACTGTTGTAAGGCTTATAATGTCTTGTTTATGCTTTTGATCTGTATCGGAACATGACATCCCGAGGTTTTGATATAAAAGGAAATTATATATTTCTTAAAGAAAGGTTTTGATAAACTTTTATCATGTTTTGTTTTGGGAACAAATTCCGCAACATCTTTTAAAAGGATTACTCTGATTTTATTTTAAAAGCATAACTTAAATCGGTCTTTTCTGGCCGAGAAATTAGGGGATGTCACAGTTGGTATCAGAGCATTAGTTTAAGCGAACTAAGAAATTTGTAGGATTTCTAGACTTAAACTTAGAATGCTAAGTGATGATTGTGAGATGAGTGTCTACCATATTTTAGACACGAGCACTAGTTTATTTTAGGAAAGATGCCTAAAATGCTTTTATGTGCTAAATGTTATATGTTTGTCATATATGCCATTATTTGTTCGGATCTATGGTCTGTTGCCGACTGGATCTAGAAACCTTATGTGTATAGGATTCTAAGCGTACGACTACGATATTAGAACTAGAATGTAAATGTTTTGGAGTGATAAGGGAATTTAAATACCTATCGAGGATAAAGATCTAAATTCACCTACGATTGGTGTATAGATCGAAATGGCGAGTACTCAAAGTGGAGTCGGAAACGATAATCCGCAGCCTGAGCCAATCACGATGGCTGGGGTGCAGGCAATGGTGCGTACGATGTTGGATCAACAGATGGAAGAGACAAAACGTTTACTTCAACAAAGTAAGGATGAACTTACTGTGCTAGTACGTCAGGCATCTGCTCTTGAGGCAACTATATGGGTTGCTAAGTCTATTGAAGAAATGATCAATAACAGGACCGCCAACAAGGTTGAAGTTGGCAAGAAGAGGAAATTTGAGGGGTCTTCAAGGCCCAACAAGAGCAACATATTCTCAAAGTCTGGCAAAAGAGGAGGTAAAGGAAAATGGTGCGGGAAGTGCAAAAATAAACACTCTGGGAATCATGGCAGGAAGGTGAATTGCTTTAAGTGTGGAGAAATTGGGCATTACGCCAATGAGTGTATGATTCCCAAGGAGGTGTGTTACGGATGTAAGGAAGAAGGCCATATTTCTAAGGACTGTCTGAAGAAAAATGAAGTAACAAGGCCAAGCGCACCGCCAACGCCAAGGGAATTTCAGAATATCCTTGACGAAGCAAATAACAACGCTAGGAATTAGAAGTAAAGACTTGATACCCGAAGATCAAGTTATGAAGTAGTAATGTGAATAGTAATAAGTGGTTTAGCATATTAGAGGCGTAGTATAGGGTAAACTTGAACCTCTGTGTAATCGTTTCAAGGAAATAATATAAACCCTGGTTTTGTCATCTGATGAATTGAATGACTATGTGAAATTCTTGTATGGTGATTTGGAGAACTGCAAGACAATACTTGGGACGAGTATGAGTAGGTGTGAATGGTAGTAGAGGCCTATACTACCGGTAGCACAAGACTCGTACTTGGATCAGGGAAAGTCACAAGGTTACCAAGGAGCTAGTAATTGATTCCGTCTTGTTCTAGTCTGTCGTTACCATCGTTTCGGTAATGACTAAGAAGATGATTGTTATTCCGACCTTAAAGGTCATATCGAATTGAGTCCGACTAAGATGAGTATGTCACGTGGTTCAGAGAACCAAGTTCGATGTAGCATTTGACTTAAGCCAGAAGATGGAAGTGAAAGATGATCAAAACGATCAATAGAAGTATTGCGCTCGTTGTTAAATAAGTTGGCGGTTAGAAATGATACGTGTTGAACTGTGATTGTATCACATTAGAACATTAAGGAAGGTATAGTCTGTTCCAGAATTTGTCTGTAAGAGACCTAAGTCTAAGCAGTGCATTATACGATGAGAGATCATTAGAACATGACCCATCGGTCTGTTACAATAAATGAAGGAAAGTACTTATTCTAAGAAGAAGAAGGAGTCCTCAATAAGGATTTATTTTGTAACTCGAAGGTTACGATTGAAAGTCCTACGGAGATCTGAAGCTTTTTAGGATTAGCTGGATATTATCGCCGATTTATCCAAGGTTTTTCTTCGATCGCGACTCCATTAACAGCTTTGACTCACAAAGGAGCTACTTATATTTGGAATGAAAAGCATAAGGAAGCCTTTGAAAAATTAAAGAAGAAGTTGTGTGAAGCACCGATTCTTTCGTTACCTGAAGGAGTTGATGACTTCACAGTTTATAGTGATGCCTCTGGAGTTGGGTTATGTTGTGTTCTGACCCAAAGGGATAAAGTGATAGCGTATGCATCGAGGCAATTGAAAGAGCATGAAAAGAACTACCCCACTCATGATCTGGAGTTGGCAGCGGTAGTATTCGCCTTAAAGATATGGAGGCACTATCTTTATGGTACTAAATGCAAACTTTTCACTGATCATAAGAGTCTTCGATATCTCTTTAATCAGAAGGAATTGAACATGAGGCAACGGCGCTGGCCAGAGTTACTCAAGGACTACGACTGTGAGATACTTTACCACCCTGGTAAAGCAAATGTTGTTGCTGATGCTCTCAGTCGGAAGGTAAATCTTGAAAAGAAAAGGCCAAGAGCGTTGAGGATTGAAGTTGTCTCGACAATTATGGAAAGTATAAAGAAAGCTCAAGAGGAAGCTTTAGAGAAAAATTACCGAAAGGAAGAACATTTGGGGTAAAACGTTGGTGTTTGATACAAACGGTCAAGGACTGAAGGTATTCAAAGATAGGATTTGGGTACCTAAGACGGGAGGAGTAAGAGATATTCTGATGGAAGAAGCTCACAAGACCATGTACTCGATTCATCCCGACAGTACAAAAATGTATAAGGATCTAAAACCCTATTACTGGTGGCCGACGATGAAGCTCAATGTTGCTAAGTATGTGGCCGAGTGTGTAATTTGTGCTAGGGTTAAGGCACAACATCAGAAACCGTATGGGAGTTTAGAACCTTTACCTGTACCCATGGGTAAATGGGAAGACATCACCATGGATTTTGTGACTAAACTGCCCAGAACAAGGAACGGTCACGACATGATTTGGGTGGTCGTTGATCGCTTCACTAAGAGTGCGTATTTCATAGCAGCCAACGAGAAATGGTCTATGGATAAACTTGCGAATTCTTACGTGAAGGAAATTGTGAGGCTTCACGGTGTTCCGTTAACGATTGTATCCGATCGTGACAGCCGTTTTACCTCAAGGTTTTGGAGGAGTCTACAAGAGGAATTGGGTACTAAGTTGTGTTTGAGTACAGCTTACCATCCGCAAACCGATGGTCAGAGCGAATGAACAATTCAAACGTTGGAGGAAGTTGGGGAAAAGTGTCGAACGCCGTCATGTTGGCTGGAAGCTGGGGAAAAGAAGTTTATGGGACCTGAAATAGTCCATCAGACTGCTGAAAATTTGAAAGTGATTAGGGAAAGGATGTTGGCAGCTCAAGATCGACAAAAGAGTTATGCTGACAAGAAAAGACAATCGATATCATTTGAAGTTGGAGATTCGGTTTTACTTAAAGTCTCGCCGTGGAAGGGACTTATAAGATTTGGTAAAAGGGGAAAATTGAGTCCAAGGTTTATTGGACCGTTTAAACTTCTTCAGAGGATCGGGAATCAAGCTTACAAACTAGAATTACCGGAAGAACTGGAGGGTATGCATAATACCTTTCATGTGTGTTATTTGAGAAAATTCATGGGAGATGTGCCCGACATAATTCCCATTTCTGAATTAAGGTTGGATGAAAACAAGAGGTTAATTGAAGAACCTGAGGCAATCGTTGACTGTAAGACTAAGAAGTTGCGACGCAAGATGGTCGATTTAGTGCTTGTGCGTTGGAAACATACGAATGGGTCAAATCTCACCTGGGAAACGGAGAGTGACATGATGAGTCGCTACCCGCAGTTGTTTGTTGATGTGTGATTCTGGGGACGGAATCATCCTAAGGAGGAGAGAATTGTAACACCCGTGTTTCTAGGCTAGCCATTAATATTGACATAATAGTCTAGGTTAACCTTTATAACTCATTTTGAAGAAATGAAAAGGAATTATGTGAATATTATGTGAATAATGTGTTTTATGCTTAATTATTAGGATTTAATTAATTAAGAATAAAAATGAGCGTCGAAAATAAATATTAGATAAAACCGATATTTATTAAGAAAGTTGTAGTGGTCGTGACAAGGATTACGGATATATAAAGAATACCGAAATCCGAGTTATAACAAAGAAGTTATGACCTGTCGAAGTTTCGCGACAAAACCGGCACGGTGCCGAATGACGTAAAAAGTGAGTTTTTGATAAACTACTTTTTAGCCTTAGTAATCTAAACGAAAGTCGTAGTGTTCTTTAAACCGAGAGTATGTATAAAAAGAACGTCCAAATCTGATTTCGTATGAGGAAGTTATGATTTTTCTAAGTTTCAGCTTAGCAGTAGACAGCTAAAAACTCGAATTTTAGATCGATCGATTTTTAGCCGACACAACCTAAACGAGAATTGAAGGTCTCGTCAATAACAGTACAATGGTAAAAAGACAGACGAAAACGGACGTCGGATGAACAAGTTATGAATTTTTAACGGATTTCCTGTCCCGGTCTGTTAAAAATAATAATATAAAAATTAAATTGAAAATTAGCCGACAAAGTCTAAAAGAAAGTTGTAGAACGTAATTTTACCTACGCGTGCATATAAAGAACGTAAAAAACGGAGCCCATATGCGAAAGTTATGGATTTTAGATGTTTTTGCACAAAAATCGAGAAAAAAATGCCAAATCCGAGAAATTTCGCATGGTGGGACTTCGGCCACGTCACCTTCGCTGCATGCGTGCCACGTGTCCGAAACTGTTGAGTCACCGAGGCCAGCTGGCGATTATAAACATAAAGAACGTATACTTTTTGGTTTCAAAGTACTAAGACTACATTCCATTTTACTAAGAAAATATAGGATTTTTTGGAAGAACGTAGTAACGTTTCCAACAACAAAGAACATATCTTTTCCAACAAAATACTTATGAACTCACCAACTTAAATTTTGACACTTTTTTTTTAAACCACTTGTATTCTCAGGAAAATTAGTAGACGGGTACCCTCTCGGGCGTTCCGAAGACGGAGCATGGTAGGTTTACGTCTTAACTTTTGCGATAGTTCAATGTTAAACAAGTATTATTTTGAACACAATGTAAACTATGTTTTTAATACAATGGTTGTTGTTGCTTTGATTACTATTATTCAATTGTTGTGATACTATACATGACGTCATCCGCCCCCGAACGTTTCCGCCGTTCCGGTTTGGGGGTGTGACAGATTCGACATCCCTGTCGAACACATCGACCTGTGCCCCATCTGTGATACCACTTGAAACATCCCCCTCTAGCATGTATCACAATATTGTCCGCTTTAGGCTCCCGACATGAAAACTTTACAGGAGGTTACCCATCCCTGAGTTACTCTCTCCCGAGCATGCTTAATTTCAGAGTTCTTATGGGATCTGTTGCCCTCACGGATGTTAAACACATTGTGATAGGGAAGGTATTCACACATCTTATAAGAAATTTTAGTTCTTCTTCTCAGTCCATGTGAGATCAGGTGCAACCAACCTTCAAACTTGTAACATCCAAAAAATTACTAGGTAAAACTTTTCGTGTTAAGAACCAACAGAAACATCATTTATTCATTTCAAAACCCATCAAAACATGATAATGTATAAAATAGTTATCGGAGTACAAATCAAGTCATAAAATGCGAAATGTTGGTGGATACGGTGCGATCATGTTGGGGTCTTCCCTTTCGAACTGGAAGTACCTGAAACCATAAACATAAAACTGTAAGCACAAAGCTTACTAAGTTCCCCAAAATACCACATACCACACATATATAACAGTACAAGACTAAATTGTGTTTATTTCACCCCCTTCGGTCTCTTTTAACCGGTATCGGGTCTATTTCACCCCCTCCGGTCTCTTTCAACCGGTATTGGGTCTATTACACCCTTTCAGTCTCTTTCAATTGGTACTGAATCTATTTCACCCATATAGCTAAGCATACAATCATATCAGCAAGAGTCACAGGGACAACAGGAACATACATGCATAAAAACAAGTGTCACCAAGACAACTATCATCCTACAAGCATAATCCAGTGGGTCGATATTGGTGCCTTCGACCCACGAGTACAGTGATGAAACTCACCTAGCAAACAATGATCAACTGCTACTTCTCCAACTTTCATGAATGCAAATGCCACAACTGTTGGATTAGTGTCTAAGTCCATAACTATTTTGGTATGTACTTGACCCGATGGTGCATGGTCCTTTTGGGTTGCCTTCACCAAAGCAACTTGATAGGATGAACTATGGAGAGAAAGGATTAATTATGATTTATTAATATATTATGAGAATAATATATTAAAGGAGAAATCATATTGTTTAATTAATATTAGTCAAGAATTAATTGATAATTAATTTTGTGGCTAAAAGAGATTAATTAAACTTAAGGGACTGGAACTGTAATTATAAGATAATTGCATTTGGGCTATGGATCACCTTGGAATAATAGGTTGGACGAATTCTATGGGGAAACCCATTAGAAATCGTCCAAGGGATATTCTAAAAGGGTCCATGGGCTGCTTAGGGCTTAAGCAGTCAGATTAGAGTTTCCTAGTTGAAAACCCTAATAGCGTACATGTATATATATTACCCTTAAGCCCCAAAAACGTAGTGAAGAGTTCCACTAGGGTTTCCACACGTTTTGGGCAGCCTCCTCTCTCCTTATTCTTCATCCTCTTGCTCTTGGTGTTTGTGAGCCATTAGAGGAGTGACACTTGTGACTCTAAGCTTTCTAAAGCCATTACAAGGAGGATTTGAGATTGTTATTGCTACATAACAATCAAGGTATGATCTAAACCCTAATTCATATGTTAATATTGATTATAACATGCTAGATCTAGGGTTTAAAGTCTTGGATGAATGCATGTACAATAGAGAAACCTAGATCCAAGCATTAGGGTTTGCATGAGCACATAGGATGTTCTTATGGCTAAAACCCATCAACAACTCACCTAATCAGCCATACAAAGTACAAACTTAGCTTCCCTTCCAAAAACTAGGGGTTTGAAAAAAAGTCAACGCAAGTCAAAAAGTCAAAGTTAACGATCAAAGTTGACCCTCCACGTCGTAGCCATCCTTGACCATGTTCTGCCCTTCAAACGACAAGACAGTTCCGTTCTCCCCAGTCAACACGTCGTTGCAAATTGGGTTCAAAATGTCTTAATGAATTAAGTAAAATCCTCCAATATCAAAGGTTCCAAAGTCCACATCTAATCATTTCTAATGTCCAAATAGATAAAGTTTCCACCTTTATCCCTTGAGACCCACCAATAGGTCTAGATCTAAAGTCATAGATCCAAAAAGGCTAAAATGGCAAGTACTCAACCATTAAGCACTTAATCCCGAAAAGTCCTTAGTCTAACTTTTCCAGAATGCTTCTAGGACTCCTAATGGTCCATAAAAATCCAAACTTTATGGACATGCATGACGCAGGCATGTCCTTCTTCAAACTAGGTCAAAATGGAATAAAATGACCCAAAATCCATGCATGGATCCCATTTTACTACATAAGTCCAGATCTATGATATATGACATTAAATGGACCTAGAGAAACCATAAAGTTGCAAACGTTATCAATTAATATCACTCAAACCACTCCAAAAGTACCAATCATGCTCCAAAACCTAGATCTAAGAAGAAGACACAAAACGGTTGAAGCTTGAGGAGTTACAAGGAGTGCAGAAGCTCCATACCAATAGGGGAAAGGATCACTTGATGAACCAAGCACTAATTCTTCTTCTTCTTCCTTCAAAACCACCATAAATTCACCAAAATGAGCACAAGAGAACCAATGAGGATTAGGGTTTGTATTTATGGGTTTGAGAGTGATGGAGGCTGAATATGGGCAACCCTAGCCTCCCCACTTTCCTTTAAATACCATAAAAGTAGGGTTAACATGATATAGGTTCGCCACGTCATGGCCAATAGATTTCACCTCGTGAGGATCATTAAATAATATGTGAATCTTCCTGCATTGCCAAGTCGTGGGATGCCTTCACCACGGCATGGTCACTCCAAAAAATTCAAATATAAATTAGAATTAAATAACTTCAAGAATCCAGATGTTACAACTCTCCCCCACTTAAATCAGACTTCATCCTCGAAGTCCGCTACTGCAAACAACACTAGGTAATGCTCCCCCATGTCATCCTCGGGCTCCCATGTCCATTCTGAACCCTTGCAGTGCTGGAATTGCACCTTCACCAGGCTCACAACCTTGTTCTGCAAGGTCTTCGTCTTCTTATCTAGAATCGTGATCGGTCTCTCTATGTAGTTATGGCATTCGTCCACCTGAATTTCCTCCAAAGGAACCATTACGGAATCATCAACCATACATTTCCATAGTTGAGAGATGTGAAAAGTGTTATGGATGATCTCTTCGGGTAGCTCCAATTGATATGCAACCTTGCCCACCCAGGTAATTGTTGGGGTTTGTATACTACAACATCCTATGGTGCACATACAACCCTAAATGCCTTGGATCTACGTTTTCTCTAATTATACATGTAATGGTATTTCCAAAGCATTAATCATATAACTAGCATGCAATTGACATAAATAATATGAAATACTAGTTAGGATGACATACATCTTATGTAGCTTGAAACCTTGTTGTATTTGGCCTTAAGAGCTTAGCACCAAAAGTATGAATGCCTCAAATGGCTCACAACTCACCTAGGACAAAGGTGGCTCTTGAGAGAGAATCTCCATGCACCAAAACACCTCATGAACTCCAAGCATATGTGTGTAGGCGTTTTTTGGCTAAGGAGTACATATTTATATGTTGGATTCTAAGGGTTATGGGTATAACCCAAATCCATACCCATGGGTATTATGATCCATGGTTCATGTGGCCCAACTCTTTATATGTCCATACATAAACTTGGTCCAACATGGATCATAAGCCCAACAGATATAAATATAACTAATTATCATAATTAGTCCCCATAGATTTAATTAGTCTCTTTTGATCACTAAATTAATTCCAAATTAATTCTTGATAAATACTAATTAAAACATATTATTTCATATTAATATATTAGAACTTATAATATATTAATAAATCATATATAACCTTCTTTCAAGAGTCAATCCTAACAAATTGTCCTGGTGTTATGCAACCCAAATGGACCATACTACTCTCGGGTCGAGTACATACCAATAATAGTTATGGGCTTAGACACCTAATCCAACAGTCTCCCACTTGGATAAGTCTAAAACTATTATTGCAAATATGACTCCAAAATCCCGACTAGCAATCGTAGCTCTTAAAAACCGTTGTCGAACTCTGATGTAGTTAATGACGTGTCCATTAGATAAGGGATCATATATTCCTCCATTCTAGATATCATATGGACTGAGACATGGATTATAATCATTCTCTTTGTCCATCTGTTCTTTCCCGATTTCTGATTTATGACGACCGACTAATTGAACAAATCAAATCAGTCCAGGCCCGGCCGAGCACTTAGGGTTGTCATCACTAAATCATCGAGGGGCCCACAGATATCGCTTTTATCCACATGGGGTAAAAGGAACGGATAAACTTCGACCCAAATGCTCGCTTGTACTCACTCATCAAATTACACACAACGATATGTTTTATAACATCCAAGTTACTGGTGCGTTTACATATGTCAATGTGCAACCGACTTGCAACTACAACTCACACGTCTCCGTTTGAAGAATATAAGATATTATCATCTCATGATCACTCGTGATAAAATCCATGAAGTGATTCAAATGAGCGTGGGTTTAATCCAATACTCGAATCTTATTCCAGGAGCATTCATGAATACTGCAGCTATGTCTAAACACCTAGACATACTACAGACCCATTCATGACAATCTTGCCTCAATACCTACTTCCAAAGTATGATCGACTGTGGACGGTTTGAATAACCAGTTATTCGGGAAGTCAAAACATGCAAAGTAAAACACAAGAATAATACTAATCCTATGTGGCCCCAAAACTTTGAGTCAAATTGATTACTCATTACTCATTGTATAATGTTTCAAATAATCAACTTAATACTTAACTAAAACAATAGTTCTCCCATGCTACAAGCATGCACACTATGTTTACCTATGGTCCTTTCTTGTGGAATAGATCAATTGAAAACATTTCAATGATGCTCATTTCACAATTCCAAATCCTTATGATAAATGTTAGAATACAAGATTCTTTTCCATTTACTGAAATCTGTTAGATTCTAAACTTATATGAAATAATCCTCTTGTAATGACTATGCACAAAAGTCACAAAGACTTGGCAACAAACATTACAAAGTATTCCAATGGAGAGAAATTCAATGAAACGAAGTCTCACATTCAAATTACATTCCTATGAACATCCTTCTTGCATTAAGTTTTCTAATCTTACATAGATTTACATAATAACTTCCACTTATGGAAACATTTCCATATTCCAATTTTGACTATCACTTCTGAACAAGAGTTGCCTCTTTTCAGAATATTTCAATATGGTGCTTCCAAAATTAACACTATACTTCCAACTGTCCATGACAACCAATCTTTGGTAAGCCTCAGATTGTCCTCGACAATAGCTTAATCATTTTAGTCATATATAGTTCTGGTCATTTTTCCCTCTTAATGCCCTAGGCATTTGAAAATTCAGAACACATAGAAATATTATAGCATATGCAATCGGTCCTATACCCGAAAGATATGGGATACGATTCATAATGTCTCACATAAATACATGATCCTAGACCAGTCTTTTGCTATAATTTTTCCTGTTATCCATGTTCTCAAAATTCGAACTCATAATCGAATATTGAGAACCCAATTAATATTTCCATATATAGAATTTCCTTATGTTGAACCATTCCAACATAACGTTCATATATATACTTGACTAAAATTGATTAAAATCTCAATTTAAGCTTTTAGAATTAGAATGAAGTATAATTTCCTCTCCCTTAATTATAGCAAAACAACTTTTCAAACCCTGCAACTTTGCAAATTGAAACTTTTGTTTTCTATAATTAACATTGTTAACTTGCAACACTTAACATAATAATCATGCTCCCACTAACATGATAATTATATTCTTATCAGCATAACACTTATGCTCCCACTAGCTTTGACATGTATCCAGAAATCAGCTGGACTTCCAGAAATCAATACTTTATTGACTTTCATTACCAAAGTTTAGATTTCTGATACGAGATGCTTCGGTAAGACTTTATCTAAGCTTCCCAAAATCATACATCTTTCCTTAGATTGCTCACATGTGTGTCTAAACAATTTTAGAATTATGAAAAGGGATGTCGTAATCATAGTCTCCAATGTTTAGATCTTTTCCATTGCTCACAATTCGAATTATGAAAAGGGATGTCGTAATCATAATTGAATTTGAGAATGCAAATATCACAATTTCTATCTCCTTAAAATCTTCTTAGTGAAAGCGTTTCCTCACCATCATTTTCATGAATCGAAGAGAAACCTTATGACACTTAGATTTTATGGTGTATGTGTTCCTATCCATATGAATTTGTCAAAAACATAACCACAAGAGGAGGTTAGTGACAAATCCAAACTCATATGAACTGAACTTGTTCAATCTTAACTTCTTGCCACCTGGCAGCACAAGGGCCTACCATGACTTCCAAGTTGTCATGCAAACAATTGAGAACTCATAGAACTCACATGCATAGTCAACTTTTAACTAGAATGGGAACAAAAACAAGAATATGTCAACACGATAGGTTATAAACCTCAAGTCGTTTACTTGACTCACATATACATGTGAACAAGGAATTAGTCTTAATTTCCCAAAGATGAAAATTATCATTTATCATACAATACAAGTTGCATGATTCCAAGTTTCTATCCAACTGAAACTTGGGTGATGAAAATCTTTCCTTATTTGGTAAATTATGACTCTACCACAAACGAAAGAATGAAATCCATTTTCCAATATTGTTATCAATGGAATCATATAAACAACAATTTTCACAAATCCCATTGTAAGGATACTTAAAATAAATAAAATCAAAAAATTTCCTTTTGTTTTAAAATTGCGGAAAAACTTATCCTTACAATGCAAATACATATGAAAACTATGTTGTTATCTATTCCTAAGCAATCTATCATAAGTCTTAAGCATCAGCTCAAAATTCTGATCTTCGAATCATGCGATCGAAATTCATCTTCGCGATCAGATTCAGCATACTCTTCTTCTAAGCTTCCTCTCCTTTTTCCGATTCTACAAAACATCAAAATGCGACCTAGTCACATCATGTAATAAGAATCTCCAAATAGGAACTTAATAGAGTTAGATAGTGGACTTTACCTGAAGCATAGTCAAATTTTTGATTTTTACCATCCTAGTGAACTTTCAGGTAAATAAGGAAGCTTCGCAACCAATGCCCCTTCTTTTGGCAATAGAAACATATGGACTCTTTAGTAATGGTACATGGGACTATATCAGACTTAGCCTTTTTCTTTACCATTTGGTCAACTGGGTTGACTATGGCCGATCCCTTTCCATTGGGACGAGAAGACTTTTCTGGACTTCCAATGTTTCCATTGTCAATGCCCATGAAAGTTTGGGAAGTAGATCTTCCAATCAAATTTGCTTTACCAGTGCTCAAAATCATTACTGATTCAGCAGCAACAAGCAAATAGGTAAGATCGATAAGGGTCATGGCGTGGTCTGTCACATAGTAGTCCTTTAAAGAACTCACTATATGACTCGGAAAGTGACTGAAGAACCCATTCAACAGTCAACTTCCTTGAGACTTCGACACCCAACTCTCCCAACTTGTCAATATGTGACTTCATCTCCAAGACGTGAGTGCATATAGACACTGCTTGCCAATAGGGATTGAGTGACCTTGTACTTTTCAAGATCTTGTAGGTTAGGAAGAACAATTGGAGGAGGTGGAGGAGGTGAAGTATGATTTCCAGTCCCATTAATGCACAACAAAGGGATTAGTTTTTCACCTTGATCGCCATTTGGGATATCATCTTCATTAGGATAGCTTTATCCAAAAGGATAAGGAAGACCATAGTTGTCATAACTAGACATCTATGAGGGAGAAATTCAAGTTTAGTTGATTTAAGTCCTTAATATAACACCCAATATGAAATATTAAGGCTAGGACCCAACACAATATTTTATAACTTGGAAGAGGGATGTCGTAATCCAAGCTACAAAATATTTGAAGGTAGGTAAATGACGATTTACCAATTTCCACCATGAAAAACGAAATTTAACATTAGGTTTTAAATGAATTGAAACTCCTAGATCTTTTGAGATTCATTGAACTAATCAATGGCATGTTTAAATCTCGATTGTGCCCTTCAAGTTTGTGACTGGGATGCCGAGGATCACAAACAAGGAGTGAATAACCATGCAAATTAACTTGGTACACTTAATGTTACAACCACCTAATCAATCTGCCGGTTAACCACACACGCTCCATTGATCTATGATTAACATCAAGCTACCCTTTGCCACACATTGTCAGTCCCAGATTAGTGTGCCGGTTAACCACACACACTCCACTAATGACTTAACAAGGCGAAAAGTGCAATTTCATGGAATAGCACCAAATCCACACTTTCCTAAAGTAACTAAGATTGGGAATTTAATAAAGTTTAGTTTCTTTATATTTATCATTATACTTTTAATGAAGGGAGAATTAATGTCATGTCCTACCCGTTCGGCTAACGACCCTCCACCAGTCAAGAAAGCAGTGGGTGATAGTGGACACCCATTAAAATGCCATTTTATAGGCAGTAACCTTATACCCCCCTTATAGACCAACTTCGTGAATGAGGCCTACTAACGGTAAGACTGACTTTGTTCTTATACATATATATAAATATTAAACCTATAATATTATAATAGTATAAGGGTTGAATTTTAACTTTTAAAATTCTAAGGGTTTAATTTGGAATTAAAGTATTCATGGGGGGGGGGAACTTTACAAATTCCAAAACTTGAGGGCAAGTTTTGAACAAATCAAAAACTTTTGGTTTCCATAACTTATGAGTTTAATATGGTTTTTATGGAAGACTTTTCAAGTTCCATAACTTGAGGACAAGTTATGGAAGACATAAAACTATTTTATGATGACATTAAAAATAAAAGACTCTTCCATTTTCATAACCTATGAGACTTAATGTGCTTTTAAATGAAAAACTCTTCATTTTCCATAACTTGAGGACAAGTTATGGAGTCATGAAAATCATTAAGATCAATTATTTCAATTAACAGAATAATCAAATAAGTTTTCTATGAACAAGATTAGACTCATAAGCAAAGATAATTCACATCAACAATTTTCAAGAACTTAGCTAATCACATAAACTAACACAAATCTTGAAACTTTGACAATTATTCTTTATTTGGATGAGGATAATCATTACCATAACATCAAAATCAAATTTTATGAACAAAAACATTTTGTGGTAATGATCCTAATCCAAAACAGGCCAAAAAATTCAAAAAACTGCTGTTAGGGGCTCCAACTCGTCGAGTGCAAGAACAAACTCGGCGATTTGGATGAATTTGTTCTTGGACTCAGCTAGTCCCCCCCGTGGACTCGGCGAGTCCACTGTCCAGAACAACAAAAAACTGATTTTTTTTCTCCGAAAACCAATAATAACATCAAATATAATAGAAAACAACCCATGGCTCTGATACCACTATTGGCTTTTGTATACTACAACATCTTATGGTGCACATGCAACCCTAAATGCATTGGATCTATGTTTTCTCTAATTATACATGTAATGGTATTTCCAAAGCATTAAGCCTATAACTAGCATGCAATTGACATAAATAATATGAAATACTAGTTAGGATGACATACCTCTTATGTAGCTTGAAACCTTGTTGTATTTGGCCTTAAGAGCTTAGCACCAAAAGTATGAATGACTCAAATGGCTCACAACTCACCTAGGACAAAGGTGGCTCTTGAGTGAGAATCTCCATGCACCAAAACACCTCATGAACTCCAAGAATATGTGTGTAGGCATTTTTTGGCTAAGGAGTACATATTTGTATGTTGGGTTCCAAGGGTTATGGGTATAACCCAAATCCATACCCATGGGTATTATGATCCATGGTTCATGTGGCCCAACTCTTTATGTGTCCATACATAAACTTGGTCCAACATGGATCATAAGCCCAACACATATAAATATAACTAATTATCATAATTAGTCCCCATAGATTTAATAGTCTCTTTTGATCACTAAATTAATTCCAAATTAATTCTTGATCAATAATAATTAAAACATATGATTTCATATTAATATACTAGAACTTATAATATATTAATAAATCATATATAACCTTCTCTCAAGAGTCCATCGTAACAAATTGTCCTGGTGTTATGCAACCCAAATGGACCATGCTACTCTCGGGTCGAGTACATACCAATAATAGTTATGGGCTTAGACACCTAATCAAACAGTAATAACCCTGAAAGGACCGATATATCTGAGGCCCATCTTGCCCTGTTTCCTGAACCGGATGGCACCTTTCCAAGGTGACACCTTCTGGAGTACCATATCTCCGACCTGAAACTCTAAATCATATTGGCGCCTATCTACATAGCTCTTCTGTCGACTCTGCGTAGTCTACAATCTCCTGCACACGTGCTGGATCAACTTAGTAGTCCGGAGCACCACCTCCGTGCTACCCATCACACGTTGACCGACCTCTCCCCAACAAATCGAGGTCCGATAATTCATACCGTATAGAATCTCAAAAGAAGGTCGATTAATACTAGCATGGTAGCTATTGTTGTAAGAAAACTTAGCCATTGTGAGATATGTATCCCAGCTACCGCCAAAATCCATCACAGAAGCCAGCAACATTTCCTTCAAATTCTGGATACTCCGCTTAGTGTGCGGATGAAATGTCGTGCTAAAGTGCAGGCAGGTACCCAACTCCTCATGAAATCGCTTCCAAAATCTGAAAGTGAAACGTACATCCCGATCCGAGACTACTGATACTGGAACCCCATGTCGTTCGACAACCTCTTAGATATAAATTATTGCCAACTTCTCCATAGAGACGCTCTCCTGAATGAGAATAAAATGCGCTCTCTTGGTCAACTGATCCATGATTACCCAAATCAAATTCACCCCTCGTGTTGTCCGTGGTAACTTCGTGATGATGTCCATCGTGATATATTCCCATTTCCAAACAGGAATACCTAACGGCTTCATTTTGTCGTGAGGTCGCTGTTGCTCGGCCTTGACTTTCCTGCAAGTCAAGCACCTCTCCACGTACCAAACCACATCCCGCTTCATCCATGGCCACCAATAATCGGTTTGGAGATCTCTGTACATTTTCGTCACACCCTGATGAATAGAAAATCTCGACTTGTGTGCCTCCTCCATCAGTACCTGTCGTACACCACCGCAATATGGGACCCAAACCCTTCGATATAAGTTCAAAAGTCCCCTACTGTCGTAATCAAAATAGGACATATGCCCCACAATGCGCTCACTCTTATGGTGTTCCTCTTTCATGGGCTCGACCTAAGCCTCACGGATCCGCTCCAATAATGGAGTAATCACCGTTGTCCTCAAACATAAATCTGAAATAGGTGTGCTCGTCACCTTGTGACTGAGCGTGTCGACTACTATGTTAGCCTTCCCAGGGTGATAAAGGATCTCACAATCATAATACTTCACTACATCCAACCAGATGCGCTGCTTAATGTTCAGATTTGGTTGATCCATCAAGTACCTCAAGCTCTTGTGATCCGTGTAAATAGTACAGAGGACCCTATAGAGGTATTGTCGCCAAATCTTGAGGGCGAATACCACCGCCCCTAACTCAAATTATGAGTGGGATATTTCGCATCATGAGGCTTCATCTGCCTCGAAGTGTAAGCATTAACCCAACCCCTCTACATCAGTACCACACCCATACCCGAGGTCAACGCATCACAGTATACCACGAAATCATCCACACCCTATGGAATAGTCAAGATCGGTGCGTCGCACAAACTCTGTGTTAAAGTCTCAAATGCCACCTACTGCTCAGGCCCTTAACGGAAAGTCACTGCCTTCTTTGTTAACCTGGTCAACATAACTGTAATCTTGGATAAATTATCGATGAACCTTCGATAATACCCTACTAAAACGAAGAAGCTCTGAATCTCAAATGGAGACTGCGACACCTCCCACTACATTACGACCTCGATTTTGGTCGGGTCAACCAATATCCCCTTCATATTGACAAGGTGCCACAAAAAAATGCACCTCGCACAACCAGAACTCACACTTAGAGAACTTGGCCTAGAGCCTCTCCCTCCTCAGAGTCTCCATAACATCTTGCAGGTGATCCTCATGTTGGTCCTTGGTCTTAGAATAGAACAAGATATCATCAATAAATACAATGACAGACCAATCCAACATTGGTCTACACACGCGGTTCATGAGGCCTATAAACGCGGTTGGGGCATTGGTTAGCCCGAAAGGCATCACCACAGACTCATAATGACCATAACGAGTCCTGAAAGCAATCTTCTGGATATCCTCATCTCTAAGTCTCATCTGATGGTAGCCTGAATGCAGATAGATCTTGGAGAAGCAAGATACACCCTGTAACTGGTCGAATAAATCATCAATCCTCGAAAGCGGATAATGGTTCTTCGCCGTTATCTTGTTCAACTCCCGATAGTCGATGCACATCCTGTGGGATATGTCCTTCTTCTTCACAAACAAAATCGACGCTCCCCATGGTGAACTACTTGGTCTGATAAACCCATTGTCTAACAGCTCCTACAACTGTATTGACAACTCCTGCATCTCTGACGGTGCCAACCGATAAGGTGCCTTGGCTATCGGAGCCGTACCTGGTACCAGATCAATATGATAATCCACCCGCCTCTCCATAGGCACTCTAGGCAAGTCCACCGGGAATACGTCTGAATACTCTCGAACTACCAGCACATCCGCAATTAGCCTCTTTCTCTCCATCCTGGTGTCCAATACATAAGCCACAAAACCTTAACAACCATGTTACAGATTTCTCTTAGCTCTCGCAGCTAAACAAAGAGTCGGTCCGTGTTGAGCACCCTCGCCATGAATAACTAGTTCGAAACCGTACTAACTGGTGCCCAAATCGATCATTGCCCCATTAGGGCTCGGCCAATCTCCACAATGACCTTGCTCTCACGCAAAGGAATAGGAACCAAATCGATCGGATATCTCTCTCGAAACAACTCAAGAGTACAACCCCGATGAACTCTTGGTACACTTACTAAATGATCATCGGCTATCTCCACCTCCAACGGGTAATCCAAATCCCCAGGAGCATCATCAAATCTCTTGTTGAGTGCAAGAGATACAAACGATCGGGTAGCACCCTAATAAAAAAGAACAAGAGTAGCCAATCCTTTCACTAAGAACGTCCCTATGCATTACAACATGAAGCATAAGCATAAACAATAATGAAAGCGCTTAAATAAATGGTGACATACCTGTAACTACGTCAGGAGTCGCACGCTCCTCCCTGACGATCAGATGAAAATCCATGCTCTTCACTACAAGGGCCACCTGCTTTCCCTCCCGGCCATAAGTGATCCTCAACATCGTCGGAGTGGTTGCAACCGTTCCTCCAGTCAAACTCGGGCAATCGGCCTTCTTATGGCCCCTCTGTTTGCAACGAAAGCAGATCAGACCTAAAACATGGGTGGTAGTCATGGCAGTACAATCCCTGCCGAAGTGCCCTGTCTTGTCGTACTTATAGCAGCCCGACCCACCTGCCCTACAAACTCTAACATGCGTCTTTCTGCACTTACGATAGTGACAGGACCCCTAGAATCGAAACCCTTGGGTTTCTTTGTTGAGACCTCATTCATCTACACCTGATCTGCCCTCCTTTTCCCGATGTGCTCCAAATCAATTTCCCGTTCCCGGGCCCTGGATATCATGTCCTCCAATGTCGGACAGGCTGAAACGTAAACAAAATTCCTAATATCTGATCTCATCATGTCATGGTACCAAGTCTTCCTCATCTCATCTTCTGCAACATACTAGGGTACCAATACATACCTCTCTCACAACTTGGCGATGATTTCCGCTACAGTCTCAGTCGTCTGTTGCATATCTAGGAATAGGGATGAGAATTTGGCCCGAAAACCAGAACTGAACCGAAACCGAACCGAATTAGGCTTGAATAAGCAATTCGATTCGGGTTTCGGGTATCTATATTATGCTTATTCGGTTCTCGGGTTATTCGGTTTGGGTTACCTGAATAAGAGCTTATTCTGGTTTTAAATACCCGACCCGAATAAGCATTCCTCGTCCCCTTTCTCTGATCGACAGAAATCAGAATCACGATTGACACTTCCATCTTGGTCATTCATAACAAAGAAAAAACCCTACGCTCGTCCTCATCCTTTCAAAATCGGCCAATCTTCTCAACTATTTCCAAACTCGAAATCACTTCTGTCGATCATTCTTCTTGTTTCAGACTTTCAAAAATCGACCCTTCCTATTAGCTCTAAGGATTCACAAATTCCTACTTTTTCTAGTCATGGAAAATTTGGCTCCAACTCAAGAACTCAAGTAAGCAATTAATTCTCATTGTTTTAATCTACTATGTAAATTTTATTCTTTCAATGTGTTATTGTGTTATGTTAGTCTTTCAAAGTTTTATGTTGATGTATAAAAGGACATTGTTATTCTATTATTTGGGTTATAGAATCCAAATACGGTTTATTCGGTTTGTTTTGGTTATATTATGTCCCTAATCATCTTGTACATGTTATTCGGGTTATTCGGGTAATAACCGAACCGAACCGATTAATACGTGAATCGAACCGAACCCGTATTGGTTAATTGTTTCGGTTTCGGTTCATGCAATTATCCTTATTCGGTTTTCGGGTTATTCGGTTTCGGGTCGGTTCGGTCCGGTTCCGACTCGAATAACATCCCTATCCAGGAACTCCCTCTCCATTTGTTTCACCTCAATAGTCGGTGCAAACTCTGCTCGGAACCGGGTCACAAAATTCGACCAGGTCATGGCCTCAATTACTGGCAATCCCAAAGCATAACCAATCTCCTTCCACCAGTCCCGGGCTCACTCCCTCAGGCAGCTTGCAGCGAACCTCACCTTCGACCCCTTGGGGCAGAAGCTAGTCATCTGAGCACACTCCATGTTTGTTATCCATCGTCTGGCGGCAATGGGGTCCTTCACCCCAAAGAACTCTTCCACCCTACATCCTATAAAATCCTTGCAGGAGAGCGTGTGGGCTCCATATTGACTAGCATCTAGCTCGTCCATAAAGGTCCGGAGACGATCCTCCATCAACTCGATGATACCCTCCTTGATCAACCCGAACATCACCGGAGTCGCATCAAGGATGCCTCTCGTAACCGAAGACGCGATGAACTCGTGCAATCCCTCATCAATTGGTTCGGTGCCTGTACCCGAACCACATCCAGATCGTGAACCTCCTACTCTGCCGTGTGTCATCACCGTGCTGAAGCATAATACATAAAAAACAATATATGCACGAAAAGGTTCAGATTCCCGAAGTTTTTCGAATTCACCAAGGCCTTTCTTCTCTTGGGTATAGATCCTATGCTTTCAGTAGTATGGGACCAATACTACATTCCACACTTATCTATAACTTTCTCAAGGATCATCTCAAATCCTCCAACTCACTTCCTTACCATAAGTTACTTCACTCGTACTATAGAGCGCCTTACGCACTAAGAGATTTCCTAGGCTTTCCTAGGGTTTCTTTCCACACCACTCTCTACTATTAAATGTAGAATAGACTCCCCTCCAATGCCTTTTAACTATCTTACGAATACAATTACATGTTGTGACAACCATCAAATTTCGGTCAAGTCAAAGTCAAACAAAGTCAACAAGTTAAACCGGTCAACTCCATTAACCCTTGTATGTTAGGGTTTACGTTATGTAATCACTGTACAATTCGCTATTTTAATGAGAAAACATCATTTGGAAAGTTCATGTGTTTGATATTCCTTAGCCTTAACAGTGCTAAACAACGAACCAAAGCGATAAAACACTATTGCACAATCATCGGGATTGTGTAGGACACTAAATCATGGCTTAACGGGGTCTATGGACCTTGCGTTGCGAAGCCGGACACTCAAAAAGATCACAAACGAAACCTCTCTCAATCTCATTCAAACCCTACTCAAGATTACTTGACGCTAATAGGATCAAAACTCATACACTACGATATAAATTGACGTTAATAGCAACATAGTATAGTACAACGTTATAACTATAATCAAATTAAATTATGATACCATATTAAAATCAAATCAAAGTATAATGCTCTAATTAAATTTAAAAGAATCAAACTTGAATGCTATAATTAAACTTCAAATCAAAGTAGATTGTTATAATCAAATAATAACTCATCTTTTATAAAACTCCATTTTTATAAACTTTACATTAAATTTTATAAAACTCTATTTTTATAAACTTTACATTAAATTTTATAAAACTCTTATATTAATTATGTAAAAGATGCTTGTGTTAGTGGAAAATTATGAAGACCACCAAAAGCAAAAAGATTATTCCCATGGTCTCCCACTCACACCTCCCATCCACTTTCCTTTCCTTTTTCTCCCAACACATTATTCTCTTCACCACTTAAACCTTCTCTATTCTTTCTCTCACTCTCAATCTCGAAATTCATCCAAGAAATACTCATATTCCAGCCAAAAACAATCTATTATACTCAAATCTTCATCCCTCTTGAAGCATTCATCAAGGTATGTTGTTAAAAGTTTCAAATTCATACAAGAAACAAATTAAATCCACCAAAATATCTAAAACTCATTTTATGCATAAACCTGATTTTTCTATGAATCCCATCAATAAAATAAGAAGTTCTTGAAATTTTCAGAAAATAACTTATTTTTATTGAATTACTATAATTATTGCAATAAAGTAGGGCAATAATTCACATAAAATACTTTTTGCATTCAATAAATTCCGAGAAAATTCTGGGATGACCAATATATTGGTTAAACATAATTTATGAAGTTTCATGCATTTATATTACTGTTTACTATTATTTATGATTTTATTGATTAATTAATAATGAAATATATAAAAAATACTTCCCATAGTCACAAATATCCGAAACTTATACACTGGGCTCTATATCATGTTATAAAACTATGGTTAATTTTACAGAAGTTTTGGGAATCATTTATTATTTTTCCCGAATTTTGTTGTTGTTTAATCATTAAAGTATTAAATAAATACTAAAACAGTTCAGAAAAATATAAAAATTTTACAGTAATTAATATTGTATGAAATAATGATTTCCTAATAATTTCATAATTTTTCAATACTGTGTACTATTTAAAACCATTTTCCTAAGTATTTAAGCATGTAAAAATGCATTTTAATGATTATTTCATATAAATAATTGTTAAAATCTGTAAATAATTATAATTGGGGAAGTTATTATTTTAATAAGAAATTATTAAAATCTGGCCTAAATTGAAAATATAAATTAATTATGCAAAGTAATTAATTCAATTTAAAATTCATTTAACAAATGAATACCTTAATATTATAATCAAAATGAATTATTGTTAATTCATCTAATATAAGAATATGTGTCTAATTATTTGTATTAGTACTCTATTCTCGTTTAGCAGTTCCTAAACCAAAACTATTAATTATATTAGGTTCTACGCCATTTTGACCCGAACCGTCTATCGTACGACACACGCATTTCGTTTTGGGACTAATGTGAGTAATCTACCCCATACTTTATAATTTTCAATACTTTTGGGGTGTATCATGTGGTTCTAATATATTCCAACTTCATTTTATTGTTTTATCACAATTGAGACATTGTTGGGACATTTATACGTGAGTCATTAGTTGTATAACTATTGTTTGTTTACGCTACATGTACTTGTAGTGCATTACCATTTTTAGTCTAATCTCCATGACTATGCCCGTATTCTTGAGGTACGTTATGGACAATAATAGCGCTATTGGGTTGACCACCCCGCCTTGGGACGCTAAGGTGATTGATCGCATGTGGTTGAGTGTGTATGATGATTAGATGCTCCATCCTATATATATTTATATATATATACATATGTATATATAGGGTGAGGACTTATTGTTGTTGTTATCATTTGTTAATCAATTTTTGATTTATAAACCGTTATCTCAAATACAATTGTTTGCCGACTTCAAAAGAAAACAAATTTCCAATTATAAAGGTTTCAACTTCACAATTTTCTCTACTAAAATTAGATTACTCACCAACTCTCGTAGTTGACCTGTTTTTACCCATGATGCAGATTTGAAGAACGAAGTTGATGAAAAATAGGTTGTGCCTTAGAAATCCACAAGACTATTTAAATTTGATGTAATAAATGTTGTTCGTATTTGGATTTGTATTTGTATGTTGTCGATCTTGTTTGCATACTTAGTACTTAATTGAATCTAATCATATTATAACATAGTTGTCATGAGACTTTGAACAATATATCACGCCTCGATCGATTCCGAAAAGGATCGGGGTGTGACAGATTGGTATCAGAGCCCTTGACTATAGGGAATTAGGTTAATTGCCTTGACCTAGTCTATAGCCTCTAGGGTCCTCTCGTATGCTAGTTTATAAAATGCATACACAACTGCATGCAATTCACACTTAGAAAATCCTAGGAATACCTTTGTGTGTTAATTGCTCCCTTATGTGCATACGTATTACTCCTGACACTTATATGTGTGCATACACTTGTGAATATTCTCCACTTTCTCTGAAAATCACACACATACTCAAGTTGTTTAACAAAATGTATATACATATATGTATTCCTTAGAGCTCATAGGAAATTCAAAGTCATCCACTCTAGTTGGGTAGGATCATAGTAATGGACGCGTAGTAACTGGAAGGGGGAGGTGCCGGTAGCCCGAAAGTCCTGACTAGGTAAGCATTCGTATACATCCCAATCAACCGAGGGACCAGTTGCTTATCTGGGGACCAAAGGCGAAAGTTCCCAAACCTATAGGCCAAAGCGCGTCATTCACATTACTTTTGAGCCATCAAAATACCCGACCTTATCAAACATATCCGAAAGGATACACTCCAAAATGGCCAACTCATTGGACTATTAAGTTCCCTAATGGGCCTAGAAGTGGGAAAGAAATGTGAAAACTTAGTTTTGTGGGGGCCCACGCAAGTGCTACATGTTTCACATTTAGTAACCATGGAAAGCCCAAAAGGTGCCCAACACTCCTAACCATGGCCCAACAAGTGTTTTACAATTATTTTACCCAACAATGTCTAAAAACTTTATTTCCATAATCAATTTACAAATAACTCACAAGTCCATATACGTGTTTCTCGTAGTTGACTTGTTCCTTGTTTGGTTGTGGACTTAGGGTAGACTCATTAGGATCAACAGTCTAATAAAATTTTAATTACACGTAACTGGGGGCATGTCGAGTGAATCTTAGGAGTGGATCAGACATGGAACAAATCACAAGATTATAATCAAGTTATTCCTACTAAATTCATAAGTCTATTTATATAGACCTCTAGTATAGAGTCGTCGGCGTAGTCGTGTCGGCAATATAGAATATGGCTAAATACATAATACAAACTATAATACCCAAATTATACAAAATTTTCTGCATAAAAAAATCAATAGACAAACAAACACAATGAAACTAAAAAGGGTATCAAACTATCAAGAGAAAAACACATACAATGTAGATTAAAATCCACTAATTATAACAAAATGGCTAAAAGAAAAGGTAAGGACTAAGGATTGTTAAGTCCTCTCTTCTTATAAATAGCTTTGAAGCAAGCTTGCCTAAGCTTCTTTGTTCTTTCTGTCAATTCCATACCTGGCAATTTGTCCATCATCTTCTTGTGCCCTTCTAACGTCTCTATCTCCTCCTTTAATCCCAACTCCTAGTTTTTTTTTTAAAAAAAAAGGTAGATGCAATATATTTTTCGTGTGAGTTCACAAAATTTACAATGAGTTAAGTTTATATAAATATAAATCAGGAAATCGTAGTAAATCAATTGAATTGATGTGGAATATGCCTAGGGCCATTGTTTATGTTATAAAGAAACTAATAATTAAAATTTTAGAAAATACCAAAACTACTTTGGTTACCAAGTGCAGGCATGCATGCATGAGTAATGTATAGAAGGTTATTATCGTAATTTACCTTGGCATTTTGAATGAGGGATTGTAGGCTCGTAAGTTTTCTATGAGGCCATCTGTTTATGTTTAGCTCTCTGCATCTTTTCTTCAACAATGTTAACCCTATCCCTAGTTCCTTTGCCGCCATGATTATCGGCATCTCAAAGTACTTCGCTATCTCTTCAAACTCCAATGGTCTCAATCTCTTTGCCACCTTTCGGCCACCGTGATCAGTGGTGGCAGCACTAGAACTACATGTAGCCTCACCACCGGATTTACAGTCTTCACTGAAACTAACCAATGGTAAATTACCATCCTCCCAACAATCCCATAAGCTTATGTCTTTAAGGGGATCTAAATCGTGAAACTCATTTCTAGAAATGATGTTTTGATCTTTGGTAAGTACTGTGGAAACGTTCTGATCGAGCACTTCATGCAATTTTTCCGACAACTCGTAATCATGATGGTCGAGCCTGTCACCACTGCAAAAATCCAAAAAACTCAAGATAATCAAATCCAACACGATGGAAGACTCTTTTTGATCACTACAAATCCAAACCATGTTTTGATCAATATAGACAAAATCGCTTTTTTGTGCGAAAGATGGGGTAATGAGTGACGTTTATATATACCTGAAAAGATCTTGATGATCAAAGTACTGAAACCAATCGAGGTCATATATGGGGTTTTGATGATCTGCAGGTGGATCCATTTGTGAGGGAGAAGTTAAAAATTGCGGTAAGAATGTGATGATTTATATAAGTGAAGTGGGAGAAGTAATTAATAACAAATAAAGAGGAAATGAATATATATGGTCTATGAGCCGTAACCTTCTTCTTCAATTCACACACATATATGTATATGTTGCTGCAAATTATGACTTATGTGCCTCATGCATTTAATACATCACATGCCTACTGCATATTCTTGACTTTGAAGCTACGTACCAGTTTCGAATTTCCCCAGTAGCACACTTTTCATTAGAAAGTACTCCAAGTCTTCACACATTAACCAGTTAGAAAGTACTCCAAGTCTTCACACATGAACCAATTAGAAAGTACTCCAAGTCTTCACACATGCAAATTATGACTTGTGTGTCGCTATAGGTAACTAATAAAACTTTATTTTTTTTACCCCTTAAATATCAGTACAAGCTTCTAACATCGACGTTTAAATTCTAAATTTCTTTTTATTACTAAAACTAGCATCAATTCAAGTATATAAACCATGAATCTTGAGAACACGGCAAAACCCAAATAAGTCTTATCATCTATGTAAAAACTCAGGGTTTTTACTAGTGAATCTATCAGTGGCGGTGCTTGAACAATTAACTTGGGGGGGGGGGGGCGAAAATATTATAAACTGAAATTAACAAAAAAAAAATAATAATAACAGATTGTTTTCAACAAATAAACACCAAAAACACCTAGAAAAAGAATTACAACTCAGCCCGACGGCCTTTAATGTCTTTAAAAACAGATTATGAATGATATATTAGTAAGCAGACAACAATTTCTCTTTCAATGTTTTCATCTTTCCCATGATTATATCTAGAAAAAAATCAAAATGAAGGAACAATTGATTCAATCAAAAAAATCAAAAATCAAAATTTGAACAATAACCAATAACTCATTTAACAATAACCAAATCAATCTTTGTTTTCACTTTTCAGTTTTGTTTGAAGCTGCCTAGCTGTTAAGGATAACCAAATCAATAACGAAATCTAAAAATAAAAAAAAATCAAACTAAAATCAGCAGCAACAGTACAAGACCCAACACCAACAATAACCAAATCTATAAGTTCATAACTTATAAATCAAATTGGCAAATCGCCAAATCGCAAATGACAACCAAATTAAAAAGAAACTCAGTAAGACAGTAGTAACGCATAAATAGGCAACAGATTGACAGAAAACAGCAGCAGCAGTGCAATACGCCAACACCAACAATCAACAATCTTACAATCAGAAAAGAAAGAACAGCTGAACAGGATTTGGGTCTCGGGATTACATACCTGATTTCTGTGAAGTGAGAATGGGGACTTGGGCACTTGGCGATGGCGATTGGCGAGAGTGAGACCAGGCGACTGACTTGGCGAGACAACGACAAACGAACAGCAGGCGAGATAGGCAGCGAATTGGGCAAATGGGGATGAATCGATTTTGATTTCTTGATACCACTTGGTCGCTTGGAGAATTTGGAGTATTGGACAATTCTGATTAGGAATCGGGAGGGGCCAAAGCCTAAGTTTGAAGATAGCAGGCTTATAACTATTTTATTTTGAACTACAATTCCTACTTCTAGCCCAAAAATCAGGAGGGGGCTACTACCCCTCCTGGCCCCAATAATACTACGCCCCTGGAATCTATGATGGCTAGTGTAAACATTATGGTCATATATCATTAAGATTCTATGGACTTAGAATGTGTGATTCCGCCTCATTCCCTGTTCCTTGTTTGGTTGTGGGCTTAAGGCGGGATCACCCATCCGAATGCCCTTGCAATCTTAATGATATACGACTAGTTTACGCCAAGCTACTATAAAAGAACTGGTAGGACTTATAATGCAAATTTCGTCAAAATTTGTTGAAACATAAGTAATGATGGAACTCGCTAACTACGTTATAAAATATTCATAGTGGTAATACCAAGGATAAAACAGGGAGTATAAAAGCACACATAGAATACTCTATCATCCCAAAACAATAAACTCCTTTTAAATCGACTCAGTTCAAGTTACAATAAGAAATTTCCAAGGTCGTTATGTGACATCAGGCGGGTTGTTCCTCACCAAAATTAATTTCTTGTACTACGAAACGTTTTCCACATCTTTTTCCAAACTCTTGAAGTCCCAGTCAAAATGCAAATTTCGGGACGAAATTTCCTCTAACGGGGGGATGATGTGACAACCATCAAATTTCGGTCAAGTCAAAGTCAAACAAAGTCAACAAGTTAAACCGGTCAACTCCATTAACCCTTGTATGTTAGGGTTTACGTTATGTAATCACTGTACAATTCGCTATTTTAATGAGAAAACATCATTTGGAAAGTTCATGTGTTTGATATTCCTTAGCCTTAACAGTGCTAAACAACGAACCAAAGCGATAAAACACTATTGCACAATCATCGGGATTGTGTAGGACACTAAATCATGGCTTAACGGGGTCTATGGACCTTGCGTTGCGAAGCCGGACACTCAAAAAGATCACAAACGAAACCTCTCTCAATCTCATTCAAACCCTACTCAAGATTACTTGACGCTAATAGGATCAAAACTCATACACTACGATATAAATTGACGTTAATAGCAACATAGTATAGTACAACGTTATAACTATAATCAAATTAAATTATGATACCATATTAAAATCAAATCAAAGTATAATGCTCTAATTAAATTTAAAAGAATCAAACTTGAATGCTATAATTAAACTTCAAATCAAAGTAGATTGTTATAATCAAATAATAACTCATCTTTTATAAAACTCCATTTTTATAAACTTTACATTAAATTTTATAAAACTCTATTTTTATAAACTTTACATTAAATTTTATAAAACTCTTATATTAATTATGTAAAAGATGCTTGTGTTAGTGGGAAATTATGAAGACCACCAAAAGCAAAAAGATTATTCCCATGGTCTCCCACTCACACCTCCCATCCACTTTCCTTTCCTTTTTCTCCCAACACATTATTCTCTTCACCACTTAAACCTTCTCTATTCTTTCTCTCACTCTCAATCTCGAAATTCATCCAAGAAATACTCATATTCCAGCTAAGAACAATCTATTATACTCAAATCTTCATCCCTCTAGAAGCATTCATCAAGGTATGTTGTTAAAAGTTTCAAATTCATACAAGAAACAAATTAAATCCACCAAAATATCTAAAACTCATTTTATGCATAAACCTGATTTTTCTCAGAATCCCATCAATAAAATAAGAAGTTCTGGAAATTTTCAGAAAATAACTTGTTTTTATTGAATTACTATAATTATTGCAATAAAGTAGGGCAATAATTCACATAAAATACTTTTTGCATTCAATAAATTCTGAGAAAATTCTGGGATGACCAATATATTGGTTAAACATAATTTATGAAGTTTCATGCATTTATATTACTGTTTACTATTATTTATGATTTTATTGATTAATTAATAATGAAATATATAAAAAATACTTCCCATAGTCACAAATATCCGAAACTTATACACTGGGCTCTATATCATGTTATAAAACTATGGTTAATTTTACAGAATTTTTGGGAATCATTTATTATTTTTCCCGAATTTTGTTGTTGTTTCATCATTAAAGTATTAAATAAATACTAAAACAGTTCAGAAAAATATAAAAATTTTACAGTAATTAATATTGTATAAAATAATGATTTCCTAATAATTTCATAATTTTTCAATACTGTGTACTATTTAAAACCATTTTCCTAAGTATTTAAGCATGTAAAAATGCATTTTAATGATTATTTCATATAAATAATTGTTAAAATCTGTAAATAATTATAATTGGGGAAGTTATTATTTTAATAAGAAATTATTAACATCTGGCCTAAATTGAAAATATAAATTAATTATGCAAAGTAATTAATTCAATTTAAAATTCATTTAACAAATGAATACCTTAATATTATAATCAAAATGAATTATTGTTAATTCATCTAATATAATAATATGTGTCTAATTATTTGTATTAGTACTCTATTCTCGTTTAGCAGTTCCTAAACCAAAACTATTAATTATATTAGGTTCTACGCCATTTTGACCCGAACCGTCTATCGTACGACACACGCATTTCGTTTTGGGACTAATGTGAGTAATCTACCCCATACTTTATAATTTTCAATACTTTTGGGGTGTATCATGTGGTTCTAATATATTCCAACTTCATTTTATTGTTTTATCACAATTGAGACATTGTTGGGACATTTATACGTGAGTCATTAATTGTATAACTATTGTTTGTTTACGCTACATGTACTTGTAGTGCATTACCATTTTTAGTCTAATCTCCATGACTATGTCCGTATTCTTGAGGTACGTTATGGACAATAATAGCGCTATTGGGTTGACCACCCCGCCTTGGGACGCTAAGGTGATTGATCGCACGTGGTTGAGTGTGTATGATGATTAGATGCTCCATCCTATATATATTTATATATATATACATATGTATATATAGGGTGAGGACTTATTGTTGTTGTTATCATTTGTTAATCAATTTTTGATTTATAAACCGTTATCTCAAATACAATTGTTTGCCGACTTCAAAAGAAAACAAATTTCCAATTATAAAGGTTTCAACTTCACAATTTTCTCTACTAAAATTAGATTACTCACCAACTCTCGTAGTTGACCTGTTTTTACCCATGATGCAGATTTGAAGAATGAAGTTGATGAAAAATAGGTTGTGCCTTAGAAATCCACAAGACTATTTAAATTTGATGTAATAAATGTTGTTCGTATTTGGATTTGTATTTGTATGTTGTGGATCTTGTTTGCATACTTAGTACTTAATTGAATCTAATCATATTATAACATAGTTGTCATGAGACTTTGAACAATATATCACGCCTCGATCGATTCCGACAAGGATCGGGGTGTGACACATGTTACCAGCACCAGATAATTTTCGACTGCTAGGTCCTACTCGTCAACGGTTGGACTTAAACAAGAGTTGTGCAGTACAATTGAACCTAACCTTCAAGAATTATCTAATCCCCACAACATGTAATTTAAAGTATTCGCTTAATAATCAGCCAACACTAGTGGAGTCCCTAGAAACACAAATCAAGCAGCATTCGAGCATTGAGTTATAAACCAGAGCACTACTTAACCAGGCCATGCTATCTAATCATCTGAAATCCATACTAGCATGCAGTTCTAAGGGTTCATACAATTGGCATACAAAGGCATTTCTCCGACCATCCTACTTATGCACTTATGAGTAGATCCTTAAGCCTAATCTAGCATGCTATAAATATATACATATACTGAAACAATAACATGTATGGGTATTTTGGGAATACTTATTTGAGCTCGGCTAATTGCACGTGTCGCACCCTTTCTTTATATAAGTTTTTTTAGAAAATTATTTTTCTTTCAAAAAGATTATCAATTCCTCAGTTTGATTTTAGAGACACCCGAAAGTATGCCTGAATCCCTCAAACCAAGGGTCGGACACCAACTTGTAACATCCCAAAAATTACTAAGTAAAAATGTCGTTTTAAGAACCAATAGAAACATCATTCATTCATTTCAAAACCCATCAAAATGTGATAATGTATAAAATAGTTATCAGAGTACAAATCAGGTCATAAAATGCGGAATGTTGGTGGATGCGTGTATGCACAAGGCTTAGTGAGTTCCCAAAAATATCCCATACCACACATACATAACATTACAAGACTAAACTGGGTCTATTTCTCGCCCTTTGGTCTCTTTCAATCGATAATGAGTCTATTTCACCCCCTTCGGTCTCTTTCAACCGGTACTGGGTCTATTTCACCCCTGTGGCTAAGCAAACAATCATATCAGCAAGATTCATAGAAACAACAAGCACATACAGGAATAAAAACAAGTGTCACAAAGATAACTATCATCCTACAAACATAATCCAGTGGGTCGGCATTCGTGCATTCAACCCACGAGTACAGTGAAGAAACTCAACTAGCAAATGACGATCAACTGCTACTACTCCTACTGTCGCGAATACAGATGTTACAACTCACCTAATCAACCATACAAAGTACAACCTCAGTTTCCCTTCCCAAAACTATGGGTTTAAGAAAAAGTCAACGCACGTCAAAAAGTCAAAGTCAACGGTCAAAGTTGACCGTCCACGTCGTGGCCATCCTTAACCACGACATGGACTTCAAATGACAACACAATCGCGTTTTCCCAAGTCTCCGTGTTGTGGCAACCTAGGCCACGCTGTGGGCACTGGGTTCAAAATGTCTTAATGGATTAAGTCGAATCCTCCAATACCAAGGGTTCCAAAGTCTAGATCTGATTATTTATGATGTCCAAATAGATAAAGTTTCCACCTTTATTCCTTAATACCCTCCAAAAGGTCTATAACTCAAATCTTAGATCCAAAATGGCTAAAATGGAAAGGACTCAACCATTAAGCTCTTAATCCTGAAAGTTCTTAGTCCAACTTTTGCAGAATGCTTCTAGGACTCATAATGGTCCACAAAAATCCAAAATTGATGGACATTCATGACCCATTCATGTCCTTCTTCAAACTAGGTCAAAAGGGAACAAAATGACCCAAAATCCATGCATAGATCTCATTTTACTACAAATATCCACATCTATGAGATATGACAATAAAGGGACATAGAGAAACCATAAAGTTGCAAACTTTATCTCTTAGTATCACTCAAACCACTCCAAAAAGGACCAATCATGCTCCAAAACCTAGATCTCAGAAGAAGAACACAAAAAGGTTGAAGCTTGAGGACTTACAAGGATTCTAGAAGATGCACACCAGTAGGGGAAAGGATCACTTGATGAACTAAGCACTAATTCTTCTTCTTCTTCCTTCGAAACCACCATAAGTTTACTAAAATTAGGACAAGAGCACCAAGGAGGATTAGGGTTTGGATTTCTGGGTTTGAGATTGATGGAGCTGAAGATGGACTACCCTAGTTTCCCCGCTTTCCTTTAAATGGCCGAAAATTAGGGTTAACCCGACATAGATTCGCCACGTCGTGGCTAATAGATGCTACATCATGGGGATCATTAAATGATCTGCGAATCTTCTTGGATTGCCACATCGTGGGATGCCTTCACCATAGTGTGGTCACTCCAAAATTCAAATTTAAATTAGAGTTAAATACCTCTAAGAATCCGGATGTTACATCATGACAAAAAGAACTATCGTCCCTTATGGTAGATCTGAAGTGTCCATGTCAACATGTACTAGATCCATTAGTCCTTCACTTGCCTCATATAAGCATGTGAATAATGAATTAAATCATAATTTTCCAATGAACAAGATTCACATATATTATACAATATGACTTGTACAACACCAAGTATCTGTCCAGTTGGTGAAGAGATTTCTTTTCACTTGGTAAAATATGACGTTACCACAAACGATATCATAAGAATCAAATCCATAATTACTATTTCTATTATTAGAAACATATCTAACACTTTCATTAATGTCATTTCAAAGAAACTATGTAAACCAAAACCTCAATTTTATTGCTAAAAAGAAAAATGGAACTTGTACTTACAATGCATAAAATGAAAAACAATATTTCTAGACATCTCCGAAGAGTAATAGCAATCTATTAAAAACTATCCTAAATCCTTAGTAGTTGCTCCAAATTCTGATCATCGAACCATGTGACAATAGTCTATCTCTCACGATCAGATTTAGCTCACTTTGCTCAAGCTTCCTTCTTTCTATTAGATCCTACAATACCATCAAAATATGATCATCACATTATGTATCAAGATTCTAAGAATAAGAACTTTTGGAGTTAGATAATGGATGTACCTGAAGTAGAGTCACATGAATTGACTTTACTATCTCTAAGATCTTTCAGGTATTTCGGGCATCTACTCTTTCAATATCCTTTCAATTAGCAGTAGAAGCAAATGGACTCATTGGGGTCAACATTGGGAACGATCTCAGAATGAGTCTTTCTCTTTACCATACGATCAAACGAGTTGATCTTTGTCGATCCCTTTCGATTTGGAAGAGAAATCTTTTCTTGATCACCAATGTTACCATTTCATTTCCATAGAAACTGTAGGGTTAGACCCTTTAAGCAACTCTGCTTCAGATGTGTTCTTAATCATTTCTGCTTCACCAACTATCAACATCTTGGTCAAATCAATTAGGGTCACGTTAAGATTCCTCATATGAAAGTTCTTAATGAACTGACCATATGACTTAGGAAAAGAAAGAATAACCAAATCAAAGGCTTGCTCCCTTGGGAAAACAACACCCCTTATATCCAACTTATCAATGTACGATTTCATTTTTAGAATATACGCACACACAAAATTTCCATATTGATGTCTATATGTCAATAAGGCAAAATTAGTCTTGTATCTTTCAACATGGCCTTAGGAGAGTCACAGGAGGAGGAAGTGGAAGAATTGAAGAAGTATGATGTCTAGTTCCATAATTCCCCAAAGAAGAGAAAACTTTATCACCTTTATCAGAATATGGAAGATTATCTTCAGAAGAACAAGGAAACATTTCCAGAAGAATGAGGAAGATCATTATTGTCTCGTTTTGACATCTAAAATTTGGGAGAAGAAAGAATTCAAGTTAGTTGATTTTAATCCTTAATTATTAACACATAATTTAAATTAAGGCTAGGATCCATATTTTAGATTCGACCTTTGAAGAGGGATGACATAATTGTTGGATTAGGTGTCTAAGCCCATAACTATAATTGTTATGTACTTGATTCGATTATGACCATGGTCCTTTTGGGTTGTCTTCACTCATGCAACTTGATAGGATGACTAGTGGAGTGAGAGAGAGTAGGATTTATTATATGAATAATAAATTGGTACACATAATGATTTTATTAATATATTATAAGATTAATATATTATTTGGAAATCATATTATTAATTAGTAATTAATCAGAAATTAATTTGATATTAATTTTCGGATTAAAGGAACTGATTAATAATGAAGGGACTGTTTTGCAAATCATTGATAGTTGCAAAACTGGGCTGTTGGACTCTTTTGGTATGGAGTGGACGAAATCCTATTGGGAAGCCCAATAGATTTCGTCCAAGGGCTTCTAAAAGGAGTGTCCATGGACTAGTTGGTGCCTAAGCGAAGTATTAGGGTTTCCACCTGAAAACCCTAGCAGCCACAACTATTTAAAGACCCTCTTGCTTGGATTTTCGCCCAACCCTTGTCTTTGGAAGAACCCTGGCTGAATTCTAGCATCTCTCCTACTCATCCTTTGCATTGGGTGTTTGTGACTCCATTAGAGGTGCAACACTTGGGGCACTAAGCTTTCAAGAGTCAACGTGGTTCTTGTTATTACTACATAACAAGTGAGGTAATGATCAAATCCTAATATTATATATGAATTTTGAATTGTATATGCTAGATCTAGGGTTATTGCTTTGGTGTTCTTATTTGTATGTTCAATAGAGAAAAACTTAGATCCAACGCAATTAGGGTTGCATGATCACATAGGAATGTAGATATGTTCAAAACCCATCAGTGGTATCAGAGCCTAGGATGTTTTTCAATTGAATTGATGCAAGAGTGAAGTGCCAAAAGAACAAGAAATCGAAATTTTTTATTGTCCAGACCTGGAAGTCGACGAGTTCAGTATGAACTCGACGAGTTGGATGAAATCGACGAGTTCATAATCCAACTTGATGAGTTGACTCGTAAGTTTCCTGAATTTTCAATTTTTTGACCAGATTTTGATTTGGATAATTACCATAACTCGTTTTTATTGCCTAAATTCGATTTTTCTGATTGGTAACTTGATATCCTTATCAAAATTGAAGATATGGTTAAATTTGGATAATATAAGATTATTTTGATTCATAGATTTAACCTAGTATTTTTTTTTGAAGAGTTTCAAATTGCACACTTTTAGTTTTATAGTTTAAATTTGAAATTAAAAGTCTTGATTTTAAAATTTTAAATAGTTAAAACCTTGCATTTTGAATAGTTTAAAAATACACCCTCATGGTTTTATTAATAATTTAATTAGAAGATTAATTAAGAGACAATTAATAATTCCTTGACATAGTTTAAAATTAATTAAATTAAAAGCTTAATGTATTAAAAGATTAAACCATATAGTATTTTAAAAGTTTAATATACACCCTTATACTATATAAAATTAAAAGTCTAATATATTATATATGTATAAGAAAAGTCAGTCTTACCGTTAGTAGGCATCATTCACGAAGTTGGTCTATAAGGGGTGTTTAAGGAAGCGGTCTGTAAAATGACCGACATTGGATATCCACTCTTACTCACCACTCTCTTGACTATTGGATGGTCGTTATCCAAACAGGTAGGATAGGACATTAAATTCTCATTAAAAGTATAATGAGTTATGAAGTAAATAAATGCTTTTATCAATTCCCAAATCTTAGTTAATTTAGGAAAATGTGAATTTGATGCTTACCCATGAAATTGCACATTGCACCTTATTGGTCAATTAGTGGAGCGTGTGTGGTTAACTGGCACACTAATATGGACTAATGAAGGATGGCAATGTGTTTCTCGTAAATTATCGTTGATCAATGGAGCGTGTGTGGTTAACCAGCACATATATTAGGTGATAAATGACATCAAGAGTACCAAGCTAATTTGCATGGTTATTCACACCTTGTTTGTGATCCTCGGTATCCCAGTCACAAACTTGAAGGGCATAATCGAGATTAAACATGCCATTGAAAAGTTCAATGAATCTCAAAAGCTCTACGAATTTCATTTAAAACCTAATTCATTTAAAATTTTATTTTCATGGTGGAATTGGTAAATCGTCATTTACCTACCTTCAAATAATTTGCAATTGGATTACGGCATCCCTCTTCTGAATTGTGAATTATTGTTTTGGGTCCTAGCCTTAATATTTCATTTGGGTGTTATATTAAGGATTAAATCAACTAACTTGAATTTCTCCCTTTTTGTAGATGTCTAGTTTTGACAACTATGGTCTTCCTCATCCTTTTGGAAAAAGATTTCCATCTGAAGATGATATTCCACGTGTCGATCGAGGTGAAAGATTAATCCCTTCTTCGTGCATTGGTGGAACTGGAAATCATACCTCTCTTCCTCCACCTCCTCCAGTGATTCTTCCTGACCCACGTTTTCGTCGACTTGAAAAGTTCAAGATCACTCAAGCCCTATTGGCATGTAAGCATCGAGATGGAATTTTTGTATGTGCCCACGCTCTGAAGATGAAGTTGCACATTGACAAACTGGGAATGTTGGGTGTCGTTTTGCCAAGGAAGTTGGTTGTTGACTTGGTTCTTTAATCACTTCCTGAGTCATATAGTCAGTTCGTTAAGGACTACTATATGACGCGACCCGTATTGATCTGACATATTTGCTAATTGCTACTGAATCAGCAATGATTTGGTGCACTGGTAAAGCAAAATTGATTGGAAGATCTACTTCCCAAATTTCCATGGACATAGGCAATGACAACGATGATAGTCCAGAAATGATTTCTTCTCCTAAGGGAGAGAAATTGGTCGAAGTCAAAAAGTTTGACCTTAAGAGAAAGGCCAGTTCTGAGATAGTTCCATGTGAAAATGCTAAAGAGTCCACATGTTTCTAATGCCAATTGAAGGGGCATTGGAAGCGAAGCTGCCCTGACTACCTGAGAGATCTAAGAGATAGTAAAGTCAAATTGTATGGCTCTACTTCAGGTACATTCACTATCTAACTCTATTAAGTTCCTATTTATAGATTCTTATTACATGATGCAAAGTTACATTTTGATGTTTTGCAGAATCTAAGAGAAAGAAGTAAGCTTAAAAGAAAAGTCAGCTAAGTCTGATCATGAAGAAGTGGATTTCGGTCGCATGGTTCGATGATAATATTTTTGAGCTACTGCTTAGGAGTTATGATAGATTGCTTAGGAATATCTAGAAACATAGTTTTCATATGTATTTGTGTTGTAAGGACAACTTTTCCGCACATTATTAATAAAATTGTTTTATTTACTTTATGTTTCCTTGCAATGGCATTTATGGAAAATTGGTGTTTATATATTTCTATTATTAGCAATGTTGAAAATGGATTTGATTCTTGGTTATATCATTTGTGTTAGTGTCGTAATTTGCCAAGTGAGGAAGGATTCCCATCACCCAATTTCAGTCAGACAGAAACTTGGAATCATACGATTTGAATTGCGTGATGTATGAGAATCTTGATCCTTGGGAAATTGGGACTGATTCCTTGTTCACATATATATGTGAGTCAAGTGAAAGACTAAAGGATCTAGTACACATTGATGTGCACTGGTCAGATCCACCACAAAGGACGATAAGTCTATTCATCATGATTTACTGATGGTTCAGTAAATATGGTTATTCTTACAAGTTTAAGTGTAATTCTGATACATTGAAAAAGTTTCAATGCATAGTAGAATGAGTAAGAAGAATCAAATTGGGCAGAAAGATAAAAGTTTCTCCAATCTGAAAGGAAAGGAGAAGTACTTTAGTATCGTGTTTTATGATCATCCTCATGATTATGGAACCATGTCACAATTGATCCTCTAAGGACACCTTAGTGCATTTGCATGACTAAGAAGAGGTATAGGGAAATGTTGAAATGGTTAAATCAAGAAGATGAGTCATACTTCGTTCCAAAATCGAGTCTTAGAGTCATACTCTAATTACTCCAAGTTGTATCTTGAGTAACATATTCTAATAAGGTTTATAACGCCTCATGAAATGTGGAGTAGAAATGTTTTCTTACTCTTGCACATTTGAAATTGGTAGTTGTGATGTTTTGGATAAAATAAAGACCGACTAAGACCAATTATATGAAGTGTTTTCTTGATAAGAACCCGCACTAACTCTTGAATATTTGTTTGTCAAGGAATGTTCCTTAACAGAGAATCTTATATGTCAAGAATTCAGTGGGAGTCTTCATGGTCTTGAATAGTTTCAAGAACTAATCAAGAATAAACCTTTTAGTTATCACTAGCACACGACCTGAGGTTAACAACCTAGCATGTTGATATATTCTCATTTCTGTGCATATTCCAGTTAAAATTGATTATGCATGTGAGTTCTATGAGTTCTTATTTGATTGCATAAGGCAAAGCACCTTGATCAGTGAAAGTACAGTGATCAGTGTGGGTGAGCTGCTCAATAACCGGGAAGCACTGGTAGGCCCTTGTGCTGCCGGATGGAAAGAAATTAAGAATTAACAGGTTCAGTCCATATGAGTTTGAATTTGTCATAAACCTTGTCTTCTGATAGTGGTTGGAAATGACAAATTAACATGGATAGGAACACATACACTATAAAATCTAAGTGGCAAGAGGTTTCTCTCTACTTCATGAAAATGATTGTGAGGAAACGTTTTCACTAGTAGATTTTAAAGGATTAAAGTTAGCAGTTGTGATAATTGCGTTCTCAAATTCGAGTATGATTACGGCGTGCCTTTTCATAGTTCGAATTGTGAGAAATGGCAATTAATTTGAACATTCGGGACTTATTGTTGTAAGTTCTGAAAGGGTTTAGACACACACATAAGTTGTCTAATGAAAGGTGTATGAGCTTGAGAGATCTAGATAGAGACTTATCGAAGCACCATTTTTGTAAGAAAGTCAATATGTATTGATTTATAGAAGTCCAGCTGATTTCTAAGTACATGTTAAAGCTAGTGGGAGCATTATTGTTATGCTGGTAAGAACATAATTGTTATGCTAGTGGGAGCATGATTATTATGTAAAGTATTCCAAGTTAGCAATGCTATTTATAGGAAACAAAGTTCTAAATTTGCAAAGTTGCAGAATTTGGAAATTGTTTCGCTATAGTAAGGTTTAAGGGAGAGGGCATTTATACTTCATTTCGAATCTAAAAGATTAGATTGAAATTTTTAATCAAACTTAGTCATGGTCATATATGAATATCATGTTGAAATGTTTCAACATAGGAAATTCTATATGGGAATATTTTAGATAGAGACTGGTTAAGTATCATGTCTTTATGTAAGACATTATGAATCGTATCCCATATGCTTCGGGTATAGGATCGATTGCATATGTTATAATATTTGCCTGTTCTGACTTTTCCAAATGCCTAGAGCATTAAGAGGGAAAAAGGAATAGAACCTAATATGACTTAAGTTGTTAAAGAACTGTCAAAGGACAATCTAAGGTTTACCAAAGATTGGTTGCTTGTAGACAGTTGGAAGTATAGTAATGGATGGACCATATTGATATAATTTTGAATAGATAGGAGTCTATTAAGAATGGATTGTCATATGGTAATTGTGGAAATGTTTCCATAATGGGAGTTGGATGTTAAGAATCTATGTGTAAGTTAGAAACTTTTATGCAAGAAGGATGTTCAAGGAATGTACCTTGAATGTGAGACTTCATTTCCAGGGAATTGTCTTGTAACAATCTCCATTGGAATGCTTTGTAATATCGTTAGCTAAGTCTCTGTGACTTTGGAGCCTCGACATTACAAAAGGATCATTGCATGAAAGGTTAGACTCTAACACATTCTATTACTGGAAACAATTTTCTATTCTTACACCTATAAGGATTAGGAAATTGTGAAATGAGTGTCATTGGAAATGTGTTCAATTGATCTATTTCACAAGGAAAGGACCATAGATAAACATAGTGTGCATGCTTGGAGCATGGGATGACTATTATTTTAATTCAAGTATTTGAGTTGATTAGTCAAAACAGTAAACAATGAATAAGGTCTAATCAATATGGTGATTAAATAATAAGTGTTTTATTTATATTAAAAAGTTTTGAGACCATATTGGATTAAGTTATTCTTGTGTTTCACTTCGCATGTTTTACTTCCTGAATAATAAGATTATTCAAACATCCACAGTCGATCATACTTTGGAAGAAAGTAATGAGGTAAGACTGTCAAGAATTCGACAGTAGATTGTCTAAGTGCTTAGACATAAGCAAATGTTTGATGCAGTGTTCATGAGTACTCCTGAAATAAGAATTTGAGTATTGGATTAAACCCACGCTCATTTGAATCACTTCATGGATTTTATCACGAGTGATTGTGAGAAGATAATATCTTATATTCTTGACACGGAGACATATAGTTGTCGTTTACGAGTCGGTTGCGCATTGATAATACGTAAACGCATCAGTAACTTGATGTTATAAAACGTATTGTTGTGTGTGATTTGATGAGTAAATAGTACAAGCATATGAGTCGAAGTTTATCCGTTCCTTTTACCCTAAATGGGATAAAAGTGATATTTGTGGGCCCCTAGATGATTTAGTGATGACACCTTAAGCGCTTGGCCAAGCTTGGACTAAGTTGATGTGTTCAATTATAGTATGATTCAGTCGTCGTAAATCGGAAATCGGGAAACAAACCTTGGACAGAGAGAATGATTATAATCCATGTCTCGTGTCCATATGATATCTTTTATAATGGAGGAATATTTGATCCCTTATCTAAAGGACGCGTTACTGATAAGATCAGAGTTCGATAGCGGCTTTTGAAAGCTACGATTCTTAATCAGATTCTGAAGTCATACTTGCAATAATAGTTATTAGACTTATCCAAGTGGGAGACTGTTGGATTAGGTGTCTAAGCCCATAACTATAATTGGTATGTACTTGATTTGATTATGAGCATGGTCCTTTTGGGTTTTCTTCACTCATGCAACTTGATAGGATGACTAGTGGAGTGAGAGAGAGAGTACGATTTATTATATGAATAATAAATTGGTACTCAGAATGATTTTATTAATATATTATAAGATTAATATATTATTTGGAAATCATATTATTAATTAGTAATTAATCAGAAATTAATTTGATATTAATTTTGGGATTAAAGGAACTGATTAATACTGGAGGGACTGTTTTGTAAATCCTTGATAGTTGCAAAACTGGGCTGCTGGACTCCTTTGGTATGGAGTGGACGAAATCCTATTGGGAAGCCTAATAGATGTCGTCCAAGGGCTTCTAAAAGGAGTGTCCATGGGCTGCTTGGTGCCTAAGCAACGTATTAGGGTTTCCACTTGTAGATATGCTCAAAACCCATCAGTAATCAAATTCAGATCTATTTTAGGTAGGTAGAGTCATCTCACCAATTTCAATCACATGAAACGCCTAGATCTTTTGAAATTCATTGAATCTTATCAATAACATGTTTACTCTCGATTATGCTCTTACCAATTGTGACTGGGATGCCAAGGATCACAATTAAGATGTGAATAACAATGCAAACCCGCTTAACAAACTCGAGGTCATTTATCACCTCGAATTGATGTGTCGGTTAACCATACACACTCCATCAATAATGATACTTTTCAATTCTTCCATTACCTCAACTTTATAGTCCCAAATTGGAGTGTCGGTTAGCCACGCACGCTCCACTAATGACATATAAAGAATGATGTGCATTTTCATGGATAAGCATACACTTCTAATTTTTCCTAAAGTAACTAGAATGGGATTTATAAAACGTTTAATTACATTATAGCATCATACTTTTAGAGGTTATGTCCTATCAAACCGGTTCGGCTAACGACCCTCCACAATACAAAGGAGCGGTGGCTGAGAGTGGATACCCAATGACTATCATTGAAAGACCCCTTTCATACTTAGTTCACTGAAACTACTGCTCTGATACCATGATTGAAAGACCCCTTTCATACTTAACATTATCATAAAGTCAAAACCATGCTACATGCATATTTATAATTTACATTAGTGGTCTTATTACAAAAAACTGGATACAAACCGACTATTAAGGTTTTTACAAAGTTTCATAAAATACATAGCTACCCAGGAATTTCTAACACATATACATATACATATATGTAAGATAAGTACAAACATAGTAGTGTTAACTATTCTAAGTCTTCCAACAAAACATGTTTACTCTGGATGCATATCACCTGAAATACTTAAACACTGAGAGGGATAAGCGGGTGACGCTTAGTGAGTTCAATAACAGTTACAATATAACGTTATGCCATATATATATATATATATATATATATATATATATATATATATATATATATATATATATATATATATACATATATATCAATATGACAGAAGCAAAGAGGAACAAAGAACAACAAAGGCATATGTGTATCATATGACAGGCTTTCCATATTTACCAATGATTAGATTCCAAGATTTACAATCAATGAGACACAATAATTTCAACATGATATATATCATAAAGCTTCAGCCCAAGTGGCACAGAAAATAAACAATTTCTGATTATCATTTTGCTAGAATATACAGGCTTTCAGCCGTACCTAGCCCTATGCCAATACCAAAAGTGATACGAGTCATGCTCTACATGGCCAAAGGCACAAAGCCAATACCAAAAGTGATACAAGTCATGCTCTACATGGCCAAAGGCATAATACCAATACGAGAATAATACGAGAAAGCACATTGCACATATAACATATAACATACAATTATCCCTATATTCAACTCACCGTGAAATAACCGAATGTTGCGATGAAATTACCCCCTAAGTGTGTTTTTGCCGGTAGAATCTGACTAGACACTATCAGTAGTTAGCGATCGTCGGCTTGGGAAAATAGCTCAAAATCAGCAAAACGAGAGAGAGGGTTGTGTTTTTGTGTAAACAGAAACAAGAGGGCTGATCCTCTATTTATAGGTCGAAAATTCGACTCTCACGTTGTGAGCCTTATAAGCTCACATCATGAGCTCGATCATGGTCAGCTCGTAGGCTTGCCGCATGTCTTCTAGGCTTGAGAGGTGTCGATCAACTACTTCACGTCGTGAGCCAGACTTACTAACATCGTGAATTTGGTCAGACCTCGAAGTTTGTGTTCCGAACTTCAGAAATTCATATCTGTCGCATACAAACTCCATTTTTGACGTTCTTCATATCCACACGTAGGTGAGATTATACTCTACAACTTTCATTTAGACTCTGTCGGCTAATTTTGATTTTATTTTTAAAGTTATTTTTTTAATAGGTCGGGACAGGAAAAGTCCATTAAAAATTCATAACTTTTTATCCGACATCCGTTTTCATCTCTCTTTTTATCATTGAACTATTATTGACGAGATCTTCGATTCTCGTTTAGGTTGTGTTGGCTAAAGATTGTTCGATCTATAAACTGAATTTCAGGCTGTACACTGCTATGACGAATCCTTAGAAAAATCATAACTTTTCGCTCGGAACTCCGTATTCGATGAGGTTTTCGCCTATACATTTCTAACGAAATTATTTACAACTTTCAATAACATCAGTTTTACTTATTTCCAACTTAAATGTTATATTTTCGTTAATTTCGATAGTTGAATTTTTGATCAGAATCACATAAGACTTCCCATCACTTCCAATACTTTCTGAATGATTCTAAACATAGTTTTACTTCAAATCTCATAAAACTATCTTGTTAGAATTTAACGTTCAAAACCATATATTATTTAATAATATTCATTTTTAAACTAACAAATATACAAAACACGATAACCAAACAAAGTTATTAACGTGTATGTTACAAATACCTCCTCATTTTGAGGATTTCGTCCCCGAAATCACAACGATTTAAATGAATTGGGATATTTCTCTCTTATCTTATTCTTACTTTCCCAAGTATAATTTGGGCCTCGATGATGTTTCCACTTAATAAGCACCAACTCCACTTCTTTATTACGTAGATCAACCGTTCTCTCGTTTATAATCTCTTCAGGCTACTCTACATATCTTAATTTATTATCGAGTTTCACGTCGGCTAACGGAACCGTTTCATCATATATGCTCAAACATTTACGCAAATAACTCACATGAAATACATCATGAATACCTGCCAAATTTTCTGGCAATTCCAAGAGGTATGCTTGTTTACCAATTCTCTGGATGATTTTGAAAGGACCAACAAATCTAGGACTCAGTTTTCCTTTCTTCCCAAATCGCATAATGGCTTTCCATGGGGATACTTTCAGCATTACAAAATCAACCACCTGGAATTCTATGGGTCGTCTCCTCTTTTCTGCATTGGACTTTTGTCGATCCTGGGCCGCTTTCATTCTTTCTCGTACAATTTGAATCTTATATGTGGTGTCTTGAATCATTTCAGGGCCACCAATAATTTTTTGTCCTACATCACGCCAACATAATGGTGTACGACATTTGCGCCCATATAGTGCTTCATATGGCGGCATTTTGATTGAAGTGTGGTAACTGTTATTATATGAAAATTTGACAAGAGGTAAGTATTTGTCCCAGTTACCACCGAACTCCAAGACGCATGCACGAAGCATATCTTCCACTGTTTGGATTGTTCTCTTCGTCTGACCATCTGTCTGGGATGACAAGTTGTGCTGAGAGCAACCCGTGATCCCAATTCACGTTGCATACTCGCCCAAAAATGAGAAGTGAAGCGAGTATCATGATCGGAAATAATATTTAGTGGCACACCATGTCTCGCAACAATTTCATCCAAGTATACTTGTACGTATTTCTCCATTGGAGCCATTTCACGCATGACAAGAAAATATGCACTCTTAGTCAGCCGGTCGCCAAGTACCCAAATGCTATCATTCTGTCTTGCAGTCTTTGGCAATTTGGTAATAAAATCCATGGACAACTCTTCCCATTTCCACATGGGGACACGAATACCTTCTGGACTTCCATATGGCTTTTGGTGCTCCACTTTTACTTGTAAGCATACGATACATTCCTGCACATATCTTCCAATGTCTCTCTTTAATCCGGGCCACCAATAATCAGCTCGTAGATCATAGTACATTTTACTAGTACCTGGATGTATTGATAGTTTAGACTTATAAGCTTCATCTAAAATCTTCTGTCTCAATCCACCAATCTTTGGAATCCATAGCCGATTCTTAAATACTTTCAATTCGTGTGGATCATCAAGTAAAATATCAGCATAATGTACCATCCCTTCCTTCTTCACATTTTCTGGCTTTAAGGCTTATACTTGCCATTTTTCTAGCTCATCAAGAATAGTGAACTTTACTGTTGTGTGAGTAATAACATAACACACACTATTATGATAAACCATTTTGCTAAGTGTATCTGCAACTACATTGGCCTTTCGAGGATGATACAGGATTTCAAAGTCATAGTCTTTGATCAGCTCCATGGCTCGTTGTTGTCTCATATTCAAAGTTTGCTGACTGAAAGATAATGCCTCCAAAGTTTTAATGCAAATACCACTGCAGCGAGTTCAAGGTCATGAGTGGGATAATTCTTTTCATAATCTTTCAGTTGTCTTGAAGCATAGGCTATTACTCTACCACGTTGCATCAACACACAACCGAGTCCCAACCTTGAAGCATCGCTATACACAGAAAAATCATTATCACCATCTGGAAGTGATAAGATCGGAGCATGAGTCAAAAGATCTTTTAAAGTTTAGAACGCTTTTTCTTGGGCTTCACCCCCATTCGAAATTTGCTTCTTTTCGTGTGAGCCTTGTGAGAGGTACAGCTATACGTGAAAAAATATTTAATGAATCTCCGATAATATCTCGCGAGACCCAAGAAACTGCGAATTTCATAAGCATTACGGGGAGCTTCCCAATTCTGAATGTCTTCAATTTTGGTAGGATCTACTGATATACCGTCACCAGAAATCACATAGCCGAGAAATTGAATTTGGCGAAGCCAAAATTCACATTTTGAGAATTTAGCATATAGTTTCTCCTTTCGAAGAAGTTCTAATATTTCACGAATATGAATTAGCCCTGTCGAAAATACCCGTTACCCGAATTACCTGCTCGATTTTTTCGGGTATCGTGTAAATCGGGTCGGGTAAATCGGGTATCGAGTTAATTTTTTCGGGTATTTGGGTAACCCGATTTTTTTTTCAGGTCGGGTAAAGGGTAAATGTATTGGGTTTCGGGTATACCCGATTATCCGAAAAGTATTTGCAAGAAAGTGTTGAAGACGACTAAAAAACGTTTAGTATTCTAGATTGGTGGAAAGTGAATAGTCCAAGATTCATGATTCTATCATTGATGGAAAGAGATGTATTTTCCATTCCCGTCTCAACCGTGGCTTTGGAATCTGTTTTTAGCACTAGTGGGAGGGTGTTGGATCCGTTTAGGAGTTCTTTGACTCCTAAGATTGTTGAAAGTTTAATTTGTACACAAGATTGGATGCGGGGTAGCATAAGTGACACAATCGATTATGAAAAAAATTGGGAAGAAAATCAACAAATTGACAAAGGTAATTGTTTATCGTTCATTATTTTAGTTATTGTAAATTTAATATCTTTTCCTTTTAATACTAACATTATTTGACTTTTTTTATATAGAATTGAGCAAGATTAGGTAGTGAAGGTGCAAGAAGAATGAGTAGGTGCAAGAAGACGAGTATATTCATGAATGCCTTTTGGAACTTGACATGTTATTATTTTCATACTATGTAATGGTTTTCTATGTTTTCTAGATTTAAAACGTGATTTTTTTGGTAAATGCAAAATACATGCATATACATTGATATCAAGTAATTTAAATGGTTGACTTTGGTTGTTATTATTTCTTTAAGTAATTGTTTTTTTAACATCTTATTAGATTTGATTAAATTGTTAAATGAATACTTGATATCTCAAATATTATTGAGTAAAAAATCTCAATGTTCAAAGTTTAGCACGACATACTTATTTCATTACATTTATTTTTAGGTACCATTAAAAAATTTACAAAAAAAAAATAAAAAAAAATCGGGTAATACCCGAATTACCCTTACCCGGCCCATTACCCGAATTACCCAAACCCGAATTACACGAATTTAATTTGGGTCGGGTAACGGGTAATTTTTTTAATGTGAAAACCCAAAATATCCGACCCGAATTACCCGAAACCCGAAAATTTTACCCGATCAACACCCCTATATGAATGGCATGATCAGCTTCTGACTTGGAATAGATTAGAATATCATCAATGAATACGATGACAAATTTATCGAGCATTGGACGGCATACCCGATTCATCATATCCATGAATACAGTAGGAGCATTTATCAAACCGAATGGCATGACAAGGAATTCGAAATGCCCATAACGAGTGCGGAAAGCGGTCTTTGGTATATCCTGCTCGTGAACTTTCAGCTGATGATAGCCAGACCTCAAATCAATCTTCGAGAAATAGCTAACACCCTGAAGTTGATCAAACAGATCGTCTATGCGAGGTAGTGGATACTTGTTCTTGATAGTTACCTTATTTAGCTCGTGGTAATCAATACACATTCGCATCGACCCGTCCTTCTTCTTGACAAACAATACTGGAGCACCCCACGAAGAGGTACTCGATCGGATAAAGCCCTTGTCAAGTAATTCCTGCAGTTGAATCATCATTTCCTTCATCTCAGCTGGTGCAAGACGATAAGGTGTCTTTGCAATCGGAGCAGCACCAGGCATAAGGTCAATTCAGAATTCTACGTGCCTATCCGGAGGAAGTCCAGGAAAATCATCGGGTAAAACATCAAGATATTCATTAACAACGGGAACATCATTTAGAGTTTTCTTCCCCTCTTTTGAGATATCAATTGTATGGGCTAGATAACTAGAACACCCATTCGATATAAATTTACGAGCTTTTAGGAAAGAGATTATTTTTAAGATTTTAAGTCTTTGTTCACCGTAGACATAAATAGGATTCTCCCCTTCAATAGGAATATGTACCATCTTTTCGTAGCACAAGAGTTCTGCACGGTTCTTTGACAACCAATACATGCTGAGAATGATATCAAAGTTGGGCAAGGAGATAGGAATCAGGTTAGCAAGAAAATTATAACCTTCAATCTCTATGACACAATCTCTATAGAATTTATCAGCAATTAATGACACACTTCCCGTTGTATCTACATGAAACGGTTGGGCGAGTGCATAGCAAGCAATTTGAAAAGAACGCGTAAATTCATGAGACACAAAAGAATCTGAGGCATCATAATCAAATAATATGTGAGCAGGTCTAGAATTCACGAGAAATGTACCAGTTACAACATTCGGGTCTTCGCATGCCTCCTCTGTGGTAATCTGGAATGCACGGCCTTTAGCTTTTGGCACCTCCTCTTTTTTAGTTGAAGTACCCGCCGGTTGTTGAAAAAAAGCTTGACTTCCCGCCATTTGGCTAGTAAGAGTAGGGCAGAAACGCTTCCTGTGGCCAGTAACACCACAAGCATAGCATCTAACATTCTTTCATCGGACAAACGGGCTTCATGTGACCCGTTTCTCCACATCCGTAATAGATCACCGATCCTTTTTCTATTCTGCATTGACCTTGGTGACTCTTTCCACATTTTTTACACGATGTTGGTTGAAGAGAAAAAGATTGTGACCTACCGCGACCACGAGAGGTATTATGAGATTGTACTTGTTTGCCAGGATCAGATCGAGCGGATGGAGCCGATGGAATAGAGGAAATAGAAACAGTTCGATCGACACGTGGATGCTTCGGAATAGAAAGAGTGGCACCACGTATCTCTAAGTCATACTCGCGCTTTTGGGCATACTCAACAGCTTTATCAAATGCCAGAATATCTCGATTGATCACGAAATCGTGGATTTCATATCGTAATCCGTCCATGATTAACTAAATTTTATCGTCTTCAGTTGGAATATACTTTGTAGCAAACCGTGCTCTTTGATTGAATTGATTTTCATATTCATTCACGGTCATTCCTCCTTCCTTAAGTTCGAGGAACTCTTTCTCCAATCTTCTCCTAATGTCTAGAGGACAATACTTTTCTAGCAAGCGAGTTTTGAACATCTCCCAAGATAAATTCACCTAGTCATACTCGTTGATAGCTTCAAATTTTGCTTCCCACCAGACCAAGGCTTCTCCGATGAGCATTGCGGAAACATAATTAGCCTTGTCTTCATTAACCACATGAGAGATACGGAATACTTTTTCTGTGTTCTGGATCCAGGTAAGAACAACAATGGGATTAAGGACACCTGAAAACTCCGTAGCACCACTACTCTTGAAAGTGTTAAATGAGGGACGTTTCGGCTTCCCTCTTGAAGATTCTCCGGTGGTTTTCTCTTTACCCTTATCATTATCCTTTTTGTGTTCTTCGAGAGTCTGCCGAATAACACCAGTAAGTTTACTCAAGATTCGCTCCTCACGAGGGGATACTGGAGTATCTCCTTCATCAGGATGAGGATCTCCACCCACTTTTGGTGTATGGCTACCCTCCTGCTCAGCCATTGCTCTGAAAATCTGGAGTAACATGGCACGTTAAAATATAAGAACTTATCATTACTCAACACCCCAGTTTAGCCTTTCCTATGGTTTATATCTATATACTCACAATGAATCTATTCATATGTTGAACTTCCGACGGTTCAAGTCTAAACACCAGTCCGTGGTATTTAGTTCACTTAAACTACTGCTCTGATACCATGATTGAAAGACCCCTTTCATACTTAACATTATCATAAAGTCAAAACCATGCTACATGCATATTTATAATTTACATTAGTGGTCTTATTACAAAAGACTGGATACAAACCGACTAATAAGGTTTTTACAAAGTTTCAAAAAATACATAGCTACCCAGGAATTTATAACACATATACATATACATATATGTACGATAAGTACAAACATAGTAGTGTTAACTATTCTAAGTCTTCCAACAAAACATGTTTACTCTGGATGCTTATCACCTGAAATAGTTAAACATTGAGAGGGATAAGCGGGGACGCTTAGTGAGTTCAATAACAGTTACAATATAACGTTATGCCATATATATATCAATATGACAGAAGCAAAGAGGAACAAAGAACAAAAAAGGCATATGTGTATCATATGACAGGCTTTCCATATTAACCAATGATTAGATTCAAAGATTTACAATCAATGAGACACAATAATTTCAACATGATATATATCATAAAGCTTCAGCCCAAGTGGCACGGAAAAAATAAACAATTTCTGATTATCATTTTGCTAGAATATACAGGCTTTCATCCCTACCTAGCCCTATGCCAATACTAAAAGTGATACGAGTCATGCTCTACATGGCCAAAGGCACAAAGCCAATACCAAAAGTGATACAAGTCATGCTCTACATGGCCAAAGGCATAATACCAATACCAGAATAATACAAGAAAGCACATTGCACATATAACACATAACATACAATTGTCCCTATATTGAACTCACCGTGAAATAACCGAATGTTGCGATGAAATTACCCCCTAAGTGTGTTTTTGCCGGTAGAATCTGACTAGACACTGTCAATAGTTAGCGATCGTCGGCTCGGGAAAATAGCTCAAAATCAGCAATATAAGAGAGAGGGTTGCATTTTTGTGTAAACGGAAACAAGAGGGCTGATCATGGTCAGCCCTCATGATGTGAGCCTTATAAGCTCACATCATGAGCTTGATCCTGGTCAGCTCGTAGGCTTTTTTCATGTCTTCTAGGCTTGAGAGGTTTCGATCAACTACTTCACGTCGTGAGCCATACTTGCTCACGTCGTTAGTTTGGTCAGACCTCGAAGTTTGTGTTCCGAACTTCAGAAATTCATATCTTTCGCATACAAACTCCATTTTTGACGTTCTTTATATTCACGCGTAGGTGAAATTATACTCTACAACTTTCGTTTAGACTCCGTCGGCTAATTTTGAATTTATTTTTGAAGTTATATTTTTAATAGGTCGGGACAGGAAAAGTCCATTAAAAATTCATAATTTCTTCATCCGACATCCGTTTTCATCTGTCTTTTTACCGTTGAACTACTATTGACGAGATCTTCGATTCTCGTTTAGGTTGTGTCCGGTAAAGATTGCTCGATCTATAAACCGAATTTCGGGTTGTACACTGCTATGCAGAATCCTTAGAAAAATCATAAAGTTTCGCTCGGAACTCCGTTTTCGATGAGGTTTTCGCTTATACGTTTCTAACAAAACTATTTACAACTTTCAATAACATCAGTTTTACTTATTTCCAACTTAAATGTTATATTTTTGATAATTTCAATACTTGACTTTTTGATCGGAATCACATAAGACTTCCCATCACTTCCAATACTTTCCGAATGATTCTAAACATAGTTTTACTTCAAATCTCATAAAACTATCTTGTTAGAATTTAACGTTCAAAACCATATATTATTTAATAATATTCGCTTTTAAACTAACAAATATACAAAACACGATAACTAAACAAAGTTATTAACGTGATGTTACATTTTCTTATCCCCCTTAGAGTATGGCTTCGTGAATAAGGCCTACTATTGATTTGAATGACTTGTCTTATACGTATAATATATTGAACTTTTAATCATATATAGTATAAGGTGTATATTAAATCTTTTTCAAAATACGAGGTTTAAATATTAATCATCTAAATTATCATATCTTTTAATTACATTACAATTAAATTAATTATTAAATTCATAAAGGTTAATTCAATTTGATATAACTAATTAAAAGTTATCAAATAAGGATATCTCATAATATTTAGGGTTTAATGGATTATCACACAAGGCATTCAAAATTTGGAATCTAACAGAATTAATACTGGATAATTACCAAAAATAACACCATAAATCCGATTATGAAGATTATTACCGGAACCCTGGAAAAAGCTATTCTCACGTCGTGAGATTAGCTTTTGCGAAAAAAAATAGTTCGACTCAACTTATTTGCAATCAATGTTTCACAAGCCGAAGCTTTGATACGACTCTGATGGGTTTTATAGGAAACAAAACTGTAAAATGCGGTAAACAATTAACATTTAATAGAGTACCAACATCCTATAAAATATCTATGTTATACACCTTGATAGCAACATACAATGAAGAACTAAACCTAGCACAATCCTAGTGTAATTGAAAATTACCAAGTATACAGTTACATACCTTTTGATTTGTTATACTAAACAAATAACTTCAATCTCCTTGAAGTGTAGGTCTTGAAAAGCTTAGCACCAAAAGTACGTTGTCTCTAATGGCTCCAACCCAAACCCAAACCCTATTACCAAGTATACAGTTACATACCTTTTGATTTGTTATACTAAACAAATAACCCAAACCCTAGAACTAGAAGACGAGGAGAGACGAAAGAGGATATTTTCAGCCAAATATTCTCAAGGGAATCTTATGAACGAAAATCATAGGCCTTGAGGTCCTATGTATAGTTTAGGTAACTTAAGGACAAAGAAAGATTTGAATAATTAAATAATGGATTTAATTCTAATTCAAATCATTTCCTTATTTACAACCAGGAGGGTTCTGGAAACTCTAGTATCCCTCCTGATTTCGTTCACCACCTATATGGGTTGTAGAATCTTCATTCCTTGCTAAATTAATTCCAATTAAACGAATTAATCCCAGATTAATTTTGATTAATAATTAATTAATTCTAATTAATTTTTTTATTAATTTATTAATCATATAACTTAACAAAACAATTATTAACAACTGATCTCATATTAATTTATTAATCACACAATAAATTAACAAACCAACTGTCTATTTCTAATTAATATATATAATCATATAATATATTAATAAATCATTTCCTCATAATTTCCAATTAGTTTATTAATCATATAATAATATAATAAATCATCATCTCTCTATAAATGTCATTCTAATCAAGTTCTAGTTATGAAGACAACCCAAAAAGGACTTTGCTTTTAACTACAAGAATATACCAATTTAGTTACTAGCTTAGACACCTTATTCAACAGCATCAACTCAAACAGTGTTGACTTTTTTTCAACTTCACCACTTGAAAATACATGAAAGTACATTATTTCTTCTTACATCTAACAATTTGTTTTCTCAATAGTTAGATATTTGAAAGGGTCTTCCCACTACTTGTTTGATCATAAGAAAATATAATTTCTGCAAATCAAGGAGAGTGAATCTGTAAAACTAATATAAAAATTTTCAAGATAAGTGTAAACAAATTAAAGGGTCATTAGAAAAAGCTAGCAAGTGTCATTGATACCCATTACAACAGATAAAGAGACAGATAGAAACATTTTAGAGTTTGATGACCTTGTATTGATGTTAAACCCCTTCATCATACCAAGGGATCTAATAAACAATACATAATGTTTAAAAAAAATCAAAATAATTAATATAATGACAGTGGAATACACATAATTACCTTCTTATCAAGTGATATTACTTTGCTGCAATCCTCCTCAACTTGTTGAAAGTTGTGATATAAATATAACCATCATCAACTCAGTAACAAAATCCATAATATCTTTTATATAAAAATAAATTAAATTAAAAACACTTCAAAGTCTAAAAACATACCATCCTAATCCTAAATACGTAGCTGCTCTATTATAGTAAAAAATAGCATTGGGTTCATCCAACTTAATTACTTCAGTATAATAGCTCACAAATTTGTTCCATTGTCTTCCCTTAAATGCAACATTTCCCTAATACAAAACACAAATAAACTTAGTTCTTTAATAGGGTAAAAGGGTAAAAGAGTAAAATATTAAAAACATTTTCCTTTAACAATTCAAAAGCATCCATATAGTAAGCTTTTATATTTTTATGTGTAGCTAAAATTGTTGCATGAATATGATCAGACATATCATATCCTATCTTGGGCTTCACTGTTTTAATCCATTTTAAATGATTGGTTTTGAATTCATATCTGAAAAATCAAAAGGATGCTATTACAATTTATTAGTGTAATTAACTCATTAAATTCATATATACATACATACCTTTGTAATAAAAACATTGCTAATGAAAGAGCCTTCAAAGCATTTATTCCATTTTGCATATTTGATGCCTGATTTTGAAAATATTTTAGGTTTGGAATGTTTGAAGAAATATACTGACCAATAATCATATGCTTTGGTTGTTGATCTGCAAAAAATATTGAATAAAAAGAACAACATGAAGCTAGTTTTTTACTCATTTCATTCCCTCTATTTGTAGATCCATATAACAGAAACAATAAGCTTTATAAGTTATAAATTACAATAATAGTCCATGTACTTCACCCAAAATCGCAAGCTTGGTTCACTTTTTGAAATCTTCTGAAAGTCATCCTTGACTTTGGTTTTTGTTTTTGTATTGGTCCCTAACTCATGTAAAATGACTTTTCTATCCTTATATGAGTTTTTTTTATCAATTTTTAATCTTTGTTTGAAAAAAATTAGACAGATAATAAAAAGGGTAAAGAAAATTCATTTTAGATGAATGAAATAAGGGTAAAAAAGTTGGAAATGACTTTAAGAAAATTTCAAAAAATGGACAAAACTAACAATTTTAGGTAAAGCATGTGAACCATTCTTGTAATTTACACTAAGTTAAGCAATCGGGGACATGTATATTTGGGAAGCAACTTACAACAAGATAAATTTTTAGTTACTTTGCTAACAATGTGTGTGTGTGTATATATATATATATATATATATATATATATATATATATATATATATATATATATACACACACTATACTTTGGATAGCTGAAACAAATCATCTGCCACTACTATACTCCTTGTCCTTTTAGGCTCCAATGGGTTCAATCTAAGAAGGAAATTCCCAACGATGAAAAACAGAAGGATCATGAGCAAATATTCTTGAAAGGTTTTCCTCATCAAATACATGAAATATATAAAGAAGCAACAACAAAATTGAATACTTATACTCACATGTAGTTTCACAAAAACCAAAAGATTACATGAAAAAACATAGGACATACCAAGCTACTTATCAATAGTGTCTAAACTCTATGAATTTGGGAGAACACCAATAGTGGATACAACTCCATGTGAAGGTCGGAATCCAAGGATGCCTAAAAATGAGGTTGGGATTCTTACTCCTCCAATTGTATCAGTACATGAGAATATAACAAAAGACATATGAAAAAGTTAATAGAAGGCATGAAGATGACTAAAATGAAGCTTAGTTACGTTTATGTGTGGATTTGTGTGTATTGACTGAGAAAGGAGGAAGATGAGAGGTTAGGGAAACCACGAACTTTGCTCCTTCGAGCCCTAGAAATCGCATCAGAAAGGGTATTATGTACATCTCTGGCTATATAAACTATCGTCACCCTAAGAGTAAGAGCGTGAGGTGAGATTTTGTGAGCGAGAAAACCTTGTTCATCGATTCTTTCACATGAGAACGGGATGTAATTGATCATAAGAGAGAACCAGAGAGGAAGCATGGGTGTCTTGTGCGATTTTTGGAAATATTTTGTGAGATCTGGAGCAAAAACAACTACTTCTTCCTCGATTTTGGGAGGACGTGGCTATGAACATGCAAGAAGCTCTATCCCAAACCATGATGATATTCCATTTCTTCGGGACATCATTCGATGAATGAGTGGTTGTGATGTCTTCCTTCTTTGGAGCCACCATCGTCGCCCTCTTCCTTGGCGAAATTGAGAACGAACCAGATACGTGTGAAAAGACCCTAGAATCACGACTTTGTGCTCAGGGATACATGGACGGCGTTTTGTTAAAAGAAATATAAAACGACATGTCTACACGACACACATTTTATAATAGGTGCGCTCCGTGTTTTTTTCTTTTCTGGCACTAATTTTAGGGCACACACAAATGTGTGTCGTCTATCCTTCATATTTTGGAAAACTGATATTATATTTAGGACACGAAAAAATTACGTATCGTAAATCAGTGTGTGTCATTGTTCGCGTGTCATTAAAGGGTTGTTTTCTAGTAGTCGACACATCTAGACGTTAATATATATATAAGGGGCCATTCATTGCATTTATATATATATATATATATATATATATATATATATATATATATATATATATATATATTGTTAAGTGACAAACATATGTGCACATTTACGTAAAAAAAAATACATGTGTAGAACAAATGTACATATATGCATATTACAAATTTGGCATTTTTTATTGCAAATACTAATTTATAAACATTCCTATTTTTGTTTCTTGAATGCATGTAACCTACTGTTTCCATTATACTAGTAAAGTAGGATGTTATATTTAACTAATAAACATAAATTTATCATTCTTTTAATTCCTCTTACTTTCTAATACATGAAAGGACATTGCTACTTCTTGCATATAACATATTGTTTCAATTATAATAGTGAGAGCTAGAGGCTATATTAAACAAATAAACATAAAATGTTCCTTTCAATTCCATTTTACTATAACATTGTACTTTTAAGTAAATGAAAGTATATTTTTGTTTCTTTCATGTAACCTATTTTTCCAGTTATAGCAGTGACAGTGGGATGGTATAATTAACAAATAAATATTGCAAAATGATGATTCCAATTTGCAAAATACTTTTAAGCTTGTTTTTGTGAAGTAATTTTTTAGAGAGGGTTGTTTATAAAGAAACGTTTCTAAAAGGGTAACATTTCAAACTCAATATATTAGTGTGTAGATAACTCGTTTTATTTTAAATAATAGAATAAATGACACAAATGGTCCCAATGGTTTGGGATAATTTGCACGTTTGGTCCATAAGTTATTTTTACTCGGAAGGTCCCTACTATTTGTTTTTATTGCACGATTGGTCTCGTCTTACCTAAAAAGACTATTTTTCCCTTGATTTTTTAATTACTTAAATAAACACACCCCCAACCTCACTTCCACCTCACCTTACCTTACCTTACCTATCCCATCTTATTTAAATAAATTAAAAAAATCAAGGGCAAAATTGTCTTTTTAGGTAAGACAGGGACTAAGCGCGCAACAAAAACAAATTGTATGGACCGTTCAAGTTAATAAAACAAGTTAGGGACCAAACGTGCAAAGTACCCCAAACCATAGGGACCATTCATGTAATTTACTCTAAATAATATTAGGAACGGTTGATATTATAAAAATATCGATAAGCTAGAGGAAGAGAATACATGTAACATCCATTTCCAGGTATTGCTTTTCCCAAGTTAATTATTTCATTTATTAATTGTAAAGGTTTTGGGTAGGCCACGACATGGTCGCTAAGGCCGAAAGGCGTGTCAATTGCCATATTTAAGAACACAGGGTTTTGTAGTGCCATCGCGTGGCAACTTATTTGCCACGGCATGACGGCCATTTTGGTGTAAACCATAGACCTCAAGTTTTGTACCATATTTAAGGGTACTAACTCCTAGGGTTGCGTCATTTCGCATCCAACGTCCTCTGAAATCAATGCCTACCCCAAACCCTAGCCTATTTGTGTGAATTTTGAGTGTGTGAATCCATTTTGTAAAGATTGAAGGAATGAGAAGCTCATCTTGTGAATTTGTTAGCTTGGTTCCAGCTTAGACCCACCTTGTGGAGGTATAAAGTCTAGATCTTGTTTTGGGTCTTTTATGAGCTTTTGGTCCCAATCTTTTTTTCTTGGAGTTTGAGTATACTCCCCAACATTTGGGTGCATATTTTGGCTTCTAGACCATGGTGTTGGTTGAAAAGTGGTATGGCATGAATCATTTTGGTGTCCATGACTTTGGTGTAATCATTAAGAACTTTGGAGTAGAGATATTGACTTGGGTGTCTTAATAGATAAAGTTGGAAACTTTATCCATCAAGACCTTGTAGACATTCATATCTGAGATTTGGAGCTCTTGGGATTAGGAGATAAGATCTTAATCCATTAATTTGTCCATGTACAGTTTCCACGATGTGGCGACTTGATTGCCATGATGTGGAGATTGGTCTAGTCGCGACTATGTTCTCTGGATTCTATCATGACGTGGTAGCATGTCTGTCACGATGTGGCAAGTGGATTTTGACTGGGATCAAGTTGAATGACCACGAAATGGCCTTTGGTTGGCCACGATGTCGAAGGTAGTTGGAGTTGACTTTGACCTTGACCATTGACTTTTTGTCATTGGTTAACTTTCAGTCAAATGGATAGTTTTAGAAGGTAGACTAAGACTTTACCTTGTATGATCCATTAGGAGGTGTGTAGCATCCAGTTTTCGACTGTGAAAGCATGTTAGTTGTTGATTATATTGTAAGGCGAGTCTTCTCACTATACTATATAAGATGCTAGTTGTCTTTGTGACTCTTGGATGGAATACTAGGGTTTGACCCCTGGCATTTGCATGAAAGGATAGGGTTTGGCCCCTAGAAAATGTATGGACGACCAAGATTTGGCCCCTGGCACTTGTACAAGTAAAGACTATGATTTGGCCCATTGTAGGGAGTAAGACTATCATTTTGCCCAAAGCATCTACTTGGGGTTGAAATAGACACATTATGTTATGTATGGTAAGTGGTATTTTGGGTAACTCACTAAGTTATGTGTTTATGGTTTTGTGGTTTAAATGTTTCAGCTATGTTTGGTTCCAAGGGAAAGGATCTAACATGATCGCGCCGCCTCCCCCAAAGATTTATTGACTGCTATATATTTAACGCCTGCAGATTCGGGCTAGTCACTTTAAAGACAATAAGCGTAAAAAAAATAACTTTTTGATAGGAGATTATATAGAATGAATAATCTTAACCAAGCTATATTATATGTCACAAGGGTTTCGTACATATAAAGAACGCTGAAATCCGAGTTACAACGAAAAAGTTATGACCCGTCGAAGTTTTTCGGCAAAACCGACACGACACCGGGAATCGTAAAAAGTAATTTTACGATAAAATACTTTCTAGACTAAGCGATCTAAACAAAATTCGTAGTATACGCTAAACCGAGAGTGTGCATAAAAAGAACGTCAAAATCTGACTTCGTATGAGGAGTTATAATTTTCTAAGATTTGGCATAGCAGTGCACAGCCCAAAATTCAAATTTTAGATCAGTAGATTTTTGGCCGACGCAACCTAAACGAGAATCAAAGATCTTGTTAATAGTAGCGCAACGGTAAAAAGACAGACGAAAACGGACGTCGGATGAAGAAGTTATGAATTTTTAACGGACTTTTTCTGTCCCGGCCTGTTAAAAATATAACTTTAAAAATAAATTCAAAATTAGCTGACGGAGTCTAAACGAAAGTTGTAGGGTACGGTCCCGCCTACGCGTGGATATAAAGAACGTCAAAAACGGAGTTCGTATGAACGAGTTATAAATTATAATAGCATATTTACGTATTAAAATAAAGTATAAATCATATATATATATATATATATATATATATATATATATATATATATATATATATATATATATATATATATATATATATGTATCATTAGTAAGGTATCGACGATGCGGTCATTATAAGACTATTCTTGAGTACTTTCGACATTAGTTTAGCACAAATATCGTTAAATCTATTTAAAATAGTTTATGAAGGGGTGTGTAGTCGTTTATATAACTATAAGGTCATTAAGTAATTATGGAGGGTAGTTTTTGTAAATTCAATTACTATAAATAAGAATCTCTAGCTCTCATATTTCTTACACCATTCTCTTGATTCAAGAGTCTTTCTCTTCTTGACCCCCGATCATTTCGGTCCTTCGTGATTCGACTTCTCTTTCTGTAGTTTTAGTATACTAAGGTGAGCGTTGAAGCGCTGGAAGAATCTTTCTTAGAAAGATTCAGCAACGAAATTATGCCCCTGCAGAGCCCGACTACTAGCTAAAACTCCCTTTTAAGTAAGTTATGCTTACCCTATTTTAAATATAACTTATATTTAAAATTAGTATTTGTGACAACCCGAAATTTCTATTCTGTACAACCATTCGATTCAATAGAAGTCAGAACAGTTTCTGCTAACTTTCAAGCTTTTTGAAATAAGTTTGAGTGTTTTAAAGTTAGTACATCAGGAAATAACAGGAGAGAGGATGCTCTAGGGTTTATTGTGCAACAATAACATCCCAAAACTCCAAGAGTTTGGAGTTTACGGCCTAAACAAAGGTGTTTACGGCCGTAAACCCTAAAAGGGGGTATAAATATGACACTTAGTCATTATTTACCACTTTTCACATTTTCAAGATCCAAAACCCATTTCTCTCTCAAGTATCATCCGACTTTTCTTCAAGATCTTCAACTTTGTAAGTGTTTCTATCCCTAAAAAGTTGATATCTTACTTAATCTAGTGATCTTACATGATTCCATCCGTGAAATCATTCCAAAAGTGTAGATCTTCAAGTTTCACCAAGAACACACACTAGTGTTCTTGGACTTTTAGCACCTTTTCAAGCTTCTACCTAGTAAGTACTCTTACCCTAGTGTATTATAAGGCTTGTTACACTTCTAATCATCAAGAAAACACCCAAGAAACACAAGATCAAAGGTGTTTACGGTCCAAGATGTTCTTGGACCGTAAACCCTAAAAAGGGTGCCAAAGTGTGCCCTAGTCCCTTACCAAGCCTTGGAAACTAGCCTAGACCCGTCCTTGATGTGCTTAGTACTTGAAAACATCAAAAGACCATAAACCATTTGGGTTTACGGCCGTAAACCTAAAGACAAATGGTTCAAGGACCGTAAACTCCACAAAGGAGTGAAATGGTGCCCTAATCTCTTCCTAAGGCTTGAACATGAAGTAGGAATGCTTTTTATGACCCTTAAGGCTTCAAAACACAAAATGGTCAAAGTACCATGGGTTTACGGTCGTAAACTCATGGGTTTACGACCGTAAACTCAAGGCGTTATGGTCACAAAACCGTAAACTCCAAAGGAGTTTACCCCTGAACCCTAAACTCAATTACAAGGTCCTACCACCCTTAGATGCAATCCTTAGGACTTATAGCACTTAAATCAAGTGTTTTACATGTCTTAGGATGTCTTAAACTTGGTTAATTAGTTGTTTAATGACTAATTGGATACATATATGTGTTATTATATGTTAACTAGGATCCTTGTGTGTGTTCAAGTCTTCACTTGACACTTAGCATCCTATACATTCCGTTCATCCAAACCACTCACTACAGGTGAGTTCATACCCCTTAATTAACCTTTTAAATGTTTTTAAATGCTTTTATGGGGGAGGGGGGATACAAGTTGATCTATTATAGTTATTATATCAATCACATGTGATTAATAACTACCAAACAAGTGGATTTCTTACTTTCCAAACTGTTTTACTTCAAACTGTTTTACCAAACTGTTTTACATGTCGAATACTTTTACTTAAACTCTTTTACACTTATATCCCGTCAAATGTATATCCTTATAGATATGTTTATATAAGTAGGATTGAAAGGACTTAGAACTGATAACTCACCTTACCTCCTGTTCCTCGTTTGGTTGTGGACTTAGGGTATCAGTTATTTGTCCGAAGGTTGTTTGAATCCTAGTTATATATTATGTATATGTATATAGATATAAAGGTTCCTTATTTCATTCGGTTCAATACCTTTGGGTAGCAAGGTTATACACACATGCTCATACAGTTAGACATTATTACTAGTAAACTACAATAGGCGTAGTTTAGGAAGTTACTAATACTATTACTAGAACAATGAATCATTACAATGAGTCAGTTCATACATGAGTCAATACATGCTAGACAGAGAGAGAACACACAATACAGCTAGTATACACAGTACATTACAATACATGCTAGACAGAGAGAGAACACACAATACAGCTAGTACACACAGTACATTATAATACATGCTAGACAGGGAGAGAACACACAGTACAGCTAGTACATTCATTACATATACAGGAATACGATTACAGTTATGTGAGCCACGTAACGGGGCATGACATCACCTGTCATGGCCCGTTTTGTAACTAGAATCTCCTTAAATGGAGAGCGTATGAGTTTGTGTATAGATCTATACTGGATTGACTATCCTACGCCTTGCTGCTCGCTACAGTGGGACTTGCAAGTCTACGGGTGCCAAATGTCATTTCTTCCGACGTCTTACATCGTCGCGTTCTATAGTCGGTAGCAGGATACAGGCTGATCACATAAGTACTTTAAATTACAATTGGTTTAAGGTAGTTAGTACAGTAGTAGTTACTTAATACAATACTACAGTACTATTTCATTTTACCATTGCATTCACTTTGTGATCTTCACAATATACAGTAATGTAAAAACTATATTTTTGGTAAATGATAGTCAGATTTGGGAAAATACACGCTCTTACAAGAGACACACCCACAGTTACTTGATGCCTTGGTAGAAGGCTACTTTTGGTAGGAAACATAGGGTTTTCTAGGAGATTCAAACCTTTTTCAAACATTCACGAGCTTTTACATACTTACACATCACATACTTACAAGCACTTTCATACAAATACATACACTGAAATACTTATGATCTCACCAGCTTTAAAGCTGATAAACTCTTTCAAAATAACTTGTATTCTCAGGTCACCAGTAGACAGGTACCGGTGCCAAGTTTTGAGAAGATGGAACTCGTTCAAGACTCATCTTTTATTTTGATGTATATTTTTGGTGTCTATATAACTTGACAGAACACACTTGTATGAAATTATATTATTAATGCAATGGATGATGTTGTTGCTTGTTTACTACTTTACATTGTTGTGATACTGAACATGACGTCCTCCACCCCCGAACGATTACGCCGTTCCGGTTTTGGGGTGTGACAGATTGGTATCAGAGCATTGTTTATAGTGAATTGAGTATATCAACCCATAAAAGATATACAGACTATAAATACAATAGGGATTAAAATACTCTGATAAAGAGTTTATACTTTTAAATAATAAAATATTTAATTAAGTATACATGCCTGCATTCATACTAAAATCAGTGTCACTAGGACAGAACAAAAGTATTACGATTGTTGGGCAGCACAAGTAGACTTAGAGACATATAGTCAAAACTGGGAAGATATAGCTTGATCAACTATATTATCCGAGGGTTGACTAGCATGTGCCTAAGTGTGGTTGTGAGGTTGCAACAAGTCTAAAAACTTACCAACAATACCACAATGAAAACAATAGAACAGAACATAAACCTAAAATACTATAGGAGTATTTTGTGTTACTATAAACTACTTATGTGCTAGATTCTTATATCCCTTTTCTCGCGTAGATAACATGGTTGGATTCCATATCCCCGGAGACCCGTACTATCCCAACCACGGCAATGCAGGATGGCCTGGAGAAGAGCCAGAAGATGATCATCCAATCCCTTTGGATGATCACGAAGCTGAAGGCTTTTCTGATGGTTCTGACTGAGAACCAGAAGTCAACAACCTACCCCCAGCTGCTCAAGACCCAAACCTGAACCCTCGTCCGGCATTTCAAGGACCCACTCCTCTGTGGGCCACAAACTTGAATATATGGAGTCAGGAACAGGGTCAACCCATGCCCTACAATGGAGACAGAAGCTTCTACAACCTCACTGAGGGAGGTTCAGCTGACAGGGTCCTACCCATCATGGTTCGTAGGATTGCTCGGAACACCGAGCAAGGTCGAGCGATTATCGACCGAGTCGTGGAGATTGACGCCAACTCTAGCGTTAACACAGTCCGCATTCGCCAACTAGAGTCTGCTCATGAAAGGACTCAGGTCCGCAATGCAGTTCTACAGAGGGAACTTGCTGAAACCCAAGCTGATGTCAGGGAACTTCGAGCTCAGCAGACAAGGGCTGAAAGGCGTATGAGGGGCATAGAACGTCTTCTGTCGGATTCAAGAACTCACTCTAGTAGTTCTCGTCGCCGATAGAGTCTCATCGACTTCTCTTTTGGATATAACTTAGTTTATGTGAAAACTCTAGTTAATTTCCTACCTTTATAAAACTTAGACCTGTTAGGTCTTGATTAGGTCGTAGTGCTGTCAAAATTTTCCCATCTTGGTTGATGTAAGACCTACTCATAGGTCATTTTTCCCGAACTCATTACATCTGTAATTCCAGTATTATTGACAGATCTCTAATCTCATGGAAATTATATCCAAATGCTTTCATCTACAATCAATCGTGCTATTCAATTGTGCTATTGGGCTATGGAGAGTTAGTCCATGAGTCATTCTCATCAATTTTCCTATTAAATCCTTAACAATATCTTCATCTTTCTAAACTGATAGTTAAAAGATGCCTCCACGTCGATCAACAAGACGCGATCCTCCAGCACCAACACCACCTGCTCCTCAAATCGATACAGCAGCACTAAATGCTGCAGTAGCTGCGGCTGTCGCAACGGCCATGGCTCAATATCATTCTTCTGGTTCCACTGGAGGAGGAACACCCGTTCAATCTAATCATGGTGAAATCCCTGTGCGCTTGAGAGAGTGCTCCTACAAGGACTTCTCCAACTGCAAGCCAATGCCCTTTAAAGGGACTGGCGGAGTCATTGCCCTCTCGCAATGGTTCGAAAAGACGGAGTCAATCTTCGAGATTTGCTCCTGCTCTGCAGCGAGTAAAGTCAAGTTTGCTGCTTGCACTTTCGAAGGAAAAGCCCTGACATGGTGGGATACCATGCCAAGTCACTAACTCTTGTAATGGCAAACGACATGGGCTGGGAAACTTTGAAAGACCTCATGATTGAGGAATACTGCCCGAGGGGCGAAATCCAAAAGCTAGAGGAGGAACTGTGGAGCCTAACCATGAAGGGCTCCGACATAGTCTCTTATACAGCCAGATTCTACCAGCTGGTGGCCCTCTGTCCCAACATGGTTCATACAGAGGGAAAGAAGATTGAAAGATACATATGGGGGCTGGTGCCTCCATTCCAGGGAAATGCTTTGGCTTCAAACCCCACTACATTCGACAGTGCCAAGCGATTGGCACAGCGGCTCATAGACCATGGGGTTCGTACCCCGGCCGCAACAACGACCCTGGCCATCTCAGAACCCGCCAAAACCGATGATTCCAAGCGGAAGTTCTGGGATGACAAAAAGAAGAAGAAGGCTGCCAAGAAGCAGTGGGTCGTGGCAGTTCATGCTGCGATAGCACCTGTCACTGCTGCTGCTCCGGTAAAGCAGTACGCTGGAAGTTTGCCTAAGTGCAACCAGTGCAACTTCCACCACGTCGGAGCCTGTCGTGAAATGCAGTGCTCTAACTGCAGCAAGAAGGGGCACACTGCCCGCTTCTGCAAGGCTCCAGCAAAACCAATCACCCAAGTCCCCGGCGCTGGTGTGGGCCAAGCTTGCTACGGCTGTGGCGAAGTGGGCCACTACAAAATGGACTGCCCAAAGGCAGGAAATGTCGGTAGAGTGGGAAGAGTTCTGGCCATAGGCCATGAGGAAGCGGTTGCCGACCCCATAGTGGTCACTGGTACGTTTCTCCTCGATAACTCTTATGCATGCATACTATTTGATAGTGGAGCGGAGAGGAGCTTCGTGAACCAGAAATTTGCTCATTTACTTAAGCAAAAATCACGAGCACTTAAAGAACCGTTCACTGTAGAAATGGCTAATGGAAAGACGGAGAGCACTAGCAGTATATTCATAGGGTGTACCTTAACACTAGATAGCCATTCATTTTCAATCGACCTCATGCCGGTCTTAATTAAAAGTTTCGACGTCATTATCGGCATGGATTGGTTGAGTCTTCATCGTGCCGACATCATGTGTTATGAAAAGGTTGTTCGCCTTAATCTGCCGTCTGACGAAACTCTAGTAGTTTATGGCGACAAACCCGACACGAACCTTCGTATCATCTCGAGCATTCAAGCTCAGAAATTCTTGTGAAAGGAATGTCGCACATTCCTTGCTCATGTGGTCGATGTGAGCCAAGAAACGAAATCCATTCAGAACATTCCAGTAGTACGCGAATTTCCCGACATCTTTCCAAAAGAACTCCCAGGATTACCTCCGCAGCGTCAAGTCGAGTTCCGAATCGACTTAGTTCCAGGGGCAACCCCCGTAGCCAAATCGCCCTATCGTCTAGCACCTGCAGAAATGCAAGAACTGTCCTGTCAACTTAACGAACTACTTAGCAAGGGCTTTATAAGACTAAGCTTCTCACCCTGGGGAGCTCTAGTCTTGTTCGTTAAGAAGAAAGACGGATCGTTTCATATGTGCATCGACTACAGGGAGCTTAACAAACTGACCGTCAAAAATGTTGGATTTTGGTTTAATACAACATCCTATGGTGCACATACAACCCTAAATCCCTTGGATCTATGTTTTCACTAATTATACATGCAAATGGTTTCCAAGGCATTAAACTTATAACTAGCATGCATTTGACATAAACCATATAATATACTAGTTAGGGAAACATACCTTTTATGTGGCTTGAAGTCTTGATGTATTTGGCCTTAAGAGCTTAGCACCAATAGTATGAAATGCCTCAAATGGAATCACAACACACCTAGGACAAAGGTGGCTCTTGAGAGAGAATTCCATGCACCAAAACACCTCCATATTTCTCTAAGAAAAGAAGTGGTGATTTTGGCTATGGAGTAACCTATTTATATGTAGGATTCCAAGGGTCATGGGTATAACCCATAATCCATACCCATAGGTTTTATGATCCATGGTTCATGTGGCCCAACTCTTTATGTATCCATACATAAACTTGGTCCAACATGGATCATAAGCCCAACACATATAAATATAACTAATTATCATAATTAGTCCCCATAGATTTAATTAGTCTCTTTTGATCACTAAATTAATTCCAAATTAATTCTTGATCGATACTAATTAAAACATATGATTTCATATTAATATATTATAACTTATAATATATTAATAAACCATAAATAACCTTCTCTCAAAAGTCCATCCTAACAAATTGTCCTGATGATATGCAACCCAAATTGACCATGCTACTCTCGGGTCAAGTACATACCAATAATAGTTATGGGCTTAGACATCTAATCCAACAGTCTCCCACTTAGATAAGTCTAAAACTATTATTGCAAGTACGACTTCATAACCCGACTAGCAATCGTAGCTCTTAAAGCCGCTATCGAACTCTGAACAAATCAATGACGCGTCCATTAGATAAGGGATCATATATTCCTCCATTCTATATATCATATGGACTGAGACATGGATTATAATCATTCTCTCTGTCCATTTGTTGTTTCCTGATTTTCGATTTATGATGACTGACTGATTGAACAAATCATATCAGTCCTGGCTTGGCCAAACACTCACATGTGTCATCGCTAAATCATCGAGGGGCCCACAGATATCGCTTTTATCTCGAAGGTAAAAGGAATGGATAAACTTCGACTCATATGGCTTGTTCTACTACTTGTTGAATCATACACAAAGGAACGTTTTCTAACATCGAGTTACCAAATGCGTTTTCATGCAATCAATGTATAACCAACTCATAGTAACAACTCATATCTCTAGGTTTGAAGAATATAAGATATTATCGTCTCATGATCACTCATGATAAAATCCATGAAGTGATTCAAATGAGCGCGGGTTGAATCCAATACTCAGAACTTATGAGCACTCATGAGTGTTGTAGCACCACTTTGTCCACCAACTTGGACCTCTACAAACCAACCCATGACAGTCTTGATTCATATCTACTTCCAACATATGACCGACTGTGGATGGTTTGAATAACTTAATCATTCAGGAAGAGCGACTTAGTTATTCTGGAAGTCAAAACATGCAAAGTGAAACACAAGAATAAATGAATCAAATATGGTATCAAACCCTATGAATATAAATAAACACTTTTATTTATCACCATACTGATTACTCATTATTCATTGTTTCGGTTTTATCAACTTTATACTTGAATTAAAAACACTAGTTGTCCCATGCTCCAAGCATGTACACTATGTTTTTCTTAAACAATAGCTTTGCCATACACCAAGTATGCACTCTATGTTTGTCTATGATCCTTACTTTGTGAAATAAACCAATTGAACATAATTTCAATGATTCTAATTTCACACTCCCAAATCCTTATCGAAAAAATGTGAGAATTTCAAATTCCTATCATTTATCGAAATCTGTTTAGATTTTAAACTTATATGCACTGACCCTCCTGTAATGAATATGTACAAAGTCACAAAGACTTGTCAACAGTCATTATAAGGTATTCCAATGGAGATCAACTCCATGGAAACTAAGTCTCATATTCAAAGTACATTGCTTTGGACATGCTTCTTGCATTAAGTTTTCTAATCTTACACAGATAACTTCCACCTATGGAGACAACTCCATATTCTCATTTTGACTATCACTACTGAATAAGAGATGCCTCTTTTCAGAATATGTCAATATGGTCCTTCCAAAATTAGCACTATACTTCCAATTGTCCCTGAGCAACCAATCTTTGGTAAACCTCAGATTGTCCTCGACAATTGCTTAATCATTTTAGTCATATCCAATTCTAGACCTTTTCCCTTCTTAATGCCTCTGGGCATTTGGAGAAATTTAGAAATGACAAATATTATAGCACATGCAATTGATCCTGTACCCAAAGCAAATGGTACACGATTCATGATGTCTCACATAAAGACATGATTCTAGACCAGTCTTTTGCTATAATATTTTTATTTGCCATGTTTTCAAAATTTGACTATGAAGAGGGATGCCGTAATCATAATCGAATTTTGAGAACGCAATATATAGAATTTCCTTAAGTTGAACCAATCCAACATGAAATTCATATATATATTCTTGACTAAAGATGATTAAGGTCTCAATCTAAGCCTTTAGAACTGAAATGAAGTATATCATCTCCCTTAATTATAGCAAAACAACTTTTTCAATCCCTGCAGCCTCACGAATTGAAACTTTTGTTTTTGATGGGTTTTGAGCATTCTAACACTTCCTAAGTGTACATGCAACCCTAATAACCTTGGATCTATGTTTGTCTAATTATCATGCAAAGTTGAATTCCAAGGTTATATTCCTATCTAGCATACATGGGGAACAAATTTTAACTTGCATGAAAGATAGAATAACTTACCTTGTTGTTGCTTATGATCCTTGAAACCTTGTGAGCCTAGCACCCCAAGTGTGATGCCTCAAATGCTTCACACAACACCAAATGCTTTTGGAATGACTTTAGAGAGAATACACACTTCTAAAATCGGCCTAGCCCTCTTGTTTCTTATGTGTAACCGATTTTGGTGGAGAATGGGTTTTTTATATAGTGTTGACACATCTAGGGTTACACCATGTAAACCCTAATGTGTCACGACTCTTCATTTCCATGACCCATGGGTTTGTAACTCCCATGGAGCATCCTATGGGTGGAACCCAACTTGATAATCCATGGAGCCTCTTAGCCCACTATATAAGATATGGAAGATTTACATAATCTACCCATATATTTAATTAGTTATCTTTTGATCACTTAATTAATTCTAAATTAATTCTTGATCAAACTAATTAAATAATATTATTAATATATTAGAACTTATAATATATTAATAAACCATAAGTGTTATTTCTCTCATTTTAGTTTATCCAATTGCATGGTGCCATGCAACCCAAATGGACCATGTCGGGTCGGGTCAAGTACATACCAGAAATAGTTATGGACTTAGACACCTTATCCAACAGTGTCCCACTTGGATAAGTCTAATAACTATAACTGCAATACTTCAGGAACTGATCGGCAATCGTAGCTCTTTCAAGGTCTCTCGGAACTGAGAAGATGATGATACGCCATTTAAGATAAGTAATCATATAATCCTCTGTTCTAGATATCAGCCGGACAAATACATGGAACAATGTCTTACTTATTGTCCAGCAGTTTGTTTCCCGATTTCCGATTTTTTTGACAAAGAACTTAATTGAACACATCAACTTAGTTCTGACCGGGCCCGGTACATAGGTCAAAACAAAATCATCGAGGGGCCTAGATATCAGCTTCTAATCCAAGAAGGAACAGATAAACTTCGACTCATATGTTTGTTCTACCACTCATTCAATTATACACAAAAGCACGTTTTATAACATCGAGTTACCAATGCGTTAACGTACAATCAATGCATAACCAACTCATAAGTAACAAATCATATCTCTAGGTTTGAAGACTTATATGATATTACCGTCTCACGATCACTCGAGATAAATTCCATGAAGTGATTCCAGTGAGCGTGGGTTGAGTCCAATGCTCAGAACTTATGAGGACTCATGAGTGTTGTAGCCATGTCCAACAACTTAGACCTCTGCAACCAATCATGACAGTCTTGATTCATACCTACTTCCGACATATGACCGACTGTGGAGGTTCGAATAATATGATATACCAAACATAATTATTCTGGAAGTCAAAACATGCAAAAGAAATATAGTAAACGATCGACAAGAGATAGCAACACTTTACTCATAAATAAAACACCTTTTATTCATCATCTAATGTCAATTACACTTTACAAATTTCAAGGTTATCTAACTACTAAATCTAATATCATCCTTCAGCCCTATGCTCCGAGCATGCTGGAGATGCTTAACCCGAGTCAGTCCCTTCGTGAGGGGATCTGCTAGATTCTCATCCGATGATACCCTCTTTGCCACGAGGAGTCCTTCTTCTATTCGATGTCTGATGAAATGGTATTTTCTGTCGATGTGTCTGGATCTCCCGTGATCCCTTGGTTCCTTGGCTAAGGCAACTGCACTTTCACTATCACAGAAAATTTCCATTGGCTCTTTAATAGCTAGTACAACTCCAAGGTCTCCAATGAAGTTCTTCAGCCATATCGCCTCCTTTGCTGCCTCGCTAGCTGCTATATACTCTGATTCGCAAGTTGAATCAGCCACTGTCTCTTGCTTGGAACTCTTCCAAGAAATTGCTCCTCCTTTTAAGGTAAAGACCCAGCCTGACTGAGAGCGGAAATTATCCCTATCAGTCTGAAAGCTAGCATCACTATACCCTACAACTCTCAAGTCTTCACTCCCACCGAGGGTAAGGACCCAGTCCTTAGTCCTCCGTAGGTACTTGAGGATATTCTTTACCGCAGTCCAGTGTGCCTTGCCAGGGTTCCCCTGATACCTGCTAACCATGCTCAAAGCAAAGGCTACATCAGGTCGAGTACATGTCATAGCATACATGATCGATCCTACAGCCGAAGCATAAGGTATTCGACTCATTTCTGCTATCTCAGCCTCAGTACTAGGGCTTTGTGTCTTACTCAATCTGGCATTACTCTGGATGGGTAACTCTCCTTTCTTGGAGTCCTGCATGCCGAATCTCTTCAACACCTTATCCAAGTAAGTACTCTGACTAAGTCCAATTAGTCTTTTACTCCAGTCTCTCAAGATCCTTATCCCTAGAATATAGGCAGCTTCTCCTAGGTCCTTCATAGAGAAACACTTCCCAAGCCAGGACTTAAGTTCCTGCAGAGTTGGGATGTCATTTCCTATGAGTAGTATGTCATCCACATACAATACCAAAAAGCTAACTATACTCCCACTAGCCTTGACATATACACAAGATTCATCTTCACTCCTAGAAAAGCCAAATTCCTTGACTTTCTCATCAAAGCAAAGATTCCATCTGCGAGGTGCTTGCTTTAACCCGTAAATGGATTTCTCAAGCTTACACACTCTATTAGGGTACTCTGTGTTGACAAAACCCTCTGGCTGACTCATGTAAACATCCTCAGCCAACTTTCCATTAAGGAAAGCGGTTTTGACATCCATTTGCCATATTTCATAGTCATGAAATGCGGCTATGGCTAACAGAACCCTAATAGACTTAATCTTGGCCACTGGAGAAAAGGTCTCATCATAATCAACTCCCGGAATTTGTGAGAAACCCTTTGCAACCAGTCGTGCCTTATAAGTGTGTACATTACCATCCATGTCGGTCTTCTTCTTGAAGATCCATTTGCACCCTACAGTCTTACGACCTGGTACATTCTCAACCAAGTTCCAAACTTGATTGTCATACATGGACGGTATCTCGCTGTCCATTGCCTCTTTCCACTTGGCTGACTCAGGGCCTGCCATGGCTTCCGCGTAACTGTTAGGTTCATCCAGACCTATCAGTGTCTCATCACTGATAAGTGTATCACCTTCTGCAGTAATATGGAATCCATAGTAATGCTCAGGTGCATTCCTAACCCTTGTGGAACGCCTCAGAGGTACAGACTTGTCAATTGGCTCAACAGAAGTTTCCTCCTCAAGTTGAGTGCTAGGGTTTGAAGTTCCTTCACCACTTGACTCTTGAATTTCTTCAAGGTCAACTTGCCTCCCACTGTCTCCTTGGCTTATGAACTCTCTCTCTCGAAAGAAAGCCCTCCTAGCTACAAAGACCACATTCTCACTAGGTCTGTAGAAGAGGTAACCAAAGGATTTCTGTGGGTAGCCGATGAAAATACACCTCTCACTTCAAGGTTCGAGCTTATCATGAGTCTCGCGTCTCACGAAAGCCTCGCAACCCCAAATCTTAATGTGGTCTAGTTTGGGTACTTTACCAGTCCACATCTCATGAGGAGTTTTGGCAACTTTCTTTGTGGGAACTAGATTAAGGATATGGGCGGTAGTCTCTAAGGCATACCCCCAAAATGAGATTGGTAGCGAAGCTCGACTCATCATGGAACGAACCATATCCAACAAGGTTCGATTATGCCTCTCAGCTACACCATTCAACTGCGGTGTCCTGGGAGGTGTCAATTGTGAGACAATCCCACATTCCCTAAGATAGTCGAGGAACTCTGAACTAAGATACTCACCACCTCGATCGGATCGAAGCATCTTAATGTTCCTGCCCAATTGATTCTCGGCTTCCTGTTTAAACTCTTTAAACCTCTCAAAAGTCTCTGACTTATGCTTGACTAAGTAGACATATCCATATCTACTGTAATCATCAGTAAAAGTCAAATAATAACGATTAGCATCCCTTGTGGCATGTTTGAAGGGCCCACACACATCCGTGTGTATAAGATCCAACAAACCTTCACCCCTCTCACAAGAACCTGTGAAGGGTGACTTTGTCATTTTTCCAAGTAAGCATGATTCGCAACTATCATCTGACTTTAGGTCAAATGACTCCAATAATCCATCCTTTTAGAGTTGGCCTATGCGTTTCTTGCTTATATGTCCAAGACGACAATGCCATAATGATGCTTGATCCAAGTTATTATCATTAACAGAATCAATACACAATACATTATTTCCTAAGTTATCAACCACAGATACAGTTTCATACACACCATCACAAGGTAATGCTTTAAAATAAAGAACATTATTAAAGAAAGCATTAATCGAACCAACTTCATTATCAAATGAAAAGGTGAAACCTTGTTTATACAATGCATGAAAGGAAATAATATTTCTTGCCATTTCTGGCGAATAACAACATTTATTCAAATCTAAACTAAACCCACTACTTAGCGATAAAGTATAAACTCCAATATTGGTGACAGGTAAAGCTTTCCTATTCCCCATGATTAAGTTTATTCTTCCATGCTCCACATTCTCACTTCTTCTTAGTCCCTGCAAATCAGAACAGATATGAATACCACAACCGGTATCAAGGACCCAAGAGTTAGAATGTGGTGAGTTATTAGATAAGATAATGTAAATACCTGCATGGTTGGGTTTAACTTTCCCATCCTTCACATCTTGCTGGTACTTTGGGCAGTTCCGCTTCCAATGTGACTTTTCATGGCAATAGAAGCATTCAGCCTCTTTAGGGTCAGAAGAAGGAGTGACAAAACCTTTCTTGGTTCCACTTGAAGAAGAGCCATCAAGGGTCCTAGCCTTGGTACCCTTCGAAGAGCTCTTCCTCTTCTTCCCTCTACCTTTCCTGATTGCCAAAACCAGGGCGAAGTTTGGCGTAGGAGTGTTAACAACCGACTTACCCTTAAGACCTGTTTCTGCAGTCTTGAGGAGTCCCTGAAGTTTGCTGAGTGTGACCTCTTCCTTATTCATGTGATATGTCATGCGGAATTGATCATAGCACGATGGTAAGGAGTGCAAAATGATATCTATTGCAAGCTCCTCAGGGAAGTTCACATTAAGCTTTAGCAACTGATCCACATACCTTTGCATTTTCTGCATGTGGCTCGTGACGGATTCCCCGTCCTTCATCATGGTTGTTATGATAGAGCATATGATTTCATACCTCTCTTGTCGTGCACTTTGATGGTATCTTTCCATCAGATCTTGGTGCATTTCAAAAGGGTAGAAGTCCTCATAGGACTTTTGGAGTTCCGTTGTATGGTGGCCAACATGATGCATGCCACTTTTGTAGCATCCCTTTCATGTGCCCGGAAGTCAGCGATCTCCTGGGGAGTTGCAGTGGTCTCATCAATCTCCTTAAGCTCCTTGTCAAGGACATATTCTTTGTCCTCGTAGCGGGTAATCATCCTGATGTTTCTGATCCATTCATTGAAGTTGGATCCATCAAAAGTGACTTTCCCACACAAGTTCATAAGGGTAAAGGAGCCATTAGGATTAGAGCCAGAAGCAGCATTGTTTGAAGACATCTGAAAGAAGAGAACAAGATTAGTTTAGATATTAAGAGAGTCCTTAATAAAACACCCAAATGTAATATTAAGGCTAGGATCCAATCACAATATATTATAACTTAGAAAAGGTATGACGTAATCCAAGCTATAACATATTTGAAAGGTAGGTGAATGACGATTCAACAATTTCCACCATGAAAAACGAAATATAAATATTAGGTTTTTAATTGGTTCTTAGAAATTCCTAGATTCTTTTGAGATTCAATGAACTTTTCAAAGGCATGTTTCAATCTCGAGTGTGCCCTCCAAGTTTTGTGACTGGGATACCGAGGATCACAAAACGAGGTGTGAAGTAACCATGCAAATCACTTGGTACCCTCAAGGTTTATCACTCAATCGATGTGCCGGTAAACCACACACGCTCCACCGATGCTATGGTAAACCTTAAGTCACCCTTTACCTACCTTGTTAAGTCCAAGTTAGTGTGTCGGTTAACCACACACGCTCCACCAACGACTTAAACAAAGTGTAAAGTGTAATTTCATGGATTAGCACCTTATTCACATTTTCCTAATGTAACTAAGATTGGGAATTTAATAAAAACATTTAGTTACTTTATAATATTCATCATACTTTTAATGAGAATTTATAAGTCCTTGTCTTACCCGTTCGGCTAACGACCCTCCACCGATCAAGGAAGCGGTGGGTGAGAGTGGACACCCATTAAGTTGCCATTTTATAGACAACAACCTTATACCCCCCTTATAGACCGGCTTCGTGAATGAGGCGTACTAGCGGTAAGACGACTTGACGTTATACATATATATATATATATATATATATATATATATATATATATATATATATATATATATATATATATATTAGTAACTTATAATATTATAAAGTATAAGGGTTGAATTTTAACTTTTAAAATTCTAAGGGTTGGAACTAAAGTTTTAATCAAGACTTTACATGTTCCAAAACTTCAGGGCAAGTTTTGTAAATTTCCAAAACTTTTCATTTCTTATAACTTATGAATTAATTGAGTAATAAAAATGAAGACTCTTCATTTTTATAACTCTTGTGTTCTTTTAATGGCTTTAATAAAAGTGAGACTTTTGGTTTTCCATAACTTGAGGACAAGTTATGGACTCCATTAAAACAGATTATGATCATGAATTAAACTAACATGAAGGTTACAAACAATTCCTATGATCATCTAATCTTCATAAGTTTAAGAACATGAATATGAACACTTTCAAGAATCAAAAATTACACTTAAAAAAAAACTTGTAATTTTAATAATTGCCATTGTAAATGGATTAGCATAAACATTACACCATCTAAAACAAGCTTTAAAACATCAAAACGGTTTAGGGTAATGTTTCTAGTCCATTTCCAGCAACAAATGTGCAAACTTTCATACGAGCAGAAAACAGAAAAACGATTTTTTTTCAAGCTGTTTGCACACAAAAAAAACAACAACAAACGAACCATGCTCTGATACCACTGATGGGTTTTGAGCATTCTAACACTTCCTAAGTGTACATGCAACCCTAATAACCTTGGATCTATGTTTGTCTAATTATCATGCAAAGTTGAATTCCAAGGTTATATTCCTATCTAGCATACATGGGGAACAAATTTTAACTTGCATGAAAGATAGAATAACCTACCTTGTTGTTGCTTATAATTCTTGAAACCTTGTGAGCCTAGCACCCCAAGTGTGATGCCTCAAATGCTTCACACAACACCAAATGCTTTTGGAATGACTTTAGAGAGAATACACACTTCTAAAATCGGCCTAGCCCTCTTGTTTCTTATGTGTAACCGATTTTGGTGGAGAATGGGTTTCTTATATAGTGTTGACACATCTAGGGTTACACCATGTAAACCCTAATGTGTCATGACTCTTCATTTCCATGACCCATGGGTTTGTAACTCCCATGGAGCATCCTATGGGTGGAACCCAACTTGATAATCCATGGAGCCTCTTAGCCCACTATATAAGATATGGAAGATTTACATAATCTACCCATATATTTAATTAGTTATCTTTTGATCACTTAATTAATTCTAAATTAATTCTTGATCAAACTAATTAAATAATATTATTAATATATTAGAACTTATAATATATTAATAAACCATAAGTGTTATTTCTCTCATTTTAGTTTATCCAATTGCATGGTGCTATGCAACCCAAACGGACCATGCCGGGTCGGGTCAAGTACATACCAGAAATAGTTATGGACTTAGACACCTTATCCAACAGTTTTCTATAATTAACATTGCTAACTTGCAACACTAACAATAATTATCATGCTCCCACTAACATGATGATTATTAGCATAACACTTATGCTCCCACTAGCTTTGACATGTACTCAGAAATCAGCTGGACTTCTAGAAATCAATACTTTATTGACTTTCTTACTAAAGTTCAGATTTCTGATACGAGATGCTTTGATAAAACTTTATCAAAATCATACACCTTTCCTTAGATAGCATGCATGTGTGTCTAAACAATTTCAGAACTATGAAAAGGGATGTCGTAATCATAGTCTCAATTGTTTAGACCTTTTGCCATCTGCTTCAAATCTACTTGGTGGAAGTGTTTCCTCACCATCATTTTCATGAATCGGAGAGAAACCTTATGACCCTTAGATTTTATGGTCTATGTGTTCTTATCCATGTGAATCGTCAAAACCATAGTCACAAGACAAGGATAATGACAAATCCAAACTCATATGGACTGAACTTATGCAATCTTAACTTCTTGCCACCTGGCAGTACAGGGCCTGCCATTGCTTCCAAGTTGTTATGCAACTAATTGAGAACTTTCAGAACTCCTATGCAAAGCCAACTTTAACTGGAATGGGCACAGAATATGTCAACACGATAGGTTATAAACCTCAAGTCGTGTGCTAGTGAAGAACCTCAGGTTTTATTCTTGATTAGTTCTTGAAATTCTTTTTAGGATCTTTAAGACTCCTACTATCCTCTTGACATATAAGACTATCTTGCCAAATATTCAAGAGATAGTGCGGATTCTTTATCAAGACAAACACTTCACACAATTGGCCTTAGTTGGTCTTTGTTTTATCCAAAACATCACAACTTATCAATTTAAAATGTACAAGAGTAGGACACTTTTACTCTTACATTTGACAAGTGTTTTAAACCTTTCTTTAAGATATGTCACTCAAGTTACAATCTTGGAGTATGACTCTAAGACTTGTTTTGGAACGAAGTATAACTCATCTCCTTGATTTAACCACTTCAACAATTCAAGACTCCTCTTCTTAGCCATTAGAATGCACTAAGATGACCTTAGAGGACTAATTGTGATATAGTTTCTTAATCATTAAGATGATCACAAAACATGATACTAAAGTACTCTCCTATCTTTTCAGATTTGAGAAACTTTTATCTTTCTGCCTAATTTGATTCTTCTCATTCGTTCTGACATACATTGAATCTTTTCCAATGTTTCGGAATTATACTTAAACTTGTAAGTATAACCATATTTACTAAGCTTTAGTAAATCATGACGAATAGTCTTATCGATCTTTTGTGGTGGACTTGACCAGTGCACAAGAATGTGTACTCGATCCTTTAGTCCTTTCCTTGTTCACATAAGGAATTAGTCTTAATTTTTCCAAAGCTAAAAGTTCTCATTCATCATACTATACAACTTGCATGATTCCGAGTTTCGGTCCAATTTGAAACTTGGGTGATGAGAATCTTTCCTTATTTGGCAAATTTAGACACTACCACAAATGAAAGAATCAAATCCATTTTCCAATATTGCTCTTAATGGAATCATATAAGCAACAATTTTTCACAAATGCCATTGTAAGGATACTTAAAATAAATAAAAATAAAACCTTTTTCTTTTATTTTAAAACTTTGCGGAAAAAATTCTTATCCTTACAATCCATATGAAAACCTTGTTGTTATATATTCCTAAGCAATATATATCATAACTCTTTAAGTAACAGCCCAAAATTCTGATCACCGAACCATGCGACCGAAATCCATCTTCGCGATCAGAATCAGCATATACTTCCTTTAAGCTTCCTCTCCTTTCTTTGACTCTTAAGACATCAATATATGACCCAGTCACATCATGTAATAAGAATCTCCAAGTAGGAACTTAATAGAGTTACACAATGGACTTTACCTGAAGTAGAGTCAAACTTTTGACTTTACCAGATCTTTCAGGTAAATCTGGCAGCTTAGCAGCCAATGCCCCTTCTTTTGGCAAAAGAAACATATGGACTCTTTGGAAATGGCACATGAGACTATCTCAGACTTATCCTTTCTCTTTACCATTAGGTCAAATGACTTGACCATGGTCGATCCCTTTCCATTGGGAAGAGAAAGCTTTTCTGGACTTCTAATGTTACCATTGTCAATGTCCGTGGAAGTTTGGGAAGTTGATCTTCCAATCAAATTTTGCTTTACCAGTGCCCCAAATCATTGCTAATTTAGCAGCATCAAGCAAATAGGTAAGATCATTAAGGGTCATGTCTTGATCTGTCATCAGGGTGTGACTGAAGAACCAAGTCAACAGCCAGCTACCTCGAGACTTCGACACCCGACTCTCCCGGCTTCCCAATAGGGATTGAGTGACCTTGAACTTTTCAAGTATTTGAACTTGTGGGATAGGGAGAATAATTGGAGGAGGTGGAGGAAGTGAAGCATGATTTCCAGTCCCATTAATGCAAAACAAAGGGATTAATCTTTCACCTTGATTACCATGTGGGATATCATCTTCAATAGGAAAGCTTGTTCCTAAAGATTTGGGAAGACCATAGTTGTCTGAACTAGACAACTATAATGGGAGAAATTCAAGTTTAGTTGATTTAAAGTCCTTAATATAACACCCAATATGAAATATTAAGGCTAGGATCCATCAACCTATTTATAAGGTTACCGCCTATAAAATGACAGTTTAATGGGTGTCCACAAAGGTGCAAAGTGTAATTTCATGGGTTAGCACCATTTCGGCTAACGACCCTCCACCAGTCAAGGAAGCGGTGGGTGAGAGTGGACACCCATTAAACTGTCATTTTATAGGCGGTAACCTTATACCCCCCTTATAGACCGGCTTTGTGAATGAGGCCTACTAATGGTAAGATTGACTTTATCTTATACATATCTATATAATTAAAATTATAATAATAGTATAAGGGTTGAATTTTAAACTTTTAAAATTCTAAGGTCTTGTTTGGAATTAAAGTATACATGGGGGGTAACTTTACAAATTCCAAAACTTGAGGACAAGTTTTGAAACCTTTCAAAACTCTTGGATTTTCATAACTTATGAGTTTAATTAAGGTTTAATGAAAAAAAATTCAAGTTCCATAACTTGAGGACAAGTTATGGAAGACATTAAATCATTTAATGATGACATTAAAAATAGTGACTCTTCTATTTTCATAACCTCTGAGACTTAATGACACTTTAAAAAGAAAAACTCTTCACTTTCCATAACTTGAGGACAAGTTATGGAGTTCATAAAAACCATTAAGATCAAATATTCCAATTAACACAATAATCAAATAATTTTTCTATGATCTAGATTAAACTCATAAGTAAAGATATTTCACATCAACAATTTTCAAGAAATTAGATAATCATATAAACTAATACAAATCTTGAAACTTTGACAATTATCCTTTGAAGACTCTTGGAATTCATAACCTAAAGAGTTAATAAATGAGACATTTCACATCCATAACTTATGGAAGTTTCAAAACTCTTAAGATCATAACTTTAAAAAAAAACTTTTGAGTTCCAAAATTTTATGACAAAATTTGTAACTCCTTAAAACCATTTAGATCAAACTTTTAAAACAAATAAAATAATCATATCATTCTATCTTTTAATAAATTGACCTAATTCAACTCTTGTAGTAAAGTGACTCAAATTTTATAAATAATTAGTTTTTCATAAAATCAAGTAATTATCAAAAAATTTGACAAACTTCATGTTTTTTTTTCTTTTTTTTTCCTTCAACTTGAAAAAAAAATACATTTGCATCAAATATAATAGAAAACAACCCATGGTTCTGATACCACTGTTGGATTTTGGTATAATACAGCATCCTATGGTGCACATACAACCCTAAATCCCTTGGATCTATGTTTTCACTAATTATACATGCAAATGGTTTCCAAGGCATTAAACTTATAACTAGCATGCATTTGACATAAACCATATAATATACTAGTTAGGGAAACATACCTTTTATGTGGCTTGAAGTCTTGATGTATTTGGCCTTAAGAGCTTAGCACCAATAGTATGAAATGCCTCAAATGGAATCACAACACACCTAGGACAAAGGTAGCTCTTGAGAGAGAATTCCATGCACCAAAACACCTCCATATTTCTCTAAGAAAAGAAGTGGTGATTTTGGCTATGGAGTAACCTATTTATATGTAGGATTCCAAGGGTCATGGGTATAACCCATAATCCATACCCATGGGTTTTATGATCCATGGTTCATGTGGCCCAACTCTTTATGTATCCATACATAAACTTGGTCCAACATGGATCATAAGCCCAACACATATAAATATAACTAATTATCATAATTAGTCCCCATAGATTTAATTAGTCTCTTTTGATCACTAAATTAATTCCAAATTAATTCTTGATCGATACTAATTAAAACATATGATTTCATATTAATACATTATAACTTATAATATATTAATAAACCATAAATAACCTTCTCTCAAAAGTCCATCCTAACAAATTGTCCTGATGATATGCAACCCAAATGGACCATGCTACTCTCGGGTCAAGTACATACCAATAATAGTTATGCGCTTAGACATCTAATCCAACAAAAAATCGTTATCCTTTGCCTCGTATTGACGATTTATTTGACCAACTTCAAGGGGCGGATTTCTTTTCCAAAATCGACTTAAGATCCGGATATCACCAACTGCGAGTGCTAGGGGAGGATGTTCCGAAGACAGCCTTCCGAACTCGTTATGGGCACTACGAATTCGTAGTGATGCCGTTCGGATTAACAAACGCACCCGCAGTGTTCATGGATTTAATGAATAGGGTGTGCCGTCCTTACTTGGATCAGTTCGTCATCGTCTTCATCGATGACATACTTATCTACTCTCAAAGTAAGGAGGAACATAGTCAACATCTTCGACAGATCTTAGAAACACTACGTTCGGAGAAGCTCTATGCGAAGTTCTCGAAATGCGAATTTTAGATCTGAAGAGTCGAACTCTTAGGACACGTGGTTAGCGAAGAGGGAATACACGTGGACCCATCCAAAATCAAAGCCATTGAGAGCTGGTCAGCACCGAAGACGCCTACAGAAATTCGTCAATTTCTAGGTCTCGCTGGCTACTATCGCAGGTTCATACAGAACTTCTCCCGCATTGCGAAACCTCTTACAACACTGACCCAGAAGGGTGTGGCCTTTGACTGGGAAGAGAAGCAGGAGAGAGCGTTCCACACGCTCAAACGAGCCTTGTGCACCGCACCAATACTATCCCTCCCCGAAGGGATAGAAGACTTCGTTGTCTATTGCGATGCGTCGAATCAAGGACTCGGATGTGTTCTGATGCAGCGAGGTAAAGTCATCGCCTATGCCTCGAGACAGCTGAAGACACACGAGGTCAACTACACCACACACGATCTTGAGCTAGGAGCAGTTGTGTTTGCTCTGAAGATCTGGAGACACTACCTGTACGGAACAAAAAGCACTATCTTTACAGACCACAAAAGCCTACAACATATATTCGAACAGAAAGAGCTCAACATGAGACAACGACGGTGGGTCGAGCTACTCAGTGATTACGAATGTAAAATTCGTTATCATCCCGGCAAGGCCAATGTAGTAGCTGACGCCCTAAGTCAGAAAGAATATTCTGGTCGTAGAGTCAAGTCATTGACTATGACTATCCATTCACACTTGTCCATGTAAATTAAGGAGGCTCAGCTCGACGCTTTGAAACCTGAGAATGTGGCGGGTGAATCCCTGAGGGGGATGGATAAGAACTTGGAAGTTAAGGGTGGCGGAGCTTATTTTCTCATGGATCGGATCTGGACCCCAAAACGCGGTGGTTTCAGAGACTTGGTCATGAACGAGGCGCACAACACTCGTTATTCCGTCCACCCGGGTTCAGATAAGATGTATATGGATCTTAAAAAGTTATACTGGTGGCCTAACATGAAAGCAGAGATTGCTACCTTCGTGAGTAAATGTCTTACTTACACCAAGGTCAAGGTCGAATACCAGAAACCCTCCGGTCTTCTACAACAACCGGAGATACCGGAATGGAAGTGGGAGCGGATCACTATGGATTTCATAACCAAGTTGCCCAAGACAACGGGTGGACTTGATACCATATGGGTCATCGTCGATAGATTGACCAAGTCCACACACTTACTGCCTATCAAGGAAACAGACAAGATGGAGAAGCTTACAAGAACTTACATTAGGGAGATTGTACGACTGCACGGTGTTCCCATATCCATTATCTCGGACAGAGATAGTAGATTCACTTCGAGGTTCTGGCAGTCGCTACAAAGTTCCCTAGGAACTAGGCTGGACATGAGTACAGCCTACCATCCACAGACAGACGGGCAAAGTGAGAGGACTATCCAAACCTTGGAAGATATGTTGCTAGCCTGTGTGATCGACTTTGGGAAAGCATGGGATACTCATTTACCCCTTGTCGAATTTTCCTACAACAACAGTTATCACACGAGCATAAAGGCTGCTCCATTCGAGGCCCTCTATGGCCGAAAGTGCAGATCCCCTCTGTGCTGGGTTGAGGTGGGTGATTCCCAGTTAGCTAAAGGACGAGTTCCTGAAATCACTCTCACAGGTCCGGAGATCATTCGGTAAACGACAGAGAAGATCGTTCAGATTCGTGAACGATTGAAAGCCTCTAGAGATCAAAAGAAAAGCTACGCTGATAAACGAAGGGCTTGATCCGCTTCGGAAAGCGTGGAAAGCTAAATCCAAGGTACATAGGGACTTTCGAGATTCTCGCAAGAATCGGCCCTGTAGCTTACAAACTTAACTTACCACGCGAACTCAGTAACGTACATTCTACTTTCCACGTCTCGAACTTGAAAAAGTGTCTGTCCGACGAGACTCTTGTAATCCCACTCGACGAGATCGAGATCAACGAGAGCCTCAATTTCGTGGAAGAACCTGTAGAGATCATGGACCGGGAGGTCAAGCAAATAAAAAAAGCCGTATCCCGATAGTGAAGGTTTGCTGGAACGCCAAGCGAGGACCTGAATTCACTTGGGAGCGAGAGGATCAGATGAAACTGAAATATCCTCGTCTTTTTACTTAGTTATTTGTAACTACTTATTTGCTTAAATTCTAATTTCGGGATGAAATTCTTTCTAACGGGGGGATGATGTGACAACCCGAAATTTCTATTCTGTACAACCATTCGATTCAATAGAAGTCAGAACAGTTTCTGCTAACTTTCAAGCTTTTTGAAATAAGTTTGAGTGTTTTAAAGTTAGTACATCAGGAGATAACAGGAGAGAGGATGCCCTAGGGTTTATTGTGCAACAATAACATCCCAAAACTCCAAGAGTTTGGAGTTTACGGCCTAAACAAAGGTGTTTACGGCCGTAAACCCTAAAAGGGGGTATAAATATGACACTTAGTCATTATTTACCACTTTTCACATTTTCAAGATCCAAAACCCATTTCTCTCTCAAGTATCATCCGACTTTTCTTCAAGATCTTCAACTTTGTAAGTGTTTCTATCCCTAAAAAGTTGATATCTTACTTAATCTAGTGATCTTACATGATTCCATCCGTGAAATCATTCCAAAAGTGTAGATCTTCAAGTTTCACCAAGAACACCAAGAACACACACTAGTGTTCTTGGACTTTTAGCACCTTTTCAACCTTCTACCTAGTAAGTACTCTTACCCTAGTGTATTATAAGGCTTGTTACACTTCTAATCATCAAGAAAACACCCAAGAAACACAAGATCAAAGGTGTTTACGGTCCAAGATGTTCTTAGACCGTAAACCCTAAAAAGGGTGCCAAAGTGTGCCCTAGTCCCTTACCAAGCCTTGGAAACTAGCCTAGACCCGTCCTTGATGTGCTTAGTACTTGAAAACATCAAAAGACCATAAACCATTTGGGTTTACGGCCGTAAACCCAAAGACAAATGGTTCAAGGACCGTAAACTCCACAAAGGAGTGAAATGGTGCCCTAATCTCTTCCTAAGGCTTGAACATGAAGTAGGAATGCTTCTTATGACCCTTAAGGCTTCAAAATACAAAATGGTCAAAGTACCATGGGTTTACGACCGTAAACTCAAGGCGTTATGGTCACAAAACCGTAAACTCCAAAGGAGTTTACCCTTGAACCCTAAACTCAATTACAAGGTCCTACCACCTTTAGATGCAATCCTTAGGACTTATAGCACTTAAATCAAGTGTTTTACATGTCTTAGGATGTCTTAAACTTGCTTAATTAGTTGTTTAATGACTAATTGGATACATATATGTGTTATTATATGTTAACTAGGATCCTTGTGTGTGTTCAAGTCTTCACTTGACACTTAGCATCCTATACATTCCGTTCATCCAAACCACTCACTACAGGTGAGTTCATACCCCTTAATTAACCTTTTAAATGTTTTTAAATGCTTTTATGGGGGAGGGGGGATACAAGTTGATCTATTATAGTTATTATATCAATCACATGTGATTAATAACTACCAAACAAGTGGATTTCTTACTTTCCAAACTGTTTTACTTCAAACTGTTTTACCAAACTGTTTTACATGTCGAATACTTTTACTTAAACTCTTTTACACTTATATCCCGTCAAATGTATATCCTTATAGATATGTTTATATAAGTAGGATTGAAAGGACTTAGAGCTGATAACTCACCTTACCTCCTGTTCCTCGTTTGGTTGTGGACTTAGGGTATCGGTTATTTGTCTGAAGGTCGTTTGAATCCTAGTTATATATTATGTATATGTATATAGATATAAAGGTTCCCTATTTCATTCAGTTCAATACCTTTGGGTAGCAAGGGTATACACACATGCTCATACAGTTAGACATTATTACTAGTAAACTACAATAGGCGTAGTTTAGGAAGTTACTAATACTATTACTAGAACAATGAATCATTACAATGAGTCAGTTCATACATGAGTCAATACATGCTAGACAGAGAGAGAACACACAATACAGCTAGTACACACAGTACATTACAATACATGCTAGACAGAGAGAGAACACACAATATAGCTAGTACACACAGTACATTACAATACATGCTAGACAGGGAGAGAACACACAATACAGCTAGTACATTCATTACATATACAGGAATACGATTACAGTTATGTGAGCCACGTAACGGGGCATGGCATCACCTGTCATGGCCCGTTTTGTATCCAGAATCTCCTTAAATGGAGAGCGTATGAGTTTGTGTATAGATCTATACTGGATTGACTATCATACGCCTTGCTGCTCGCTACAGTGGGACTTGCAAGTCTACGGGTGCCAAATGTCATTTCTTCCGACGTCTTACATCGTCGCGTTCTATAGTCGGTAGCATGATATAGGCCGATCACATAAGTACTTTAAATTACAATTGGTTTAAGGTAGTTAGTACAGCAGTAGTTACTTAATACAATACTACAGTACTATTTCATTTTACCATTGCATTCACTTTGTGAACTTCACAATATACAGTAATGTAAAAACTATATTTTTGGTAAATGATAGTCAGATTTGGGAAAATACACGCTTTTACAAGAGACACACCCACAGTTACTTGATGTCTTGGTAGAAGGCTACTTTTAGTAGGAAACATAGAGTTTTCTAGGAGATTCAAACCTTTTTCAAACATTCACGAGCTTTTACATACTTACACATCACATACTTACAAGCACTTTCATACAAATACAGACACTAAAATACTTATGATCTCACCAGCTTTAAAGCTGATAAACTCTTTCAAAATAATTTGTATTCTCAAGTCACCAGTAGACAGGTACCGGTGCCAGGTTTTGAGAAGATGGAACTCGTTTAAGACTCATCTTTTATTTTGATGTATATTTTTGGTGTCTATATAACTTGACAGAACACACTTGTATGAAATTTTATTTTTAATGCAATGGATGATGTTGTTGCTTGTTACTACTTTGCATTGTTGTGATACTGAACATGACGTCCTCCACCCCCGAACGATTCCGCCGTTCCGGTTTTGGGGTGTGACAATATTGTTATTATGAACTTATAATAAATATTTGGGCTATTATTATGACTTATATAAGTATCATTATAATTTCTTTTTTAACTACTCGTGGTACGGGGAATTTGGTTTAAAGGGCCGCATAGGGTTGTTGAATTTCAGAACTGATATATGCCAAAATGGTCATGCCCTCCGGTGTTTTATGTTTGGCCCCTGTCTGTACATAGTGGTTGGAAAAATTGTTTAAACGCTTATATAATAATAATGCTAAGACTAATAATTAGTCACGGTAAATATTAGACTAAAATCTAGTAGTAATAATACTAGGTTTCGTCGAAGGAAATTATATTGTTAATAAGCGAAGTGTTGTCCGAGTTTGGAATCATCACTTTAACAAGTGAGTGCATAGTCACTTTCATCTTACACATAGATATGAAGTATTTTATATAAATTACGTGCTATATGTGCATATTATTTGAATACTTGCTTTCTATGATCGATGAACGATTTTATACATGTTTTAAATAATTTAAACTGTATATGTATTTTATATCTGCGAATATGTTGGGTATAACATGGGTAGATAAATGATGAGAGATGAAAGATGATATGAGTGAACATTGGCAGCTATAGACTTAGTGCCTAACAAATAACATCGGCAGCTATGGACTTAGTGCCTATCAAATAAACATTGGTAGCTATGGACTTAGTACCTGTTAGATAAACGTTGTTAGCTATGGACTTAGTACATGTTAAATAAACATTGGTAGCTATGGATTTAGTACCTATTAGCTGAACACCGGTAGCTATGGATTTAGTACCCGATGAATGAACTTTAGCAGTTATGGAAATAGTGCTTTACGAACAAGCATTGGCAGCTATGGACTTAGTGCCTATCATAAAAACCCTGGAAGCAATGGGCTTTGAAATGAACGAATGCATGATAGATGATTCTTAGGGTAGATCCTTAAGAGTAAGGAAGATAATGGGGATGGATAATTGGGTTGATTGTCTGATGTTTAAACATAATAATTAAATTAATGTGGGTTGAAAACCCTATGTACTCACCAGGTTTCCCAACCTGACTCACTCAAGCTTATTTATATCACAGGTGTCGATATGAAGCTACTTTACACTGAGGGATTTAAAAGAGATGTAGATCACTAGTGTAAATGAATGTAAGATATGTTTATGCTTATGTTTCTGTATTGACGATGACATCCCTAATGTTTTAAGATGGATAAAAGTACATTTCTTTGGAAATGCTTTGATAACGTATTTATCATGTTTTTCTGGGAACAAATTCCGCAATGTTTTTATTAACAGAGGTACTCTGATTTTTATAAAGCATAAACAAAATCGGTCTTTTCTGGCCGTGAAAATGGGGATGTCACAGTTGGTATCAGAGCATTAGTTTAAGCGAACTAGGAATAAGGATTTATTCCTAGACTTAAACTTAGAATGCTAAGCGATGGTCGTGAGGAGTGTGTCTAATATATTTTAGGAAGTACGCTTGAATAGAAACAAGCACTAGCTCAATTAGGGAAGATGCCTAAGATGCTTTTATGTGATAAATAATTTGTGATGCTTTCTGCTATCGTTTGATCGGATCTATGGTCTATTGCCGACCGGATCTAAAAAATTTATGTGAACAGATTTCTAAACGGTTAGTTACGATATTAGAACAGGCATATAATTTTTCGAAGTAATAAGGAGGAATACGCGTCTAAACCTTCCTCTATCTATATTCTCGTCTCGATACACCAAACGACTGCTTTAGTGTGCAGAACATTGTGGTGAAGAGTCGTAGTGAATTGTGTAAATGGAGGAAATAAGAAGGCTTACGATATTGAATGGTACCAATCGGAAGATATCGTAAGAGTGATATCTTACCTTTAGAATGCATCCAATAAATAATAGGTCTAGTACGGGAGAAGTACACTTTCGATTAGCAGAAAGAAAGATTTTTTGGTATAATCCATGAAGTTATCTCATTGTCTGACATTTCCATCACCAACCGAGTTGAAACAGAATTGATGATTGAAGATACGCATGGAAGAAGTCCTAGTAGAGTCTAGGGAAAATTATATGATTGTTTGGACACATTTGTATGTGTTAAAATTGTTTGTGATGATGACTTGGAGAACTGCGAGACAATACTTGGGACGAGTATGAGTAGGTGTGAAAGGTAGTAGAGGCCTATACTACCGGAAGCACATGACTCACGCTTGGATCAGGGAAAGTCACAAGGTTACCAAGAAGCTAGTAATTGATTTCATTTTGTTCAAGTATGTCGTTACCATCATTTCGGTAATGACTAAGAAGATGATTGTTAATCCGACCCTAGTGGTCATATCAAATCGATTCCGACTAAGATGAATATGTTACGTGGTTTAAAGTAACAAGATCAATGTAGCATCCGACTTAAGCCATAAGATTGAAGTGAAAGATAATCGAAGCGATCAATAGAAGTATCGCAACCGTTGTTAAGGTAAGATATTTGTAGCTAGAAGTGCTACATGCTAGAATGTGATTATATCACATTAGAACATGAAGGAAGGTATATTATTTTCTGTAATTTGACTCTAAAAGACCTGAGTCTAATCAAAGGAAAGAACCTATCTTATGTTACGATAATCAAAGGACATAACCCATCGTTATGTTACGATAATCAAAGGAAAGAGCCTATCTTATGTTAAGTATGTCAAGAAGGAGCAGGAGTCTCCAATAAGTATCGAATTTGTAACTCGAAGGTTACGATTGAAAGTCCAACATAGTATGAAGAGTAGGTGCAAGATTGAGCACCGTTAGCAGTCAAAAAGTTCAATAGTTAGATACTCATTCGAAGGAACATAGAAGTTACGGTTATTACCTAGGATGATGAGATAACGTATGGAGTTATTATAAAAGCCCTGTTTCGTTGATGATTTAGGGACGTAATCATCCTAAGGGGGAGATAATTTTAACGCCCGCAGATTCGGGCTAGTCACTTTAGAGACAATAAGCGTCAAAAAAATGACTTTTTGATAGGAGATTATATAGAATGAATAATCTTAACCAAGTTATATTATATGTCACAAGGGTTTCGTACATATAAAGAACGGTGAAATCCGAGTTATAACGAAGAAGTTATGACTCGTCGAAGTTTTTCGGCAAAACCGGCACGACACCGGGAATCGTAAAAAGTGAATTTACGATAAAATACTTTCTAGACTTAGCGATCTAAACAAAATTTGTAGTATACATTAAACCGAGAGTGCGCATAAAAAGAACGTCAAAATCTGACTTCGTATGAGGAAGTTATGATTTTTTTTAAGATTTGGCATAACAGTGCACAGCCCGAAATTCGAATTTTAGATCGGTCGATTTTTGGCCGACGCAACCGAAACGAGAATCGAAGATCTCGTTAATAGAAGCACAAAGGTAAAAAGACAAACGAAAACGGACGTCGGATGAAGAAGTTATGAATTTTTAACGGACTTTTCCTGTCCCGGCCTGTTAAAAATATAACTTTAAAAATAAAGTCAAAATTAGCCGACGGAGTCTAAAAGAAAGTTGTAGGGTACGGTCCCGCCTACGCGTGGATATAAAAAACGTCAAAAATGGAGTTCGTAAGAACGAGTTATAAATTTTAATAGCATATTTACGTATTAAAATAAACTATAAATCATATATACGTATACATATATATACAAATGTATATATCATTAGAAAGTTATCGACAATGCGGTCATTATAAGACTATTGTTGAGTACTTTCAACATTAGTTTAGTACAAATATCGTTAAATCTATTTAAAATAGTATTATGAATGGGTGTTTACTCGTTTATATAACTATAAGGTCATTAAGTAATTATGGAGGGTAGTTTTTGTAAATTCAATTATTATAAATAAGAGTCTCTAGCTCTCATATTTCTTACACCATTCTCTTGATTCAAGAGTCTTTCTCTTCTTATCCCCCGAGCATTTCGGTCCCTCATGATTCGACTTCTCTTTCTGTAGTTTTAGTATAGTAAGGTGAGCGTTGAAGCGCTGCAAGAATCTTTCTTAGAAAGATTCAGCGACAAAGTTCTGCCCCTGCAGAGCCCGACTCCTAGCTAAAACTCCCTTGTAAGTAAGTTATGTTTACCATATTTTAAATATAACTTATATTTAAAATTAGTATTGTTATTATGAACTTATAATAAATATTTGGGCTATTATTATGACTTATATAAGTGTCGTTATAATATCTTTTTTAACTACTCGCGGTACGGGGAATCTGGTTTAAAGGGCCGCATAGGGTTGTTGGATTTCAGAAGTGCTATATGCCAAAATGGTCCTGCCCTCCGGTGTTTTATGTTTGGCCCCTGTCTGTACATAGTGGTTGGAAAAATTGTTTAAACGCTTATATAATAATAATAATGCTAAGACTAATAAATAGTCACGGTAAATATTAGACTACAATCTAGTGCTAATAATACTAGGTTTCGTCGAGGGAAATTATATTGTTAATAAGCGAAGCGTTGTCCGAGTTTGGAATCATCACTTTAACAAGTGAGTGCATAGTCACTTTCATCTTACACATAGATATGAAGTATTTTATATAAATTACGTGCTATATGTGCATATTATTTGAATACTTGCTTTCTATGATCGATGAACGATTTTATACATGTTTTAAATAATTTAAACTGTATATGTATTTTATATCTGCGAATATGTTGGGTATAACATGGGTAGATAAATGATGAGAGATGAAAGATGATATGAGTGAACATTGGCAGCTATAGACTTAGTGCCTAACAAATAACATCGTCAGCTATGGACTTAGTGCCTATCGAATAAACATTGGTAGCTATGGACTTAGTACCTGTTAGATAAACGTTGTTAGCTATGGACTTAGTACATGTTAAATAAACGTTGGTAGCTATGGATTTAGTACCTATTAGCTGAACACCGGTAGCTATGGATTTAGTACCCGATGAATGAACTTTAGCAGCTATGGAATTAGTGCTTTACGAACAAGCATTGGCAGCTATGGACTTAGTGCCTATCATATAAACCCTGGAAGCAATGGGCTTCGAAATGAACGAATGCATGATAGATGATTCTTAGGGTAGATCCTTAAGAGTAAGGAAGATAATGAGGATGGGTAATTGGGTTGATTGTTTGATGTTTAAACATTATAATTAAATTATTGTGGGTTGAAAACCCTATGTACTCACCTGGTTTCCCAACCTGACCCACTCAAGCTTATTTATATCACATGTGTCAATATGACGCTACTTTACACTAAGGGATTTAAAAGAGATGTAGATCACTAGTGTAAATGAATGTAAGATATGTTTATGCTTATGTTTCTGTATTGACGATGACATCTCAAATGTTTTAAAGTGGATAAAAATACATTTCTTCGGAAATGCTTTGATAACGTATTTATCATGTTTTTCTGGGAACAAATTCTGCAACGTTTTTATTAACAGAGGTACTCTGATTTTTATAAAGCATAAACAAAATCGGTCTTTTCTAGCCGTGAAAATGGGGATGTCACAATATATTTGATACACTCTGATGTTTTGGAGAACTTATATACATTTGTTGGTTTTGATAAAATTGTTGTATAATTTAGTGATTTAAAAATAAAAAAAAATTTACTTAGTACTTTTAGGATGTTACAATACAAATATAGTACATTAATAGCTAAAGTTGAATTTAATAACCATCCAACCCAATTGACTTTTATTTTTTTTATTTTTATGCATTAACAAGACAAAGAATTTAAATCTATTCCATCAACCATAAAATCTTTTTTTTTCTGTTTAGTATCAAAGGTTGTTTCGTTCCTGTAGTTCAAAATCACTCAAAATGTGGAAAAACCATCTGCATCAAAACATGAAATCATTAAGGTCTCTCAAGCTAAGCTTAATGAATCAAATAGTAAAAGTATGGGAGTAATATTGTCTATCATGCCTCCAATTAGGATGCTATATACAAAATTTAAAGTGATTGTGGTGTGTTTAGTTGCATCTTGGTGGCTTACAATATAACATGGTTGTAGGTCATCCTTTATGTCTAATTTGTACTAGATTAGTCACGTTCCAACCATATGTTATGTTCGAAGAAGGCATTGGGTGTTGAATTTGTAACCTTCTACTATTTCAAGGCATGTCTCATACTTGGACTCGTGAATATGAACGAAAAATTCATATGTGGATATATCCATATCCCTTCTATAGGGTTACAAATAGCAAACATATTTAAAGAAGTTGTGAAAAACAAACTCAAACTTTTGGGACAATTTTTAGCCGATTAAATGGTTCTAGGACTAAGTATGGAATATTTTTAACAAAAACTTTACAGGTTTTGGATGGTTACGATATAAGGATTACCTAATTACCCGATCATATGGTTATGTGACTGTGTATGGGATATACATCATAGTTCCTATTCACCTAGTTTTCAACTATATCATAAAGTGGGTCTGTAGCCAATATTATCCAAATCATATCCAATAAAGACATATTTTGTGACATACTCTTAAGCATGGATGTAACATCCCAAATTTTTAACCAAAATTTTCTTTAAAAAATCAAAAGTAAGACAAACTAAAACTGATTTCATAAATAGTTCAGGAATAATACCCATCAAATCAAAACATTAGTCATGTCAAATGTATATCAGAGTTGTGGAAAACAAAAAAAATATCGATCAAATGCGAATACAGTCATGCCACACCCTTACTTTTGTCATTGGAACAACTTGGAAAACATTTCACTATAAAGAGTAAGTACAAAGTTTAGTGAGTTTCTCAAAATACCACATATTCCATTACACATAATGCATACCACCTAATGGCTCATGGCCTCAAATCATTCCGCCAAACTCATAGTCATATACTGTTCCGTCAACATTTGAAGACTCATGGGCTCACACCAATCCATCATACTCACAATCTCACAATGTTCCGTAAACATACCATATAAGTCATAAGAATAAATCATATGACCAAAAAATCAACAAGTAAAGACTATACTAGTATAATCACACATTTTTATCCTAATAGTACTCTCACAACCTACTATACAATGGGCAAATAATGTCACACAAAGTATAGTGAGAAAACTCACCTGAATCTAAGAGCTGACATCACACACTCGCATCCGTGAAGGAATCAGCTACACGAACCATCTAAATCATTGTTAGGTGAAACTCAGTGACCAATACAAATTGTAGGTCAACCCAAAGTAAAAAACCATTTAAGCATTAAAGTATAACTAAAAGTCAAGCTGGTCAAAAATTCAACGATCAACTGGTCAAAGTCAATGGTCAATAGATCAACACGATGCGACCCAGCTCATGTCCACATCGCGATCACTAGGAAACAAAATAGTCATGAACCCAATTCAATTCTCGTGTCGCGACCCTTTCTTAGTCGCATCGTGCTTATCAAGGGAAAGTCCTTATTAAGCACTTAAACTCTTAAGACTAAGGCTCATATTTTCTAGAATACTTCAAAATATGGTAATAATGGATAAAGTTTCCATCTTTATCAATTTTCATGTCTCTAACACTACCAATCTAAAAATAGGTCTAAAAAATGTCATGGTTCAAATAGAAAGATAAGCATGCACTAAAAAAAACCACTATAGGTCCAGAAGATCAACAAAAACCACTTTTGGACCTGGAGTTTTCCAAAAGCTAAATGAATCATGACAAAAAGGGACCAAACAAGCTCAAAAACCTAGATCTAATATGAAAAAACCTTAATGGTGGGAACTTGATGACTTACAGAGCTTGAGAAGATGACAAGAGGGTAGGAGTAAATCAGAGAATACACGTGAGTACTTATGTATTAAAACTAGATGCAGATCACCAACCAATAATCATGGACAAAACATCCCCTAAAGCAAATATTACAAGGTGAATATGTAGGAAATAATGCCTATTGTTAACAAGATACAAATGACTGACTAATTTTTTTGATGACTCCACTGATGATCTCAACCGTCTATATTGAAGAACTATATGTTGTGAAGCTACATACCAAGTTTCTGGGCGATCCAACGGTTAACGAAATTGTGTCAGTAATTATCCCATGACTGTGCAAAACGAGAGGAATTTTTTAGAACTCACAAAATGCTTTGTTTGCTTTTTTTCTCTCTAATTTTTCTTCGGTAGTTTTTTCACATAAGAGAACCTTTATGTTTGATACTAGTGGATCTAGCAAACTTTATACGATGTTCAAAAGCCCTAACACTTGATAAAAACAATTACATAAATTGACAACCCAATTAAGAGGGAAGCCCACACCCAACACATCATCCTACCATTTATCATGGGTGATATCATCACCTCTATATTGGTGAGAAACAATTAAAACTTTAATCTTATCCTGCGAAGGATATTACGCCATCAAATCAAACTACGAGATTCAAATTTTTATAATCTTCTAAGGTAGCAAAGTAAAATAAATTAGAATAACTAAAACGTTCTATTACCCATATATGAACCATTGCTAGAACTATCATCAAGATGGTCTAATGACGACTTGTAAATTAAGTATTTTAAAATTAAGTTTCTCAAAGGTTAAAGTTTCAAATGATAACTACTATAAAAACGAACAATTGTTGAGCTAAAAGGCAAGCTAAAGTAACCAACGGCACGTCACCTACATTTTGCTAATGATAACATGACAAACCTGAAGAGTGAGTTATATTTGATGCCATTTTTTCTTGTCTATGATAGGGGTAAGTTGAATCACATGTGTATGTCTTCACATAAGACCAAAATTTATTGGAATATTTTTCCAAACACCTTTAATGCATTCCATAACCAATGTATCTCGTAGTCAATATCAATACTATTAAATTTCAAAATAAGAAAATTAAATTATTGGGCACTATGGGCATTGCCCGATAAAACGTAAAATACATATGAGAAATTCTTTTATTACTAAAAAGAGAAATTAAATTTTCTCCTACTTTTCTTTCTAATTATCTTCCTATTCATTTGAAATGATGACAAGTGTCCTAAAATATGATTAGTTTTATCTAAATATGACACTTGTCACCATTTCATATGGATAGGAAGATAAGTGGGAATAACTTAAAATCAAAAGTTTAGCGTAAAATATAAAATCTTTTCGCTAAGATCTTTAAATTTACATTCATTATAATCCTTATATAATTTCAAAATCTACATCAAAATATAAACTTAATAACAACATTAACATATTTCCAAATTTAAATTAATCTTAAGATCTAAACTAATAAATAAAGATGTTTTTATCATATGTCATGTTCTTATTCATTTTGTCACATGTAATTTTATGGTTATTTTAAATTAATTTTTATTCCACATGTCATTTTATGGTTTTTCAATTTTATTAAATTCTACATGTTATTTAAATCTAATAATAAATGCATATCAATTTCATTAATAGATTTTACTTCTAATTTCAAAATTATTAAATTAAAGTTTCATTAATTTCAGTTATTTATTTATCTAACTTATTTGTTTAAATTGAAAAGAGAAATAAGAAAACACTTTAATTTTTATAATTTAATATTTTTCTTACTTTTCTTATAAATTCAAACTTCTCAAATATTTTGAATTTTATATTTAAATTTTCTTTTAAATGAAACTCATGTAATGCATGAGTCTCACACCTAGCGGCTTATTAATTGACGGTCGGCAAGTGACGCAGCAAATAGCGGAAACAACATCCGCACGTTTTGACAGATTTACCCTTACGGAAGTAAGTGCAAAAGAATTCTTACTACTATTTTTTAGTTCTTGTCGGATCCAAAAAATGATAGAAACTGCCAGCATAATTTTCAATCACCAACTTCGTCAATGATACAAGCGTCAAACCAAATTACTTGGATATGAAACATTCACATGTGGCATACGTTAATGAAACATAATACAGACTCAAATATATAATCAATGTGCAACAAACGTTAATGAAACGACATTTAAGTGAATTTTATTTTCTTATTATTTAAAAAAAACATAATCTCGGTTTTTAGGTTTATAATATATTTTCGTTTTTGTAATATTTTTTCCTTTTTTTTCGTTTTCTTATTGATTTTTTATTGATTTTTGTTTTGTTTTTTTAATTATTTTTAATGATTATAGTATGTCAGTTACTTGTGTTTTTTATTTTTGTTTTTACTTTTTTTTATTTTTTTTAATTAAATATATTTTAGAGTTTTTTATATTAAAAATTATAATACTTTCGAATTATAAAAATATTAAGCATCATAATATTTTTCATATCATAGTATTTTTTGATAGACAAAATTGAAAAAATGGTCCTTGTGTTTGTCAAAAAGATATGATTTTAATTCAAAAATGTTTGGTGGTGTATTATTGGTCGAATTTTGGATACCTTATTTAGTTATTTTAATTTCCTTTTATTTATTTTCTTATTCTTTTAATAAAAAAAAACTAAAAAGAAATCCCACCCTACCTAAGTCATCACTCCTACCAATATATCTCTCAAGAAAACACAATGTAACATCCGAATTCCCAGGTATTCTATTTTGTTCATTTATTTTGAGTTAGAGGGAAGGACTCGACGAGTTGGTGCCTAGACTCGTCGAGTAGGATCGCGAATCGCTGACTGGATTAATGAATGGACTCGGCGAGTCGGTAGGGTGACTCGACGACTCTGCGCTGAAGGCAGAAACCCTAAATCTGCGGGCCTGAGCCCTATTTAAAGACCTTTATGGCCTTCATTTGCGGCCACTACTCCCCTGAGAAACCCTAGAGAGCAGAGAGAAGCTTGTAGTGCAAGAGGAAGTCTAATCCATCATTCTTGAGTGTGTTTTAGCAAAGGGAAGGAAGGATTTCGAGCTAGGCTGACTTGTAGGACTCAAATCTTCCATCATTTCGTTCAGAGCTGCTGTAAGAGGTAAGGATTCATGTCAATCTTCGTTTGAGTAATAGATTTCATGAATCTAGGGTTTCTTCTATTCTCTTTTGGTAGAGATCTAGTGTGTATGATGTTCCCTTGTGACAATATTATCATATCTGGACCTTGAGAGGTCCAGAGAGTCCCTATCCTTCAGCTTTATGCAGTCCCTATGAGTTTTGGGGCCTAGGTTATCATATTAAAGGATATTTTGACATATAGAGATGATAGTGTGATGCATGGGCCTAAAGTTCGAACCTTTACGTGATTATCATGCTTGGGAAGGTCAGATCTATCGGCTAGAGAAACAGATCTGACCTCAGAAGGTCATTTGAGTGAGAGCATGGAAGCAACTCGTCGAGTTCACAATGGGATTCGACGAGTCGAGTCGGGTTGCCCCGCGATTCGTTTCTAGTGGTAACCGGTCGAGTGGAAGGTTCACTCGACGAGTCGAGTGAGGCATACGAGGAGTCAGAGGACACGCATGAACTCGCCGAGTGACACGAGTGCACTCGGCGAGTCTAGTCAAGTTTGACTGTTGACTTTCGTTGACTTTTAGGGTTTTGATCAACATTGGACTTTTGGCCCAGGGAGGGGTAAAGTGGTCTTTTACCCTTCTGTGGGATTTTAGAAGGTGATTTAATCTAGCCTTTGGGAGCCATTATTTATTGGAGCATATTGTTTATGTGATTAGGCGGGGGCTAGATCAGTATATTCGTGTGCGAGGTTATCCGAGTTACCCGAGGTGAGTCTTCTCACTATACATTATCTAGAGTGGTATCTATGTGTAGACCGGAGGGTCTTGTGTGCTATGTGTATGTATGAGATTATGTGCAATGTGATATATGTATGCTATGTGATTGTATAGACCGGACCGGAGGGTCCAACGATATAGACCGGACCAAAGGGTCCAACGATGCAGACCGGACCGAAGGGTCCAACGCACTATGACCGGACCAGAGGGTCCAACGAGCTACGGGACTGGAGGGTCCCGCTGAGACACATCGACTGGAGGGTCGTACTGTAGCCTCGAGTGGCGTATGTGTTGTATGTGGTATTTTGGGGAACTCACTAAGCATTTATGCTTACAGTTGTTGTGTTATGTGTTTCAGGTACTAGCGAGGACCGTGGGAAGGCGCCGACATGATCCGTACACACTGAGAGGATTTATCTACTTGAGATCTTGGGATTTGTTTATTGTGATAACATGTGATACGTTGGATTACTATGATATTTTATGAATGAAAGTATGTTTTACAAACGAAAAATTGTTTTCGAAATTTACGTCGTTACAAGTTGGTATCAGAGCCTTGGTTTGAGGGATTCGGATGCACCTTCGGGCGTATCTGAACTCAAACTGAGGATTTGAGGAAATTTTTCATAAAAGAAACAATTTTTCTAAGAGAGTAAAAGATTTTGAGAAAGGCAGAACGGAGCAGTATGTACGATCAGCCAGTGCCCGAACGGTGATTTCCCAAAATACCCTTACATTATGTGTTATGAGATATTATGTGATATGCTATGCATGCTAGAGTAGGCTAGGTACTCATATTAGGACTAGAGTGGCCTGATTTGTGATGCCTTAGCCTAGGGAGATTTCTACTACTATGAGATGCTTGAGAGTGAGTAGGTAGCAGTGAGGAGCTTATGAGAGGTCTACCGAAGGGTAGCCTATGCTAGTGAGATGTAGAGTACTTGTGACCTGGGATCCAAGGAGGAGGACTTGGGGTGAATATTGATGCGGTGTGGACGGTAGTATAGGGCTCGTACTATCGAAGACACGGAATCAGTGCGCAACCCAAGTAAGAATTCTTAGGATACTAGGGAACAAGTAGGGTTGCGTTATCGAGAGCGAGTATGCTCGAACGAGTCTCTGATATTTTTATGTTGTATTTCAGAGACATCATGGTTGGGACACGCCTCACACCTGAGAGCAGCAGTGTCAGTGATGAGGAGATTCGCCGGCTGCGGCCATCCGAGCTGAGATACCAGAGATGTTCGGGTCTATCAAGACCACGTTGATCGAGACTTTTGATGAGCGGTACGCCGCTCTTACTGATGCTGCTGTTGCTGCGGCCACCGTAGCCGTCGCTGCTGCCAGGCCACAGGGAGGTGACTCGTTGCTGTACCGAGAGTTCAGCAACACGAAGCCACCAGAGTTTGATGGGACGCAGGATCTGATCGCTGCGATGAGATGGATTGCTGATATTGAGGGATGTTTCTATACCTGCTCGTGTCCGGAGCATTTGAGAGTATGGTCCGCGTTGAACCAGCTTCGCTTGGGGGCGAAGGACTGGTGGAAGTTTGTATCGGTAGATTTCACCCCCGTTGAACTTACTGCAGTGACCTGGGAGAGGTTCACCACTATGTTTCGTGATGAGTACGTTCCCCCTGTGGAGAGGGAACGACTAGATCAGGAGTTTTTGACCCTCAAGCAGGGTACTAATTCTGTTACTGTGATTACCCGGAAGTTTCGTGAGAGGGCGGTGTTTTGCCCTGAGCAGGTGTCTACCGAGCAGACACGCATGAGCCGATATCTGAGCGTTCTGAGGAGAGATATTCGCGAGTTCGTGGCGAACTCGACATACCGGACATTTGCCGAACTTCAGGCAAATGCTCGGAAGAGGGAGATCGAGCTAGAGACTCAGGGCAGGGAGGAGGCGAAGTCTCAGGGGAGGGATCGGCGGCCGGCACAGTCTCAGCCGGCAGCCAAGCGGGCAAAGCCCGCTGATTCGAGATCTGGGGGTCCGAAGGGCCGCACTTGTGGGAAGTGCGTCAAGAGTCACGAGGGGGTGTGCAGAGATGGGGTGTGTTAGAAGTGTGGGAAGGAGGGGCATTACGCGAGGGATTGCCCCAAGGGATTCTTGGTTTGCTTTCATTGCAACCAGATCGGCCATCGGAAGGCCGAGTTCCCTTAGCTACTTCAGGGATCAGCACAGGGGTCTGCACCTGCTGCTAGAGCTACCGAGACCCTGCCAATGAAGGCCGAGGCACCGAAGACCCGCAGGAGAGTCTTCCAGTTGACAGCGGAGGAGGTCCGCGCCGCGCCCGATGTCGTGGCTGGTATGTATCCTTTCATTTATTTATATTGAGTTGAGATATTATGCTTATTTTATGAAATGCGTAGGTACTTTTCTTGTGAATTTTGTACCTACTTTGGTGTTATTTGACTCGGGTGCGAGTCGGTCTTTTGTGTCCTTAGCGTTTAGTCAGCACATCAGTATTCGGCGAGAGGCGTTGAGTCGACCTCTGCGAGTTTCTATAGCTGACGAGCGAGCAGTGTATGCTACGGATGTGATTCGAGGATGTGTACTCGAGATCTTCGGTGTTGAGTTCCCGATAAATCTGGTCCCGATTGCGATGGGGGACGTGTGTGTCATAGTGGGTATGGATTGGTTGAGCCGATTCGGAGCTGTTATAGACTGTGAGCGACAGTTGGTGATGATACGAGACCCTAGTGGGGGAGTACTTTCTGTGTACGGCGAGGGTACCCGATGTGGGTCAGCATTCTGTTCGGCTGCCAGAGCGAGACAGAGTTTATAGCAGGGCTGCAGCGGGTTTGTAGCCTATGTGATGGATACGCGAGTGGTCGCGGAGAGGCCAAGTTCGATTGATGATGTCCCGATAGTGCGTGAGTTCCCGGATGTTTTTCCCGAGGAGTTGCCGGGTGTGCCTCCCGAGAGGCAGGTGGAGTTCCGCATCGATCTGGTTCCGGGGGCAGCGCCTATCGCCAAGGCGCCTTATCGCCTTGCGCCGCCAGAGATGCAGGAGTTATCCTCGCAGCTTCAGGAGCTGCTGGGGAAGGGGTTTATTAGACCGAGTAGCTCGCCGTGGGGAGCGCCGATCCTTTTTATCAAGAAAAAGGATGGTTCACACCGGATGTGCATTGATTACCGGGAGTTGAACAAGTTGACGGTCAAGAACCATTATCCATTGCCGAGGATCGACGATCTGTTCGACCAGTTGCAGGGAGCGTCTTGGTTCTCCAAGATAGACTTGAGGTCTGGATATCATCAGATGAGAGTGCGGGACGAAGATATCCAGAAGACTGCGTTCAGAACTCGTTATGGGCATTACGAGTTCGTGGTGATGCCTTTTGGACTCACCAATGTACCGGCAGCATTCATGGATCTCATGAACAGGGTGTGCAGGCCGATGCTTGACCGGTCGGTGATCGTGTTCATCGACGATATTCTGGTATACTCGAGATCTAGGGAGCAGCATGAGGAGCATCTGAGAGAGATTCTCGGGGTATTGAGGTCGGAGAGGCTTTTCGCCAAATTCTCCAAGTGTGATTTTTGGTTACGAGAGGTCCAGTTCTTGGGACACCTCGTTAACCAGAATGGGATATTGGTCGATCCGGCCAAGATTGAGGAGGTTATGAGGTGGGAGGTGCCGAGATCACCCACCGAGATCAGGAGTTTTCTGGGATTGGCCGGCTACTACCGGAGATTTATCAAGGATTTCTCCAAAATTGTCGTGCCTCTCACTAGGTTGACCCGGAAGGGTGTTGCTTTTTTGTGGGGTCCGGAGCAGCAGACCTCGTTTGAGACACTTCGCCAGAGGCTATGCGACGCCCCGGTGTTAGCCCTCCCGGAAGGGATGGAGGATTTTGTGGTGTATTGTGACGCATCGATATCGGGGTTGGGTGTAGTACTTATGCAGAGGGGTCATGTGATAGCATATGCATCGAGGCAGCTGAAGCCTCATGAGACGAGGTACCCCACCCACGATCTAGAGTTGGGGGCAGTGGTGTTCGCCCTCAAGATCTGGCGTCACTATCTGTATGGGGTTCGGTGTACCATATATACGGACCACAAGAGCTTGAAGTATTTGATGGATCAGCCCAACCTGAATATGCGCCAGAGGAGATGGTTGGATGTGGTAAAGGATTACGATTGTGAGATCCTGTACCACCCGGGCAAAGCTAATGTTGTAGTTGATGCCCTGAGCCGTAGGGCGGAGAGTACCCCGATTCGAGACATTTGTATGCGGTTGACGATGATGACTCCAGTGTTGGACACCATTCGGGAGGCCCAGGCAGAGGCTATGAGACCGGAGAACCGCAAGAGAGAGCGGGTGATTGGGCAGGTATCTGAGTTCGTTACCGATAGCCGAGGGCTTATGACCTTTCAGGGTCGGATTTGGGTGCCATATGCAGGCGGGACACGTACCACCTTGATGGAGGAGGCGCACGGATCGAGGTTCTCGATCCATCCCGGGGCCACTAAGATGTATTTGGATCTGAAGAAAGATTATTGGTGGCCCTGTATGAAGAGGGATGTTGCATGGTTTGTTAAGAGGTGCTTGACCTCTCGTAGGGTTAAGGCCGAGCACCAGCGTCCGCACGGCAAGTTGCAGCCACTTGAGGTTCCCCAGTGGAAGTGGGAACAGATTTCCATGGATTTTATCACCAAGTTGCCAAGGACCGCGAGGGGTGTCGATGCAATTTGGGTGATTGTCGACCGGTTGACGAAGAGCGCTCACTGATGGGTTTTGAGCATTCTAACACTTCCTAAGTGTACATGCAACCCTAATAACCTTTGATCTATGTTTGTCTAATAATCATGCAAAGTTGAATTCCAAGGTTATATTCCTATCTAGCATACATGGGGAACATTTTTTAACTTGAATGAAAGATAGAATAACTTACCTTGTTGTTGATTATGATCCTTGAAACCTTGTGAGCCTAGCACCCCAAGTGTGATGCCTCAAATGCTTCACACAACACCAAATGCAAAGGAGTAAACTTTGAGAGAATCTTACACTTGCAAAATCGGCTCTAGCCCTCTTGTTTCTTATGTGTAGCCAATTTTGGTGGAGAATGGGTTTCTTATATAGTGTTGACACATCTAGGGTTACACCATGTAAACCCAAATGTGTCATGACTCTTCATTTCCATGACTCATGGGTTTGTAACTCCCATGGAGCATCCATGGAGCATCCTATGGGTGGAACCCAACTTGATAATCCATGGAGCCTCTTAGCCCACTATATAAGATATGGAAGATTTACATAATCTACCCATATATTTAATTAGTTATCTTTTGATCACTTAATTAATTCTAAATTAATTCTTGATCAAACTAATTAAATAATATTATTAATATATTAGAACTTATAATATATTAATAAACCATAAGTGTTATTTCTCTCATTTTAGTTTATCCAATTGCATGGTGCCATGCAACCCAAATGGACCATGCCGGGTCAGGTCAAGTACATACCAGAAATAGTTATGGACTTAGACACCTTATCCAACAGTCTCCCACTTGGATAAGTCTAATAACTATAACTGCAATACTTTAGGAACCGATCGGCAATCGTAGCTCTTTCAAGGTCTCTCGGAACTCAGAAGATGATGATACGCCATTTAAGATAAGTGATCATATAATCCTCTGCTCTAGATAACAGCCGGACAAATACATGGAACAGTGTCTTACTTTGTGTCCAGCAGTTTGTTTCCCGATTTCCGATTTGTTTGACATAGAACTCAATTGAACACATCAACTTAGTTCTGACCGGGCCCGGTACATAGGTCAAAACAAAATCATCGAGGGGCCCAGATATCAGCTTCTAATCCAAGAAGGAACAGATAAACTTCGACTCATATGTTTGTTCTACCACTCATTCAATTATACACAAAAGCACGTTTTATAACATCGAGTTACCAATGCGTTAACGTACAATCAATGCATAACCAACTCATAAGTAACAAATCATATCTCTAGGTTTGAAGACTTATATGATATTACCGTCTCACGATCACTCGAGATAAATTCCATGAAGTGATTCCAGTGAGCGTGGGTTGAGTCCAATGCTCAGAACTTATGAGCACTCATGAGTGTTGTAGCCATGTCCAACAACTTAGACCTCTGCAACCAATCATGACAGTCTTGATTCATACCTACTTCCGACATATGACCGACTGTGGAGGTTCGAATAATATGATATACCAAACATAATTATTCTGGAAGTCAAAACATGCAAAAGAAATATAGTAAACGATCGACAAGAGATAGCAACACTTTACTCATAAATAAAACACCTTTTATTCATCATCTAATGTCAATTACACTTCACAAATTTCAAGGTTATCTAACTACTAAATCTAATATCATCCTTCAGCCCTATGCTCCGAGCATGCTGGAGATGCTTAACCCGAGTCAGTCCTTTCGTGAGGGGATCTGCTGGATTCTCATCCGATGATACCCTCTTTGCCATGAGGAGTCCTTCTTCTATTCGATGTCTGATGAAATGGTATTTTCTGTCGATGTGTCTGGATCTCCCGTGATCCCTTGGTTCCTTGGCTAAGGCAACTGCACTTTCACTATCACAGAAAATTTCCATTGGCTCTTTAATAGTTGGTACAACTCCAAGGTCTCCAATGAAGTTCTTCAGCCATATCGCCTCCTTTGCTGCCTCGCTAGCTGCTATATACTCTGATTCGCAAGTTGAATCAGCCACTGTCTCTTGCTTGGAACTCTTCCAAGAAATTGCTCCTCCATTTAAGGTAAAGACCCAGCCTGACTGAGAGCGGAAATTATCCCTATCAGTCTGAAAGCTAGCATCACTATACCCTACAACTCTCAAGTCTTCACTCCCACCGAGGGTAAGGACCCAGTCCTTAGTCCTCCGTAGGTACTTGAGGATATTCTTTACCGCAGTCCAGTGTGCCTTGCCAGGGTTCCCCTGATACCTGCTAACCATGCTCAAAGCAAAGGCTACATCAGGTCGAGTACACGACATAGCATACATGATCGATCCTACAGCCGAAGCATAAGGTATTCGACTCATTTCTGCTATCTCAGCCTCAGTACTAGGGCTTTGTGTCTTACTCAATCTGGCATTACTCTGGATGGGTAACTCTCCTTTCTTGGATTCCTGCACGCCGAATCTCTTCAACACCTTATCCAAGTAAGTACTCTGACTAAGTCCAATTACTCTTTTACTCCGGTCTCTCAAGATCCTTATCCCTAGAATATAGGCAGCTTCTCCTAGGTCCTTCATAGAGAAACACTTCCCAAGCCAGGACTTAACTTCCTGCAGAGTTGGGATGTCATTTCCTATGAGTAGTATGTCATCCACATACAATACCGAAAAGCTAACTATACTCCCACTAGCCTTGACATATACACAAGATTCATCTTCACTCCTAGAAAAGCCAAATTCCTTGACTTTCTCATCAAAGCAAAGATTCCATCTGCGAGGTGCTTGCTTTAACCCATAAATGGATTTCTCAAGCTTACACACTCTATTAGGGTACTCTGTGTTGACAAAACCCTCTGGCTGACTCATGTAAACATCCTCAGCCAACTTTCCATTAAGGAAAGCGGTTTTGACATCCATTTGCCATATTTCATAGTCATGAAATGCGGCTATGGCTAACAGAACCCTAATACACTTAATCTTGGCCACTGGAGAAAAGGTCTCATCATAATCAACTCCCGGAGTTTGTGAGAAACCCTTTGCAACCAGTCATGCCTTATAAGTGTGTACATTACCATCCATGTCGGTCTTCTTCTTGAAGATCCATTTGCACCCTACAATCTTACGACCTGGTACATTCTCAACCAAGTTCCAAACTTGATTGTAATACATGGACTGTATCTCGCTGTCCATTGCCTCTTTCCACTTGGCTGACTCAGGGCCTGCCATGGCTTCCGCGTAACTGTTAGGTTCATCCAGACCTATCAGTGTCTCATCACTGATAAGTGTATCACCTTCCGCAGTAATATGGAATCCATAGTAATGCTCAGGTGCATTCCTAACCCTTGTGGAACGCCTCAGAGGTACAGACTTGTCAATTGGCTCAACAGAAGTTTCCTCCTCAAGTTGAGTGCTAGGGTTTGAAGTTCCTTCACCACTTTACTCTTGAATTTCTTCAAGGTCAACTTGCCTCCCACTGTCTCCTTGGCTTATGAACTCTCTCTCTCGAAAGAAAGCCCTCCTATCTACAAAGACCACATTCTCACTAGGTCTGTAGAAGAGGTAACCAAAGGATTTCTGTGGGTAGCCGATGAAAATACACCTCTCACTTCGAGGTTCGAGCTTATCATGAGTCTCGCGTCTCACGAAAGCCACGCAACCCCAAATCTTAATGTGGTCTAGTTTGGGTACTTTACCAGTCCACATCTCATGAGGAGTTTTGGCAACTTTCTTTGTGGGAACTAGATTAAGGATATGGGCGGCAGTCTCTAAGGCATACCCCCAAAATGAGATTGGTAGCGAAGCTCGACTCATCATGGAACGAACCATATCCAACAAGGTTCGATTACGCCTCTCAGCTACACCATTCAACTGCGGTGTCCTGGGAGGTGTCAATTGTGAGACAATCCCACATTCCCTAAGATAGTCGAGGAACTCTGAACTAAGATACTCACCACCTCGATCGGATCGAAGCATCTTAATGTTCCTGCCCAATTGATTCTCGACTTCCTGTTTAAACTCTTTAAACCTCTCAAAATTCTCTGACTTATGCTTGATTAAGTAGACATATCCATATCTACTGTAATCATCAGTAAAAGTCAAATAATAACGATTAGCATCCCTTGTGGCATGTTTGAAGGGCCCACACACATCCGTGTGTATAAGATCCAACAAACCTTCACCCCTCTCACAAGAACCTGTGAAGGGTGACTTTGTCATTTTTCCAAGTAAGCATGATTCACAACTATCATCTGACTTTAGGTCAAATGACTCCAATACTCCATCCTTTTGGAGTTGGCCTATGCGTTTCTTGCTTATATGTCCAAGACGACAATGCCATAATGACGCTTTATCCAAGTTATTATCATTAACAGAATCAATACACAATACATTATTTCCTAAGTTATCAACCACAGATACAGTTTCATACACACCATCATAAGGTAATGCTTTAAAATAAAGAACATTATTAAAGAAAGCATTAATCGAACCAACTTCATTATCAAATGAAAAGGTGAAACCTTTTTTATTCAATGCATGAAAGGAAATAATATTTCTTGCCATTTCTGGCGAATAACAACATTTATTCAAATCTAAACTAAACCCACTACTTAGTGATAAAGTATAAACTCCAATCTTGGTGACAGGTAAAGCTTTCCTATTCCCCATGATTAAGTTTATTCTTCCATGCTCCACATTCTCACTTCTTCTTAGTCCCTGCAAATCAGAACAGATATGAATACCACAACCGGTATCAAGGACCCAAGAGTTAAAATGGGGTGAGTTATTAGATAAGATAGTGTAAATACCTGCATGGTTGGGTTTAACTTTCCCATCCTTCACATCTTGCTGGTACTTTGGGCAGTTCCGCTTCCAATGTGACTTTTCATGGCAATAGAAGCATTCAGCCTCTTTAGGGTCAGAAAAAGGAGTGACAAAACCTTTCTTGGTTCCACTTGAAGAAGAGCCATCAAGGGTCCTAGCCTTGGTACCCTTCGAAGAGCTCTTCCTCTTCTTCCCTCTACCTTTCCCGATTGCCAAAACCGAGGCGGAGTTTGGAGTAGTAGTGTTAACAACCGACTTACCCTTAAGACCTGTTTCTGCGGTCTTGAGGAGTCCCTGAAGTTTGCTGAGTGTGACCTCTTCCTTATTCATGTGATATGTCATGCAGAATTGATCATAGCACGATGGTAAGGAGTGCAAAATGATATCTATTGCAAGCTCCTCAGGGAAGTTCACATTAAGCTTTAGCAACTGATCCACATACCTTTGCATTTTCTGCATGTGGCTCGTGACGGATTCCCCGTCCTTCATCATGGTTGTTATGATAGAGCATATGATTTCATACCTCTCTTGTCGTGCACTTTGATGGTATCTTTCCATCAGATCTTGGTGCATTTCAAAAGGGTAGAAGTCCTCATAGGACTTTTGGAGTTCCGCTGTCATGGTGGCCAACATGATGCATGCCACTTTTGTAGCATCCCTTTCATGTGCCCGGAAGTCAGCGATCTCCTGGGGAGTTGCAGTGGTCTCATCAATCTCCTTAAGCTCCTTGTCAAGGACATATTCTTTGTCCTCGTAGCGGGTAATCATCCTGATGTTTCTGATCCATTCATTGAAGTTGGATCCATCAAAAGTGACTTTCCCACACAAGTTCATAAGGATAAAGGAGCCATTAGGATTAGAGCCAGAAGCAGCATTGTTTAAAGACATCTGAAAGAAGAGAACAAGATTAGTTTAGATATTAAGAGAGTCCTTAATAAAACACCCAAATGTAATATTAAGGCTAGAATCCAATCACAATATATTATAACTTAGAAGAGGTATGCCGTAATCCAAGCTATAACATATTTGAAAGGTAGGTGAATGACGATTCACCAATTTCCACCATGAAAAACGAAATATAAATATTAGGTTTTTAATTGGTTCTTAGAAATTCCTAGATTCTTTTGAGATTCAATGAACTTTTCAAAGGCATGTTTCAATCTCGAGTGTGCCCTCCAAGTTTTGTGACTGGGATACCGAGGATCACAAAACGAGGTGTGAAGTAACCATGCAAATCACTTGGTACACTCAATGTTTATTACTCAATCGATGTGCCGGTTAACCACACGAGCTCCACCGACCTATAATAAACTTTAAGTCACCCTTTACCTACCTTGTTAAGTCCAAGTTAGTGTGCCGGTTAACCACACGAGCTCCACTAACGACTTAAACAAAGTGTAAAGTGTAATTTCATGGATTAGCACCTTATTCACATTTTCCTAAAGTAACTAAGATTAGGAATTTAATAAAAGCATTTAGTTACTTTATAATATTCATCATACTTTTAATGAGAATTTATAAGTCCTTGTCCTACCCATTCGGCTAACGACCCTCCACCGATCAAGGAAGCGGTGGGTGAGAGTGGACACCCATTAAGTTGCCATTTTATAGGCAACAACCTTATACCCCCCTTATAGACCGGCTTCATGAATGAGGCGTACTAGCGGTAAGACGACTTGACGTTATACATATATATATTAGTAACTTATAATATTATAAAGTATAAGGGTTGAATTTTAACTTTTAAAATTCTAAGGGTTGGAACTAAAGTTTTAATCAAGACTTTACATGTTCCAAAACTTGAGGGCAAGTTTTGTAAACTTCCAAAACTTTTCATTTCTTATAACTTATGAATTAATTGAGTAATAAAAATGAAGACTCTTCATTTTTATAACTCTTGTGTTCTTTTAATGACTTTAATAAAAGTGAGACTTTTGGTTTTTCCATAACTTGAGGACAAGTTATGGACTCCATTAAAACACATTATGATCATGAATTAAACTACCATGAAGGTTACAAACAATTCCTATGATCATCTAATCTTCATAAGTTCAAGAACATGAATATGAACACTTTCAAGAATCAAAAATTACACTTAAAAAAAACTAGTAATTTTAATAATTGTCATTGTAAATGGATTAGCATAAACATTACACCATCTAAAACAAGCTTTAAAACATCAAAACAGTTTAGGGTAATGTTTCTAGTCCATTTCCAGCAACAAATGTGCAAACTTTCATACGAGCAAAAAACAGAAAAACGATTTTTTTTTTCAAGCTGTTTGCACACAAAAAAAAAACAAAAAAAAAAAACAAAAAACAAAAAAGAACAAACAAACCTAGGCTCTGATACCACTGATGGGTTTTGAGCATTCTAACACTTCCTAAGTGTACATGCAACCCTAATAACCTTGGATCTATGTTTGTCTAATAATCATGCAAAGTTGAATTCCAAGGTTATATTCCTATCTAGCATACATGGGGAACATTTTTAACTTGAATGAAAGATAGAATAACTTACCTTGTTGTTGATTATGATCCTTGAAACCTTGTGAGCCTAGCACCCCAAGTGTGATGCCTCAAATGCTTCACACAACACCAAATGCAAAGGAGTAAACTTTGAGAGAATCTTACACTTGCAAAATCGGCTCTAGCCCTCTTGTTTCTTATGTGTAGCCAATTTTGGTGGAGAATGGGTTTCTTATATAGTGTTGACACATCTAGGGTTACACCATGTAAACCCTAGTGTGTCATGACTCTTCATTTCCATGACCCATGGGTTTATAACTCCCATGGAGCATCCATGGAGCATCCTATGGGTGGAACCCAACTTGATAATCCATGGAGCCTCTTAGCCCACTATATAAGATATGGAAGATTTACATAATCTACCCATATATTTAATTAGTTATCTTTTGATCACTTAATTAATTCTAAATTAATTCTTGATCAAACTAATTAAATAATATTATTAATATATTAGAACTTATAATATATTAATAAACCATAAGTGTTATTTCTCTCATTTTAGTTTATCCAATTGCATGGTGCCATGCAACCCAAATGGACCATGCCGGGTCAGGTCAAGTACATACCAGAAATAGTTATGGACTTAGACACCTTATCCAACACTCACTTCCTTGCTATTAGTGAAAGCTCTTCTGCAGAGAGACTGGCAGAGCTATATGTGAGGGAGGTGGTATCGCGGCATGGAGTACCGATCTCGATTGTGTCAGATCGAGACGTACGTTTCACTTCCAAATTCTGGAAGAAATTCCATGAGGAGTTGGGTACGAGGTTGCATTTCAGCACTGCATACCACCCACAGACGGACGGACAGAGTGAGCGGACGATTCAGACGCTCGAGGACATGCTTCGAGCATGTGTGTTGGACTTCGGAGGAAGCTGGGACACATACCTACCATTGGCTGAGTTTTCCTATAACAACAGCCACCATTCGAGTATTGGTATGCCTCCCTTCGAGTTGTTGTATGGGAGGAGGTGTCGGACTCCCATTTGCTGCGGAGAGGTAGGGCAGCGCGTGATGGGCAGCACTGAGATAGTGCTTCAGACGACCGAGCAGATACAACAGGTTAGACAGAGGTTGTTGACAGCTCCGAGCTGCCAGAAGAGTTATGCGGATAGGCGACGATCCGAGCTGGAGTTCCAGATGGGAGACTTCGTACTCCTGAAGGTATCTCCTTGGAAATGAGTGATTAGATTCAAGAAGAGGGGCAAGCTGGGGCCCCGGTACATTGGGCCGTTCAGGGTAACCGCAAGGGTGGGCAAGGTAGCGTATCGGTTGGAGCTACCTGCGGAGTTGATCCGGATTCATGATACCTTCCACGTGTCTCAGTTGAGGAAGCGTATAGCAGACGAGTCGGCGGTGGTGCCGCTGGAGGATATTCAGGTGGATGCGATCCTGAATTATTTTGAGAGACCGATCGCGATCCTGGATCGGAAGATCAAGGTTCTGAGGAACAAGGAAGTCCCTCTGGTTCAGGTCCAGTGGCAACATCGGAGGGGGTCCGAGCTGACTTGGGAGCCGGAGCTGGAGATGCGGAAGCAGCATCCTGAGTTATTTGCCGACCGAGACTTCGAGGACAAAGTCGGATTCTAGTGGGGGAGAATTGTAACATCCGAATTCCCAGGTATTCTATTTTGTTCATTTATTTTGAGTTAGAGGGAAGGAATCGACGAGTTGGTGCCTAGACTCGTCGAGTAGGATCGCGAATCACTGACTGGATTAATGAATGGACTCGGCGAGTCGGTAGGGTGACTCGACGAGTCTGCGCTGAAGGCAGAAACCCTAAATCTGCGGGACTGAGCCCTATTTAAAGGCCTTTATGGACTTCATTTGCGGCCACTACTCCCCTGAGAAACCCTAGAGAGTAGAGAGAAGCTTGTAGTGCAAGAGGAAGTCTAATCCATCATTTTGGAGTGTGTTTTAGCAAAGGGAAGGAAGGATTTCGAGCTAGGCTGACTTGTGGGGCTCAAATCTTCCATCATTTCATTCAGAGCTGCTGTAAGAGGTAAGGATTCATGTCCATCTTCGTTTGAGTAATAGATTTCATGAATCTAGGGTTTCTTCTCTTCTCTTTTGGTAGAGATCTAGTGTGTATGATGTTCCCTTCTGACAATATTATCAGATCTGGACCTTGAGAGGTCCAGAGAGTCCCTATCCTTTAGCTTTATGCAGTCCCTATGAGTTTTGGGGCCTAGGTTATCATATTAAAGGATATTTTGGCATATAGAGATGATAGTGTGATGCATGGGCCTAAAGTTGGAACCTTTACGTGATTATCATGCTTGGGAAGGTCAGATCTATAGGCTAGAGAAACAGATCTGACCTCAGAAGGTCATTTGAGTGAGAGCATGGAAGCAACTCGTCGAGTTTACAATGGGACTCGACGAGTCGAGTCGGGTTGCCCCGCGATTCGTTTCCAGTGGTAACCGGTCGAGTGGTAGGTTCACTCGACGAGTCGAGTGAGGCATACGAGGAGTCAGAGGACACGCATGAACTCACCGAGTCACACGAGTGCACTCGGCGAGTCTGGTCAAGTTTGATCGTTGACTTTCGTTGACTTTTAGGGTTTTGATCAACATTGGACTTTTGGGCCAGGGAGGGGTAAAGTGGTCTTTTACCCTTCTGTGGGATTTTAGAAGGGGATTTAATCTAGCCTTTGGGAGCCATTATTTATTGAAGGATATTGTTTATGTGATTAGGCGGGGGATAGATCAGTATATTCGTGTGCGAGGTTATCCGAGTTACCCGAGGTGAGTCTTCTCACTATACATTATCTAGAGTGGTATCTATGTGTAGACCGGAGGGTCTTGTGTGCTATGTGTATGTATGAGATTATGTGCAATGTGATATATGTATGCTATGTGATTGTATAGACCGGACCGGAGGGTCCAACGATATAGACCGGACCAAAGGGTCCAACGATGCAGACCGGGCCGAAGGGTCCAACGCGCTATGACCGGACCAGAGGGTCCAACGAGCTACGGGACTGGAGGGTCCCGCTGAGACACATCGACTGGAGGGTCGTACTGTAGCCTCGAGTGGCGTACGTGTTGTATGTGGTATTTTGGGGAACTCACTAAGCATTTATGCTTACAGTTGTTGTGTTATGTGTTTCAGGTACTAGTGAGGACCGTGGGAAGGCGCCGGCATGATCCGTACACACTGAGAGGATTGATGTATTTGAGATCTTGGGATTTGTTTATTGTGATAACATGTGATACATTGGATTACTATGATATTTTATGAATGAAAGTATGTTTTACAAACGAAAAATTGTTTTCGAAATTTACGTCGTTACACACAAAAATGTCGTCTCCTCCAAAAAATTAATACCACCCTGATTGCCACCACCACTTTCAACCACCTCCATCTCTACTTAGATTTGAGATGAAAATGTCTCAAATACTATAAAAAATCCAATCATCAAGACACAAATACAATCAGTTGAGTGTGGATTTAGCACTGTAACAATTTCTCATCTTGAATCCCAACAAGAAATTAGGCTAATCCTTAAAGAAATGGAGTTGCTTAATACACATTTATTAAACTAGCAATCTTCGATATCACAATCTCCGAATATACTTCACTTTTTTTTTTCTCATGCGTGAGTGATGCTGATTTGTAGTGAATTGTGTATGCTTAGGCGAATTCGATTCCGACCATACATCTGTTTGAGTTCGTCTCCTCCATGTGGAAATCAAAGCACAAAAAAACCACAGATCAGAGAAGTGCAAAAAAATCAGATTTAATCTAGAATACATTGATGCAGTTTAAGAACCTAAATTTTTTTAGCGATTCATGATCGAGGAAGAATCGGGAACCATTCAATCACAGATTGGTTGAAACCATTAGACATTCAACGTTATTTATTAGTGATCGATTTATTCATTGTTGTTTGATTTCTTGTCAAATAAGAAAGGGAATGCTCTCTTTTTTATGCTCGATTTCTACAAGTGTGTGTATGTGTATCTTTTAATCTACATGTGTGTATGTATAAGTGTGTGTTATGTTTGGAAAAATACTTGGCAATACTTATCTGATAGAATTCCCTACAATCAACGAATAAGATTAAAGTCTCCAGGTATTATTATTTTTGTCATTCCTTACATTTTATACATTACTTATATATTATTTAAATGCTAAATATATTATTATTTGAAATTTTAATGTTTTTTATAAATATTTTAAAGTTTTTTTATACACATTATTTTTATTACGTGATAATTGTCTATATTTATCTTTTAATAATTAACTCTGCAATTGTATATGTTTATCCCTTAATGACGATCAACTTAAAAACTTGACGCTATATGAGATTGAAAATTTCTACTCCAAAACAGTTCAAGCCTTAAAGATTTTGTTGGAATGCCTTACCCTGATCATGATTCGGTATCTTCTTCAAACAACCATTTGATTACTGAGGAGTTAGATTAATGATATGAACAGTCTACAAAAAGAATCTCATCAACTACTTGATTCATTAACAATTGAACAACGATCGGTTTTTGATGAAATCATGACAACTGTTAAACAGAAAAAAGGAGGTGTGTTTTTTGTTTATGGCTATGGAGGTACCGGTAAAACTTTTCTTTGGAAGACTTTATCTGCATCTATAAGATCTAAAGGTGATATCGTTTTAAATGTTGTTTCAAGTGGTATTGCTTCATTGTTACTAACAGGAGGTAGAACAGCACACTCACGCTTTATAATTCCTCTAAATCTTACTGATGATTTCTTTTGTTCTTTTGCACCGGATAGTGATGTTGCCGAATTGTTTAAAAAAAAACATCATTGATTATATGGGACGAGGCACCTATGATTCATAAGCATGCATTTGAAGCATTGGATCGTTATTTGAAAGATATATTGAGTTGTGATTTTCATGGAAACTCAAAACTTCCATTTAGAGGAAAAACAATTGTCTTTGGAGGCGATTTTAGACAAATTCTACCAGTTGTTCTTAATGGAAGCAAGCAAGACATTGTGAATGCTTCTTTAAGTTCCTCTTATATTTGGTCAAGTTGCAAAGTCTTAACATTAACAAAAAAAACATGAGGTAATTGTTCTCACATCTGATATTCAAGAAACGTCGACTTTTGCAAAATGGATTTTGGATATAGGAGAAGGAAAAGTTGGTGGTTTGAATGATGGCGAGGCAATTATTGATATTCCTACTGATCTTCTCATTGTTGATTCAGTTGATCCTATTGGTTCATTAATTGGATTTGTCTATCCTTCTTGTAAGGTCCTTGATGGAAGGATCTTCACCAATGATCAATCAAGCAAATGAAAATAAAGAAGAAAATGAGTAGAAGATTGAATGAACTTGAGCTTGCATACGATTAACACATGAAACCGTCTGATACAACTCAATGGACCGAAAACCACACAGTAAACAACTGTAGATCAACTTCTTACAAATGACACCTAACAACCTATATATACTAATGTGGACCAAAAACAGGTTTCGGTCAGGCTGACCGAAAGCCTGTTTTCGGTCACTCCCTAACCGAAAGCTCATCTAGACCGAAAACACCAAACATGCACAAAAGACTCCAAAATACATTGTCAAATGCCCTAACTCATCTATACATTGTTGCCTAGCCCAAACCATATATATTGGCCCTTCAATCTCCCCATTGGTTTGCAGCTAGCATGAATCAGTCTTTATCAATAATGAGCACATCTTCCCCAAACGAACCACCAGCTTCATGGATAAAGCTGGGACTCTCTTGAATGGACACAGATGAGGAAGAAGCAAATGTTGTAGATGGAGGAGTCTCTGTGGTTTGAGTTTGATCAGTAAAAATTACTCCCACCTTTGGATCAATTCTGCGTCTCTTTATCGGGGGTTGGGAGGTCAGGACTGTCTGGGAATCACTTGTAACTGACTCGGATGTAGGAACCACATTATCAAGGGGAGGAATCCATGATGATGTGTCCATTTGAGTTGAAGAATTAGCCACTTGAACGGTAACCGAAGGCTCAACTTCTCGATCGTCAGCTTTCTCCCTTATCTCCGGTGTTGAATTTGCACCATCATCGATATCTTTGAAGAAGTCATCGAGGTCTTCATTTGACAATGGGTGCTCAGGTCCAGTAAAATGCACTGAAACATCATCTCTGTCGTAACCGGACAGATCAAGATTCTCATACTCATCATCTTCTTCTCCTTCGGTCTCAGTAAATTCTTCTGTAGTTCCCTTATATATCCGGTCCATATCCGGATCCATAACCGGTGGGCTGCATCCGAAAAATTATGAGGCCCAATACCCAAAACCATTTTAAAAACAAAACTCTTGGAGGATTAATTTCAAAATAAAATAAAATTTTCTAAATTTTACCAATCCTAAAAAATGTAAAGAATAAAAATAAAAATAAAAATAAAAAAATAAAGAACATTTTCTAAAATTTATCAATCTTAAAAGAATGAAAATAAAATAAAATAAAATAAAAATACAAAAAAATTTAATTCAAACTGATTTTAATCTTCTATCTTGAAATTGATTAACTTTTTGTGATATGGGATCAAAGTTGTTAGACAATCATTTTCCATTTATCAGTACCTCTCCTTTCATGAATAGATCTGGTCGATCGCCGGTATTGTGGTCCACTTAAGCACGAAAAATTGTGACAATTTTTTAGAAATTCTATCAGTGACAGGACAGATTGATCCTAAGTTACTAGATAAAAATACCTAAGGACCATTTATCTGACGACGACCAAGGATGTTGTTGTCCACCTAAATTGAGCAGCGAGATCTACAGACAATCTAGAATTGTTCAATTTTAGATGTACTAGAACATGTTTCCCGCTTCCTGACATACCCCAATAATCAAGAACTTCCGAGATACTCCTTACTTTAGGTGAGCAGACGATTATTCATAGAAAGGATAGATTTAGATTGCATATGCTGTACACTGAGGTCGGATCTTTCAATCACGCAGAGAGTGAAACATATGACTGACTAGAATTTCAGAGGGATTGAGAAGTAGAAGGTTGCATATGCTGTGTACCAGGTCGGATTGTTAATCACGCAAAAGAGACAGCATGTGGCTAACATATAGGAAGAATTGCATAGATAGAAGATGCAGAGAGACAGATTTGCATATGTTGCAGTCCAGGTCGGATCTTTCGATCACACAGAGGAGACAACATATGACTAACAGTAGGAAAGAAAGAGAATAATTTTCTACAGACCTAATTTATCGGAATTCCCCAGTCGCCCCGTCAATATCGGAATTATGGACAAAATCCGTACATTAAGGAAAAGTTAAACCAAAGTTCTAGATACGGGTTCTCTTAATGTGACCGGTAGATTCTCATGTATATCTCCCTGCTCAACCTACCCAAGCGTCATATTGTCAGGCTAAACGGAACTATCTAGGTCAAGATTTATCAAGTCTCTAGATTCCTTAAGTTCATCTGTACCTAGTCAAGTCCATTAAACTTTTCGTGCCTACCAGCGCATCGAACACAGAGCCTAGACAATTCAGCTTTGGTACCTTACACAAATTCAGATTGCCTGTTATCACTTGTTGATATCACTTCCCAACACAGCACTTCTTAGTAATATTTTTGAATTTTTTTTAATGTTTTTGGATTTTCTGATTTTCTAATGTTTTTGGATTTTTAATTTTCTAATTTTTTTGTTTGGTTTTTGTTTATTTCTCCCCCTAAATTTGTGCATGGGTGAGAATGAAATTAAAATGCGCAAATTTAAACTAACCTAAACAAAAATTAATCCTCAAAGCGAATCATTTTAAAAAAGTTAACCAGCACATCGAATCGAGCTTTGTTAAACGGCTTGGTGAACAGATCCGCCACATTATTAGTAGTGGGAACCTGTTATAGCCGAATGAGCGAGCGCTCATAACAATCTCTGATAAAATGAACTTTGATGTCGATGTGCTTGGTTTTTGAGTGTTGGACCCGATTTTTAGCAATTTGGATCGCAGCCTCAGAATATAGGGGTTTCTTGAAAGTTCAAACCGTAATCCAACAGCTGATGTTGGATCCATATGACTTGAGAACAACAGGCAGACGCAGCCACATACTCCACTTCTGTTGTTGAGGTCGAGACAATATTCTGCTTCTTGCACTGCCATGACACCAGCCTATCTCCTAGAAATTGACATCCGCCTGAAGTCGATTTCCTGTCAAGCTCGCAGCCTCCGTAATTGTTGTCTGCAAAAGCATAAAGATCAAATTCGGAATTTTTCGGATACCAAAGACCCAGTTTTGGGCTGCCTTTGAGGTACCGAAAAATCCTTTTAACAGCAATAAGATGAGACAGTTTAGGATTAGCCTGGTAGCGCGCGCATTGACAGACCGCAAACATAATGTCTGGGCGACTTGCAGTCAGATACATCAGCGATCTGATCATCGATCTATAGTACGTTTGATCTACGGATTCGCCTTCAAGATCAGGAGTCAACAGTGGTCTCTCCGCCATGGGTGTCAAAGCAGGTTTGCCGTCTCTGAACCCAAACTTCTCGAGCATATCATCCACATATTTGGCTTGATGAATCAGGATTCCGGCTGAAGATTGTTTGACCTGAAGCCCCAAAAATGTGGTCATCTCCCCTAACGAACTCATCTCGAACCGCTTTTTCATGACGTCCTCGAACTCCTTGCATAGCTGAGGACTCGTCGACCCAAAAATGATATCGTCCACATATATTTGGACAAGAATCTGGCCTGCACCAACATGCTTGATGAATAGGGTCTGATCAATAGTGCCGCGGGAATAGCCATGGTTGAGCAAGTGCTGTGTGAGGGTAGCATACCAGGCTCTAGGAGCTTGATGCAGCCCGTACAAAGCCTTGTCTAACTTGTAAACATGGTTAGGGAGTTTTGAGTTAACAAACCCAGGAGGTTGGTCAACATAAATCTCCTCCTTCACCTTGCCGTACAAGAAAGCCGTCTTGATGTCCATTTGATATACGGTGAAGTTCATGTAGGAAGCATAGGCGAGGAAGATACGAATAGCCTCCAAGCGTGCCACTGGAGCATAGACTTCTGTATAATCAAGACCCTCGATTTGTCTGAACCCACGCACCACCAATCTCGCCTTATTCCGTACAATGACACCCGAATCATCTTGCTTGTTCCGAAACACCCATCTAGTGTCGAGAGATTTCTTGCCTTTAGGCAGCTCCACTAACTTCCAAACCCCGAGCTTTTCGAATTGATTGAGCTCGTCATGCATGGCATCCACCCAGCTGGGCTCATTCAAAGCCATTTCGACGTTCTTGGGCTCTATTTGAGAAATGAAGCAAGAATAGAGACATGTGTTGACGTCTCCACTCTGGCTTCTCATTCGAACTCCGTAGCCCAGCTGGCCCATGACGTTCTCGATCGGATGATCGCGCTGTATGCGAGAGGGGATTTCGTGACTGATGTCACTGAGTGAAACGGAAAGATTATGGATATTAATAGTTCCGTCATGTGCTGAAGAATCCACGGTAGATGTACCAGCTTCGTTTGGTGGATTTGCTACAAACTCATCAACGATTCGTTCGGGAAAGAGAAGTTCCATCAGATTTTGAGTGACAGCGGAAGTATCTTGGTTCATGAACTCTCTTTCGACCGGAGTAAGAGGAGTAGCATCAGCATCTGGAGTAGGTTGTTGCATTGAGGACTCAGGAGAAGCGATTGGAACAGTAGACTCCACCGGAGGATCAGTAGCAGAAACCAATGGTGGTCTGTAGACAACCTCTTCATCTTCGTCTTCAATGATATTCTTCGAGCCAGAGGTAGACCCAGCTTGGTTATCAGACGACACACTAAAGGATTTGAATAGCGATGTGTAGTCAAATAGCCAATCAGGACCCACCCTAGCGTCCGTCTCATTCTCTTCAAGCCAGCGAACATCGAAAGACTCCACGATTTGCTTTGTCTGCTTGTTGTATACCCGGTAAGCAGTACGAGCAGCGTATCCGACAAAATAGCAATCATTCGCTTTTGCATTGAACTTTGGGTTGGATTCCAAGTGGAGAAGGGTGCAAGGACAGCCAAATACTCTGAAATGGCTGACAGACGGCTTGTGTCCATATAGAATCTCGTACGGTGTTTTCATCTGGGCTTTGTTGATCAGGACACGATTTTGAACGTAACAAGCTGTGTTGATCGCCTCCGCCCAAAAGAAAACTGGAAGTTTAGAATCACAAAGCATCGTCCTTGCGGCGTCTTGTAATGTCCGATTCCTCCGCTCAACAACACCATTTTGTTGTGGCGTCCGAACAGAGCTAAATTGACGCACGATCCCTTTCTCAGCGCAAAAATAATCAAGAACAGCGTTCTTGAACTCTGTTCCATTGTCTGTACTAAGCTCTTTCACTCGGTTGTTTGTTTGGTTCTCGATCATTACAATGAACTTCTTGATGAGGTCAGCGATCCCAGCTTTGTTGGACAGAAAGAAGACCCACGTGAAACGAGAGAAGTCATCTATCACAACGAGGCAGTACGAATTTCGGTTGATGCTGAGAACGTTGACCGGACCAAACAAGTCCATGTGCAACAACTGGAGCACCTGACTGATGGATTTGACCTGCTTTGGCAGATGTGGTTTCCGATGGTGTTTGCCTTGAGCACAGGAAACACATTTTTCAAAAGTAATAAAATCTCTGACAGGTAGACCACGGACCATTTCGTTCTTGGCAAGACGGTTCAGATTCTTTGCATTTGCATGGCCGAGTCGACGATGCCACAACATTGCGTTTTGTTCTAAGACCTTTGAAAAGAGACAAGTGACTTCATCGGGTACATTGCTGTTCATGTCGATAATATAGGCATTCCCATCCCACTTTGATTTTAAGAGAATCCACTCCTCCGGGATGACAATGCCTGGCTTTAAGATTAGACATTCTTTATCGGTGAAGTGTGTCGAGTAACCCTTGTCGCAGATTTGAGAAACACTCAGCAGACTGTGCTTCAGCTCAGGAGCATAGGTGACATTCTCAAAACTGAGCACTCCATTGGTCACCGTTCCTTTCTGCGTGATTTTTCCACCCTCTCCGCCCGCGAAAGAGACATATCCCCCATTAAATGTCTGAATGTCGCGCAGTTGGGAGATATCTCCAATCATGTGCCGGGAGCAGCCGCTGTCGACATACCACGGTCTGACGACATTCCTCCACAACTGTCCCTGCACGATGAGCGGAATCATTTAGATTTGGGGACCCAGGTCATTACAGTCCTGGGTTGACCCTTAACTTTCACAGATTTCTCTTTTGATTTTTTTTTCAACAAATACAGAGGATGATGATGACTGATCGGACTTTGATTTTGGCACCCATTGATAATTAGGTTTTGAAACAATTTTCATATCAGTCTGCTTTGAGCAGGTGGATTTTCTACTAGAAGAAGTTGAAGACCCAGACCTGCATTTTGACGAAATCGACTTTGGCTTAGATTGAGTCTATTTTGGCAAACTGTTTGTGAATTTATTAAAAACCTGTTTGTTATTTTGAAAAACTGCCAATTTCTTGTTCTGATTTGCTTTCCGGTCATCATCTCGAGAGCGAGTTCTGGAGGATGTTCTAATTAAAGATCGTCCTCTAGACTCATTCTCTCCTCTTTGTGACAAATGGTGCACAAACATTCGATTTAAATAATTTCTGGCAATATGGCCAGCAGTGCCACAATTGACGCAAATTTGTTTATTATCATTGGATTGGGTACTGCTCTTGTCAGATTTCTGGCTTTTATTATCTTTTCTAGCATTTTCACATTTGCAAGAACAAGCACTAGATTGTGTAGCAAACGTAAAAGATGTAGAAGCACTCGAATCAGATTTAGCAACTTTATCAGAAACAACACCATTATTTTAAAAATTATCAGTCTGAAACAACACACCACCAGAAACAAAAACATTAGTGTTTGAGTTTAACACAAATTCATCACAAAATTTCAACACCAAATTTAGACACAGAATTATTCGACTCAGACTTTTCAGCTTCTTGCTCCCCCTGAACTACTGACATATCTGCACTTGAGGTAGAAATGTTAGTATCCAAAATTTTATCACTAGGCCCAGTTGCCTGTTCAGCAGCTGGTTTCCCATAAACCATGAAAGGTTCTCTGTCAATTTCTTCTTGAGTCAAGGGATTAACATAATACGAAGGGTTAAATGGAGGAGGGACACTCTCAAAACCTAATCCTACTTTTTTCTGGTTTCCACATGTAATGTCCTTCCACTGCATCTGTTCCTCTATCATTTTTGCAACTACTTCACTTGACCCATCGAATTTGTTAAAAATAAATTCAGCATTTTCAAGACGATTTTTCAATGAGTCAAGTTCAGCGGTCACAGCAGCAAATTTTCTTTTGAGATGATCATAGTTCTCGCATTTGTTGCTGTAATCCTCTTGCAGTTTCTTAAAGTCCTTTGTTTTATTCTCTAATTGTGTTTTTAAATGCTTTTGATTTTTCCTAAGTGTGTAACCCTCATACTTAAGGTCCTCGTTCTCTCTCTTGATTAATTCAATTTGCTCACGTAAGAATTTAACAGTTTTCATGCAAGATTGAGAACAACCAGATTCACTGACCTCGGGTTTGGCTGGCTCAGGAGTAGTTTGCACCATGAACGAAAACTGAAGATTCATCATCTCTTCTTCAGGGTCTTTCTCTGCTTCTTCCTCCACACAATCCTTGATTTGGGCAAGATGTGCATTTTCAGGTCCTGAAATATTCAGAGCTTGAATCTGGTTTTCCCAATCAAAGGGTTGAGCCACCACAGCCAAGTTAGCAGTCTGATTGCTTGAAGATGATCCTCTGTTGACATTGTTCACCGGCACCATGGTTCGCTCAGAATTCTCCCTTCGATCTGGCTTTGGACATTCTCGAGCAAAGTGTCCAGGTTCATGGCAATTATAACACCTCAGCTTTCCTTTGTTGAACCCTACATTCTTGTCAGAGTTCACACTCCAGTTATTCTTTCCAGTTTTCTTGGAGAATTGTTTTGCCCTGAAAACAGCCATAGCCATTTGCCATGTGATATCCATCTCCTCCACATCCTCTAGATGGATCTGATCTAGGTCAGCAAATGATAATTGTGGGGAAAGTTCTCCGGCCACAAAAGCGTTGTAACAGTTTACCAAACCAGTGGCGAGGGCCAGATTTTCTTCCTTTTCTTTCAAAGATGAAACTTGAGAATTGATTCCATGAGATTGAATGGGTGCAGCTGTGGATGAACCAACACTAGAACCAACTTGTTGAGGTAAAGTTTGAGGTTGAGGAACTTGAATGTGTTGCATTTGAGGGATCACGTATGAGGTAGGCTGATGAGTCACATAGGGTTGAACTTGAGGAACATGAACTTGAGGAGCTTGAGGAGTAGAAAAGCTTGAGAAAGCAGTGTTGTTGGTGGTTTGGATCCCAATATTTGCTGTGGAGTATGAATTGACATGGTTAATCTCCCTTTGCTTATCATCGAGATCGCAAGCCTTAATGATCGCCATTGTTTCCGCCAAACTCAACTGATTCAAATCTTTGGTCTTTTTAATCACTGAGACATTCATATCCCAGGATTTTGGCAGAGAGTTCAGCAACTTCTTGTTGATCTCCGATCTTGTAACCATCACTCCAGCAGAGCTTATTTCTGTGGTGAGTGTGATAAACCTTTGGAACTGATTCTCATTTGTTTCTCCCATGACATGGTTAAACATGTTAAACTTCTGTCGCAGCATGTCTTGGCGACTCTGTTTCATGTCTTCATTGCCTTCATGGACTTCTATCAGTGCTTCCCACAAGACCTTTGCTGATGTATACTCACGGAAACCTTGAGCAATTTCCGGAGATAATGCCACGGTAAGTGTAGCAAGAGCCTTTTCCTCCTCCTCGACTCTCTCAAAATCATCATCCGTGTAATTTTCAACCTGCTTGTCAGTTATGGTTCCATCTTCCAATGTGGTTGTGATGCGGATTGGACCTCTAAGAATGCTTCGCCATATCTTGAAATCCTTCATTTTGATCTACTTTTCGATCCGATATTTCCATTCTGGAAATCCTTCTGCGGATAAAAGTCGTGGAATTCGAGAAGTGGTTCCCATAATGGCATCTAATTCGTAATGAGCTGACATGCTTTGAGATTTCATTTTTGATTTTGATTTTTTGTTGTTTTTGATTTTTTTTTTAAAATTTTTAATAAAAATTAACTTGAAAAATAAACAAAATGATCAAGGAATGAAGGTTTTCGGTTGAGTGGTGATGACCGAAAACAAGGAATTCGGTATGGTGAAGGGATTCGGTTGAAAGGAAAATAAGGTTTTCGGTTCTGAAGAGAGAGAAGGTTTTCGGTTTCTGAATGATAAGGGGTTTTCGGTTTCTGAAGATTAAGGAAGTTTTCGGTTGAAGAACATTTTTCGGTTTCTGAAGATTCAAGAGATTTCGGTTGAAGAACAGTTTTCGGTTTCTGAAGATTCAAGAGATTTCGGTTGAAGAACAGTTTTCGGTTTCTGAAGATTCAAGAGATTTTGGTTGAAGAACAGTTTTCGATTTCTGAAGATTGAACCGAAAACTAACAGTTTTCAATGAAAAACTTAGATTTTCGATCCTAAATTGATTTCCACACACTGAAACCTCAAACACAGCCTTCAAACAAGATAGATCTGGACAGAAAACGATTGAATATATGTTTTCGGTTGATGAAGATCCAACCGAAAACAATAAGAGTTTAACCCAAAATCTGAATTCCAATTAGATCTCTATTCCACACGATGCAAATTGTGATCTGATCTTCAAAACTCGAGCAAAAACAGGCTTCTAGTGACCGAGAACTTGATGAACACAAACTGTGAAGTCGAAAACTGAATAACAAGCTTGATTGACACTGGTCTTGCTCTGATACCAATTGTAAGGTCCTTGATGGAAGGATCTTCACCAATGATCAATCAAGCAAATGAAAATAAAGAAGAAAATGAGTAGAAGATTGAATGAACTTGAGCTTGCATACGATTAACACATGAAACCGTCTGATACAACTTAATGGACCGAAAACCACACAGTAAACAACTGTAGATCAACTTCTTATAAATGACACCTGACAACCTATATATACTAATGTGGACCGAAAACAGGTTTCGGTCAGGCTGACCGAAAGCTTGTTTTCGGTCACTCCCTAACCGAAAGCTCATCTAGACCGAAAACACCAAACATGCACAAAAGACTCCAAAATACATTGTCAAATGACCTAACTCATCTATACATTGTTGCCTAGCCCAAACCATATATATTGGCCCTTCACTTCTATTGTTGAAAATGCCAAGAATCTGATATATTTTCAAGAAAGATCAATCCTTGCAGCGAAGAATGAAGTCGTTCAAGAGATTAACGAGTGTTTGTTAAAATTATTTCCAAGAGATCCACAGATCCACAAGAGTATTTAAGTTCAGATAGTCTTTCTCATGCATATTTTGTTCATGATGAAGTTGATGAAACTTTATACTCTCCTGATGTTCTAAATGGTCTTAGACCTTCAGGTATGCCAATTCATAAGTTGGTGTTAAAAGTCGGTGTTCTGGTTATGTTACTAAGGAATATTGATCAGAAATGCGGATTGTACAATGGCACGAGGTTACGGGTTATTGCATTGGGTAAACGTGTTATAGAAGTCGAAATAATATCTGGAAGTAATATTGGAAACCGTACATTTATTCCAAGAATGTCTTTGACGCCTTCGGATAAAAGGATTCCGTTCATATTTCAAAGACGACAATCTCCACTGGCTGTATGTTTTGCAATGACAATAAATAAAAGTCAAGGACAATCGCTATCGAGGGTAGTGTTGTTTTTGAGATAACCAGTATTCACTCATGGGCAGTTGTATGTTGCATTGTCGAGAGTTAAAAGTAAAGCTGGATTAAAGTTATTAATTTTAGATAAAGATGATAAACTTACCAACACGACATCTAATGTTGTATTCAAGGAAGTCTTTGGAAATTTGTAATTCATAAAAATAAGTGTCAATATTTTAATAGTTGTTTTTATTATTATACATTAACTTACTTATTCATCATTTTGTTTTTATATATGTAGGAAGTTTTAATTAATTCATGTTTAATGTTTACATCATTATTGTCATCATCATTTTACAGATATGTACCATTTTATTTTATTTGTTTATATATTGAAATAGTTATTTTATTCATTATATATTTTTGTATTTATGTAAAATTATTAATAAAAACATGTAATTCTTAACAACTTATATTATTTTTTAATAAAACCCGTATAATACACGGATCTCACACCTACTATTTAATAAAAGCATTTAATAAAAGCACAATCTAAAATTGTAATTTAGTCTATATAATATAATATGATGTCGCATTTTAGTTCAATCACAGGTCACAACCAAAAATACCTACTACATACTAGGGGTGAGCATTTGGACCGGTGGACCGGACCGGACCGTTTTTTTGGACCTCCGGGCCGGTTCTCGGTTCTAGGAATCCATCAAAACTGGTCCGGTTTTTTTCTCGGTCCGGTCCGGTTTTTATCGGGTTTAGAACCGGTTGGACCCGATTTAAAAAAAATTGTAATCTTTAAACAACCATAACTCATTCGTTCTAAGTCGGATTGACACGCGGTTTTTTCCAACGTTTAATTTACAGTTTGTAGATGAACTTAGACTATAATTTTGTTGATTTTGGTATTATATTCAATGAGTTACAGTCTTTCAAAGTTGAGCTATCAAAGCTGAAAAATTTCAGCTTTTCAGCAACGTTTTTAAAATTTTGTAATCTGTGAAAATTTTTAAACAACCATAACTCATTCGTTTTAAGTCGGATTGACACACGGTTTTTTCCAACGTTTAATTTACAGTTTGTACATAAATTTAGACTATAATTTTGTTGATTTTGGTATTATGTTCAATGAGTTACAGTCTTTCAAATTTGAGCTATCAAAGCTGAAAAATTTCAGCTTTGCAGGAAGATTTTTAAAATTTTGTAATCTGTGAAACTTTTTAAACAACCATAACTCATTCGTTTTAAGTCGGATTGACCTGCGGTTTTTTTTCAACATTTAGTTTACAGTTTGTAGATTAATTTAGACTATAATTTTGTTGATTTTGGTATTACATTTAGTGAGTTACAATCTTTCAAAGTTGAGCTATCAAAGCTGAAATATTTCAACTTTTTAACTATTATTTTAGACTATAATTATAAATTTTATATATCTTTGACAGATAAATCATATGAAATGGATCTTGGTGAACTTGATTTATATGTTAGTTGCTTTTATTTGGAAAATTAATTTTGTAAGTTATAATATTATAACATCAAGGTAGATTAGTTATGCATGAAACGGAAACGTAATCATTTTTACAAGTTGTATCGTATCAAACCAAATAACATATTCGTTTTAACGGGTTCTATCAAACCCAAAAACTTATTTTAACGACTTGTACTCTATGCAATTAAAGTTGTACCGGTCCAAACGGGTCCAAGAACCGGAAAACCCGAACCTGGACCCGGACCCGGACACGACTCATCCGGTCCGGTCCACGGTCCACAATATTCTCCATAACCGGTCGGGTTCGGTCTAAGTGCTCACCCCTATTACATACTACATACTTTATTTTTGACCCAACCCGATTCAGTTAAAAATGACCCAATTTACATGGTAGGCCCAATAAGAAGTGGTAGCCATCCCAAAATTAATATCCCTATATTTTTGTGCGTGAACTGCCTTGGGCCTGTGAGGCTTTCGAGTTCATTGTATGAGATTATGGTTTCATTCAAGTAAAAGAATAACAATAAATTATAAAAGGTGGGCATCAGATCCCTTTATTTGATTTTGATCCCGATCAGATCAGGAACCAATTCGTATAAAAGCTAAACCTTTATAAACAGATTGATTTGATTGATCTTTTTGGACATTAAAGGATTGATATTATAGCCGACTGAACTCAATTGGATTGCATTTATCGTAAGGAATCAAATACATAAAGAATAATCACACAAACATTTTAGAGTGGAAAACCAAAATAAAAAAACCACTATGAGAACATTATAATGGATTTGAAATAGGGTTACAATGGTTCTGTTTTCGAGGGAATGGAAATAATTAATCTAAAAACTATCTAAAATCCCCTATATATTAGAAACTAGAAAACATATCCTAACATAACTAAATAGGTAGGAAGATTTATGTTGTATTCTGGAATAAATGAAGCTTTAGGAACAAGCAATGCTTTCCAACTAGGAAAATCTCTCACATACATCTCTTGGTTCCCAGAGCAAAACAAACAAACTCCACCTTCTAATGAAAACGACCTTCAACAATGTAACCTTCAACCATCAAGTGAAATGAAAAATATATAGTGTTTAGAAGTCCTTAAGAATTTAATTTGAAATACCAACCAATTTGAACAAAGTTGAAATTTGGCAGTCAGAACTAGCTTTGCCATCATGTCGGTTGGGTTGTTGTTGGTCTCAATCTTGGTCACCTTAATATTTCCTTGGGTAATGAAATATATAATTTAATGGTATCGTATGTTAATGTGTTTTTTTCGCTCGTGGAACATCGAATCCTTCGTGAGACATATTGTATTTTAACTACCACAATAAATTCTGGTGAATGATAAATCACCACACTAAGCCAAGTAGACTCTTTATATACTTCCAGAATAGACATGTACTCAGCTTCTGTAGTAGACAAAACAACCGTAGGTTGAAGTGTAGTCTTCCAACTCACGGCATAATCATTAATAGTAAAAACATAACATGTGAGTGATTTTCTTTTGTCAAAGATCGTCTGCATAATCTGAATCGACCTATCCCCATAATTCAAATTTTGATTTCCCAAACTCCAAATAGGCCTTAGAAGTACCTTTGAGGTACCGGAAGATCCATTGGACGGATTTCTAGTGTTGTTTTCTCAAATTAGCCATAAATCAACTTACAACACTCACAGGTTGTGATAAGTCGTGGTGGTACACACAGTAGCATACAGTAACGATCCAACCACACATGAATAAGGAACCTTTGACATCTGATCAAATTCATCATTTATTTGTGGAGAAAGTTTATAAGAAAACCGGAAAAGGTAAGCAAGCGGTGTACTTACCGGTTTTCGCATTTTGCAAGTTGAATCGATGAAGAACTTTATTGATGTAGCTACTTTGGCTTGAATATAACTTTACTAAGGATTGATCCCTTGAAATTTCCATACCAACTTTCTCTTTGCATCATCCATATCTTTCATCTCGAACTCCCGGCTAAGTTGCTTTTTCAATTTGGTAATGGTGGTCTTGTCTTTTTGTAGCTATAAGCATATCAACATCGAGTAGTAAGTAGATAGGAAGCCCTTTTATTGAATTTTAGGCAAACACATGAATCATAATATGATCTTTTAAAGTATTAAGACATCATGGAGTTATCAAACTCCCTGTACTATTATCGTGGTGATTGCTTTAAGCCATAATGTGATTTCTTCAACCGACACACCAAATCTTCCTTCTCAAGAATGCAAAGCCTTCGAGTTTCCCTATGCAAATTTTTCTTCTAAATCACCATGTAAGAAAACATTTTCACATCAGGTTTTTGAAGCTCCAAATCATGCATTTCAAAGATTCTAAGTAAAGTATGGATGGAAGTATGCTTGAAAATGGGAGAAAGCACATCAGGGAATCTATATCGGGTATTTGGTTATACCCTTGTGTAATGTCGTGATTTTTATCCTTTTTTCATTTATTTTTAAAATATTTTAATGGAAAATGCAGCAGAAGACTTTAAACATTGTTAATTTCAAAAGCATTTCAAACCACAATGTTCACGTTCAATTCAAACCAAAAGATCAAAAGTATTTAAATGTTGCGAAAGCATAAGTATCAAAAAGTAAATAACGCGTCCAAGTGGAATCTTTATTCTAAGGATAAACTACTCAAAAGTGACCCCAACTCACCAAGTTAAACTCTTAAGATACTTGTACCAATCATAGAGGCACAAAGCAAGAAACAATTGTCAGAAAATGCTTCGTGGGCCAATAGGAGTTTGTACACAGTCAATGAGAAAACATACAATCCCCTTATGGGTCAACCATTCAAATTATAAACATGTAAATAGAACTTTCATATCAATCATCAATCAATCTTCATTCATATATTGTTCCATCATAACAACAACTATTGTATTGTTTTGATATATTGGGATATGACCATCACATAAATACTTGTTGTGTTCTATATTAACATGTTTAATCCATGAATAATATTATTATTCTAAAAGTTCATAGTCTGTTATAATTATGGAAGTAATATGAATTGGATTGGTTGACTCTCACCAGTTGAAAGTAGGCAAGTGGTTGTAACCAAGTTTCATAGGTACTTTTCAGAGAACTAGTACTGAATGGACCCGCATCAAGATTACCTCATGGATCGCTTTTGTGAGTGAAACTTGATTAAAAGGTAATATCTTTGTATCCTTAACACCCGAGATACATAGTGGGACTTAAGTGTAGGGAGTGTTGTGCTTTGATATGGTCAAATGTCGATCCTTAAACGGACAGTTATATCTATTTTCAAGTATGGTATGAATTATGTAAGGGGGTATATAGTCAAGATAGAATTTGTTCCTCTTAGGTGTTGAGAGTTAGGCATCTATCGTGATACCCAAAGTTGAACTGGAAATAAGATTGATTGCGATCCAAGTCTCATGTTCAACAAGATGTCTGTAACAAAGGAATATGTAACATCCTGATTTTTATGACCAAAAATTTTCGTTTTAAATATAATACTTATAAAACCATTTACTGAAAAACAACATCATCATCGTTTCAAGTCATCAAACCATAATCACATGTCCCAAAATCGTAACAGAAAGTAGTAATAATGTTAGAGTACAAATCCCATGAATCTCAAAATGCGGAAATCATGTGTGTGCGATGCGCAGCTACCGTGCCGGCTCCTTCCCCTTCGACGAAGAGGTACCTGAAACCAAAACTGAAAACTGTAAGCACAAAGCTTAGTGAGTTCCCCCATCATACCACATACCATACAATAAACATGTTGTCAGGCATATCTGGGTGCCCGACCTACCCTACTAGGCATACCGGGGTGCCTAACCTACCCTTGTCAGACATACCGGGGTGTCCGACCTACCACTCCGGTTTATCTCAGCCGGATACGGGGACTATTTCACCCCTACTACCACCACATGATATCAAACATAATCATACTGTCTAGCATGGTTGTGTACTACACTACCCCCTCAGCCCTATTGACCGAAAACCGGGGACTATTCCCCTTACTACTACTATCACATAACATCATACTATACTAACATGTAAACATATCAGACGATAGCAAACCTAGATAACTATCACAAAGACAATTATCTAACAACAACTCCTACCAGTAGGCCGACATTGTGGCTTTAGACCCACTTCTACTGGAAGGTAACTCACCTTGACGTCGTGTAGTGCCTGCACTGTCCTCGGTATGGAAATCAACTCTTCTCAACAGCACAATCCCAATACAACAACCTTTCTAAATTACCATTTCATACTCATAACCCTTACAAGGGTCAACTCAAGTCCAAGTCAAAGTCAAGGTCAAAACCCTAGTCAAAGTCAACTTTGGTCAAAGTCAACATCTGGTTGACTAGACTCGCCGAGTTGGTCCACCAACTCGTCGAGTCCCCACGTCCACAAAATGCTACAACCCCGTCCCTACTCGTCGAGTCTAGCAAGAGCTCGATAAGTTCTCCTTCAACAAAACATAAGGACCTCCTTCAACTGACTCACCGAGTTCATCCTTAAACTCGTCGAGTCCATCTTCATCCGCATGAAGGTGTTTAGTCTATGACTCGCCGAGTTCTCCTTGAACTCGTCGAGTCCTTCTTCATGTGGTTGGGACATTTCCTTGAACTCGCCAAGTCCGTTCATACACTCGCCGAGTTCCATGATTTCCAGGTCCCTAATGAGCCTAGAAAACCGAGTGTTCTTCTATCTTAGCATCTGGTCCATCAACAGAAGGATTTGATGGGAAATATGACCCGAATCGCAGAGTCCCATGAATGACTCGTCGAGTCCCTTTTTGTCCAAAACTATACAATCGATTTCAATGGGTCTTAATGTATCCAAATCATAGATCTGACCTCCTAGGGTCCATTATATACGTAAAGCTACGAACTTGATGTCCATGCATGGGGTTTTTGGCTCAAAAGGCTATAAAATGGGGTTTATAAGATGCATGGGCTTCCCATGGCCATAAAGTTGGCACTTTTATGCCACGGGAACCCTCAATGGTTCCAGATCTGAAGCTAACACTCCACAATATGATCCAAACCCAAAGGTGGCTTAGAAATGTCCCAAAAATGGCAAGATCCATGTCTTAAAGAAGATATATCAAATGATAAGTCAAGGTTCAAGCTTTTTACCTTGAATAAACTGGAAATGGAGCAAAACCTCTGGATTCACTTGCTTTTTCAAGAACCCCCAAGCTTCCACTTCTTCCTTCAAGCTTCAAACAACTCTAAATACGCAATAATGGCTCTAGAACACTCAACAAGCTCTAGGGTTTCGAGATAAGGCTTTCTGGAAGTGAGAGGGACGATGGGGGCTGGGTTGAGGCAAGATAAGTTGTTTATATAGGGTGCAAACCCTAAATATTAGGGTTTCCTCCAGACAGTCCTACTCGCCGAGCCGGGCTCCCGACTCGTCGAGTAGGTTACTTAAAATCCACGTCCAAAGTCTTGTCTACTCGACGATTTGGGCCTCCAACTCGCCGAGTCCCAGTGTAAAAACATAAAATCTTTAAATTTAAAATACGTACCGGGAACCGGGCATTACAATCTCCCCCGCTTATTTTAGACTTCGTCCTCGAAGCCTGCTGAGGCATCTGGAAAAAGCTCGGGGTAGTGCTCCCTCATCTCGTCCTCCGTCTCCCACGTCCATTCTGAGCCCTTACGGTGCTGCCATTGCACCTTCACCAGCTCGACCCTCTTGTTCCTTAGATCCTTCGACTTCCTGTCGAGAATAGCTACTGGTCGCTCAATGTAGTTCAGGCGGTCATCCACCTGAATATCCTCCAAAGGTACCACTGCAGAGTCGTCTACCAGACACTTCCGCAGCTGGGAGACGTGAAAGGTACTATGAATCTGGCTAAGCTTGGCTGGAAGATCCAGCCTTTACGCCACCTTGTCCACCCGGGCTGCAACCCTGAAAGGACCGATGTACCTGGGGCCCAACTTGCCCCGCTTCCTGAACTGGATGACACCTTTCCAAGGTGACACCTTCAGGAGGACCATATCCCCGACCTGGAACTCCAGGTCCGAACGACGCTTGTTGGCGTAACTTTTCTGCCGACTCTAAGCAGTCTGAAGCCTGCTCCTGACCTGCTGGATCCTCTCCGCAGTCTTGAGTACCATTTCGGTACTCCCCATGACTCTCTGCCCAACCTCACCCCAGCAAATCGGGGTCCTGCACTTCCTCCCGTATAACATCCCGAAGGGAGGACGATCGATACTCGTGTGGTAGTTGTTGTTGTAGGAGAACTCAGGTAATGGAAGATAGGTATCCCAGCTACCACCAAAGTCTAAGACACATACCCGCAGCATATCCTCCAAAGTCTGGATGGTCCGCTCGCTCTGACCATCCGTCTACGGGTGAAAAGCGTTGCTAAAGTGCAGACGAGTACCCAACTCGTCGTGGAATTTCTTCCAGAATCTGGAAGTGAACCGTACATCTCTGTCAGAAATCACGGAGACTGGCACTCCGTGTCGGGCTACAACCTCTCGAATATAAATATCGGCCAGCTTCTCAGCCGAAATGCTCTCCTGGATCGGTATGAAATGGGCACTCTTGGTCAACCGATCCACGATGACCCATATGGAATCCACTCCCCGCGCGGTCCTGGGAAGTTTGGTGATGAAATCCATGGTAATATCTTCCCATTTCCACATGGGAATATCTAACAGCTGCATCTTGCCGTGTGACCTCTGGTGCTCAGCCCTCACCTTCCTGCAGGTCAAGCACCGCTCTACATACCATGCTACATCCCACTTCATGTTGGGCCACCAGTAATCAAGGCGAAGATCTCTATACATCTTCGTCGCCCTGGGATGAGTAGAAAACCTGGATTTATGCGCCTCCTCCATCAGAACCTGGCGCACACCCCCATGATAGGGAACCCACACCCTACGATGTAGCGTCAACAACCCACAGCTATCGTAGTCGAAGGAGGAAACCTGTCCTACAATACGCTCACTCTTCCGATGTTCCTCTTTCATAGGCTCCTGCTGGGCCTATCAGATCTGCTCCAGAAGCGGAGTCACCACTGTCATCCGCAAGCAAACGTCTCTGATCGGGGCAGCCTTGCGGCTAAGGGCATCTTCCACCACATTGGCCTTCCCCGGGTGGTAGAGGATCTCACAATCGTAATCCTTCACCACATCTAGCCACTGACGCTGCCTCATGTTCAAATCCGGCTGGTCCATGAGGTACCTCAAAGTCTTGTGATCCGTGTAAATGGTACAACTGACCCCATAGAGGTAGTGTCGCCAAATCTTGAGGGCGAAGACAACTGCCCCTAACTCCAAATCGTGCGTCGGGTAGTTCGCCTCGTGAGGCTTCAGCTGCCTCGAAGCGTAAGCGATAACATGCCCTCTCTGCATCAATACCGCGCCCAACCCTGAGATGGACGCATCACAATATACCACAAAATCCTCCACGCCCTCTGGCAGGGCGAGGATCGGCGCCTCTCATAGTCTATGTCTCAATGTCTCAAACGTTGCCTGCTGCTCAGGCCCCCAACGAAAAACAACGACTTTCTTCGTCAGCCTGGTCAGGGGTACGACTATCTTGGAGAAATCCTGAATAAATCTCCGGTAATAGCCCGCCAATCCCAGGAAACTATGAATCTTAGATGGAGACTTCGATACCTCCCATCTCATCACGACCTCTACTTTGGCCGGGTCAACCAAAATATCGTTCTGGTTGACAAGGTGCCCAAGAAACTGCACCTCGCACAACCAGAACTCACACTTGGAGAACTTGGCATACAAGCTCTACCTCCTCAAGGTATCCAACACCTCTCGCAAGTGCTCCTCGTGCTGCTCATGTGTCTTGGATTAACCAAGATGTCATCGATGAAAACTATCACAGACCGATCCAGCATCGGTCTGCATACACGGTTCATGAGGTCCATGAACACGGCAGGAGCATTGGTGAGCCCGAAGGGCATCACCACGAACTCATAGTGGCCATAGCGAGAACGGAACGTAGTCTTCTATACATCCTCGTCTCTGACCCTCATCTGGTGATAGCCTGAACGTAAATCAATATTGGAAAACCAAGAGGCCTCCTGTAGCTGGTCAAAGAGATCATCAATCCTCAGGAGTGGGTAACGGTTCTTCATCGTTACCTTGTTCAGCTCCCGGTAATATATACACATCCGATGCGACCCGTCCTTCTTCTTCACTAACAGAATTGGGGCTCCCCAGGGTGAACTGCTCTGTCTGATGAATCCATTGTCTAACAGCTCCTACAGCTGTGTAGACAACTCTTGCATCTCGGGAGGAGCCAACCGATACGGTGCCTTGGCTATCGGGGCCGCACTGGGAACCAGGTCGATCCGAAACTCCACCTGTCTCTTCGGAGGTATCCCAGGAAACTCCTCTGGAAATACATCCGGGTACTCTCGCACCACCGGCACATCACTCACAGTCGCGTTACCCTCCTCCCGGGTATCCATGACTTAGGCAGCATATCCGGCGCAACCCTGCTGAAGGTAGCGCCTAGCCCTCGCTGCTGAGCATAAAGCCGGTCCATGTTGCGTCCTCTCACCCTGAATCACCAGCTCTCCCTCACTTTGGGTCCTGTCACTTACCAACTGCTGTGCGCAGTCAATCACAGCCCCATTAGGGCTCAACCAATCCATACTGATGATGACCTTGTTCCCACGCAATGGTATGGGAACCAAGTCAACCAGATAGCGCTCCTCGAACAACCTCAAAACACAATCTCTGAAAACCTCTGATGCTTGAACTGATCGGTCGTTAGCAATCTTGACCTCTAGTGGGAAATCCAACATGCCCGAAGACTCAGGGAACTTCTTGCTAAGTGCAAGAGAGACAAATGATCGGGTAGCACCCGAATCGAACAACACCTGTACTGGAATACCTTTCACATGGAACGATCCTAAACAAAACACATAACATAGCACATAAATATCATAAACAACATATAATAAAAGCTAGGGAGAAGAAATCATACCAGTCACCACATCGGGTGCGGCGCGTGCCTCCTTGGTAGTTAGCTGGAAGGCTCGACTCCTCACCACTGGAACCTCCGACTTGCCCTACCGTCCATCAGTGATCCGCAGGGTCGCTGGAGTTGGCGCCGCCACTGGGGCTGCTGTTGTTGTCAATCTCGAGCAGTTGGCCTTTTTATGGCCTCGTTGGTTGCAGTGAAAACACATCAACTCTGATGTCGGAATGATGGGGGTAGGGGCTGTACAATCCTTGTTGAAGTGCCTCGTCTTGCCGCACTTATAGCAGGCCGATGTCCCTAGTCTACATGCCCCCTCATGTGGCTTGCCGCACTTCCCGCAGCGGCTACAGCCTTGATGGCCCTTCGACTTAGAGTCGAATCCCTTGGGTTTCTTCCCCGAAACCCCAATCACCCGTCCCTCCTATGCCTTCCTCTTCTTGATGTGCTCCAAGTCGATCTCCCTCTCCCTTGTCCTGGCAATCATAGAATCCAGGGTCGGGCATGCCGAGTAGCTGACATGCTCTCGAATATCAGCTCTCAACATATCATGATAGTGGGTCCTCCGCATCTCCTCATCTCCTGCATATCGAGGCACTAATAAGGCCCTCTCCTGAAACTTGGCGGTAATCTCCGCCACCGTCTCAGTAGTCTGTCTCATATCGACAAACTCCTTGGCCAGCTGCTGGAGCTCCACAGCCGGCACGAACTCAACCCTAAACCTGGTCACAAAGTCAGACCAGGTCATAGCCTCAACAGCTGAGGATCCCAAAGAATCACCAACCGACTCCCACCAATCTTTAGCTCTGTCTCTCAAACATCCAACAACATACCGAACCTTCGACCCCTCAGGGCAGAAGCTAGTCAACTGAGCAGACTCCATGTCCGAAATCCATCTCCTGGCAATAATATGGTCTTTTACCCCGTGGAAGTCTGGCGCACCGCATCCCCTGAAGTCCTTAAAGGACAGTGTGCGCGCCCCTAACTAGCTAGCCGCCTAGTTACTCCTAAACGCCCTGAGGCGATCCTCCATCAGCTCAATAATCCCTTCCTTGATCGACCCGAAAATCACCGGGGTCGACTCAAGGATGCCTCTCGTGATCTCGAAAGCAATGAACTCACGTAGTCCCTCATCGACTGGCTCGACACCTAATCCCGAACCTGATCCTGAGCCTGATCCTGTCCCTGAACCTCCTCCTCCATGTCGCGTACTCATCACCATTCTGAAACAAAACACATAATTGGCAGGGTCATACATAACCTTAAGAGATCTCACACTCTACAAGTTCCCTGGTTCCATCACGGCCCTCCTTGACTCGAGTACGGATCCTCTGTTTTCAGTAGTACGGGCCCATACTACCTTCCACATCTATCCGTACTTTCCTCAAGGATTGCTTTGACTTTACCAAGTCCCTTCCACCACTACTGCTCTATGCACTAATCCCATCCTAGGATTACCCTAGGGTAACTCTCCGACCTACTCTCCGCCATCAGCTGCATAATGAACCCCTGCTACCTTTACCTAACTAGCTTGCGAATACCATTACATATTACTAAGACCAGATAATTCTTCGAATGAGAGATCCTACTCTACAACGGTTGGACTCAAACAAGAGCTGCGGAGTAGGGCTAGACCTAACCTTCTGAAATTATTTCGTCCTCGCAATATGTAACTTAACGTATTCGTTTACTAGTTAGCTAAAGATAACTAGAACTCCTAAAAGCACAAAGCAAACAGCATTCGAGCATTAAGTAACCATACTAAGCATATCCTATTCAGGCCATCATAGTAATGATTAATCAACTCTAGCATATAATTCAATAGGCACATAAGGCATCTTCCTAGATCCTTAGCCCTAATCTAGCATGCAGTTCTCATACAAGGGCAACAAACATATAAGGCATCATTTCTAGATTCTTAGCCCTAATCTAGAATGCAATTCTCATAATCATATCATAACATGTATGGGTATCTTGGGGAAAACTTACTTGAGCTCGGCCGGTCGCACGCATCACACACCTTGTTCTTTCTCAAAACTCCTTATTTAAATCTTGGAAAAATTATTTCGTTATAAAAATCTTTCAAACCCTCGATTTGAGTCCAGACACCCCGAAGGTGTGTCCAAATCCCTCAAACCAAGGTTCTGATACAAACTTGTAACATCCCGATTTTTAAGACCAAAAATTTTCGTTTTAAATATAATACTTATAAAACCATTTACTGAAAAACAACATCATCATCTTTTCAAGTCATCAAACCATAATCACATGTCTCAAAATCATAACAGAAAGTAGTAATAATGTCAGAGTACAAATCCCATGAATCTCAAAATGCGGAAATCATGTGTGTGCAATACGCAGCTACAGTGTCGACTCCTTCCCCTTCGACGAAGAGATACCTGAAACCAAAACTGAAAACTGTAAGCACAAATCTTAGTGAGTTCCCCCATCATACCACATACCATACAATAAACATGATGTCAGACATATCTGGGTGCCCGACCTACCCTGCTAGGCATACCGGGGTGCCTAACCTACCCCTGTCAGATATACCGGGGTGTCCGACCTACCCCTCCGGTTTATTTCAACCGGATACGGGGACTATTTCACCCCTACTACTACCACATGATATCAAACATAATCATACTGTCTAGCATGGTTGGGTACTACACTACCCCCTCAGCCCTATCGACCAAAAACCTGGGACTATTCCCCTTACTACTACTATCACATAACATCATACTATACTAACATGTAAAACATATCAGACGGTAGAAAACCTAGATAACTATCACAAATACAATTATATAACAACAACTCCTACCAGTGGGCCGACATTGTGGCCTTAGACCCACTTCTACTGGAAGGTAACTCACCTCGATGTCGTGTAGTGCCTGCACTGTCCTCGGTATGGAAATCAACTCTTCTCAACTCCTCAATCCCTACACAACAACCTTTCTAAATTACCATTTCATACTCATAACCCTTACAAGGGTCAACTCAAGTCCAAGTCAAAGTCAAGGTCAAAACCCTGGTCAAAGTCAACTTTGGTCAAAGTCAACATCTGGTTGACTAGACTCTCCGAGTTGGTCCACCAACTCGTCGAGTCCCCACGTCCACAAAATGCTACAACCCCGTTCCTACTCGTCGAGTCTAGCAAGAGCTCGATGAGTTCTCCTTCAACAAAACATCCGGACCTCCTTCAACTGACTTGCCGAGTTCATCCTTGAACTCGTCGAGTCCATCTTAATCCGCATGAAGGTGTTTAGTCTATGACTCGCCGAGTTCTCCTTGAACTCGTTGAGTCCTTCTTGATGTGGTTGGGACATTTCCTTAAACTCGCCGAGTCCATTCATATACTTGCCAAGTTCCATGATTTCCAGGTCCCTAATGAGCCTAGAAAATTGAGTGTTCTTCTATCTTAGCATCTGGTCCATCAACAGAAGGATTTGATGGGAAATATGACCTGACTCGCCGAGTCCCATGAACGACTCGCCGAGTCCTTCTTTGTTCAAAACTATGCAGTCGATTCCAGTGGGTCTTAATGCATCCAACTCATAGATCTGACCTCCTAGGGTCCATTATATACGTAAAGCTACGAACTTGATGTCCATGCATGGGGTTTTTGGCTCAAAAGGCTATAAAATGGGGTTTATAAGATGCATGGGCTTCCCATGGCCATAAAGTTAGCACCTTTATGCCATGGGAACCCTCAATGGTTCCAGATCTGAAGCAAACTCTCCACAATATGATCCAAACCCAAAGGTGGCTTAGAAACAGGGCCGACCCAAGAGTTGGGCGAGCTGGGCCACAGCCCAGGGCATCACATTAATAGGGGCATAAGATTTGGTCCACTTATTATAGGTCTAATATCGTGTTGGCCCAAACTTTGATCCACCAAGTCCAAATAAGTCCGGTAGTAATAAGAAAACTAGCACGCAATGCTAATTTCAAACATCAGAAGACGAGGAGACGAACCTGCTTCACGCCAGTTAAGGAAACGAGGAGACATGACTATTTTAACCAATCAGACTGTCGTTACCCCTCATACTTGCTATCATCGATGAATTTAAAGGACTTCTGCTGGTTTTTGTTAGGCAATTTTGCCCTTAGTTGCATTGATCTCTCTAATGTGGAAGTTTGAAGTTTGGGCTATTTGATCTTTTTTCCCTTCACTACTCTTGGTCTACTTTCGCTTCTTTGTTGGTGGTGCTGTTGCCTTCTTCTTTTTTTTGGTGGAATGACAAAGGTTTTTTAATGACCTTTTTCCACCTGATAATCTTGTATTTTTATATGAATGCTGCTAGGAAATTTCCTTGAAAAAATGACTTATTTTTCCCCTTGATGATTTCAGATTTCTAACGAGGTTCCTGTAAGTTCTTGTGCTTTGCAGAAGTGGTAAATATGGAGTTTTCACCATTATGCCCTTGGTCCGTTGAAGATTTGACTACCTAACCTGCTACACTTGTTACCTGTCAAATTGATGTTCTCTATTTGGCACTTTAATGTTTCTCTATATTTTGATATTTTGAGTAATTGATATGCTATCCTTTAATCTTGAACTCGTTGTATCTTTGTCAAGCTTGCTGCTGGCTTTTTTTCTATATATTTGTTTTCCAATAAAAAACTATTCCAATGATCATAATCAAATCATCTACTGGAAATCATATCAATGTTTTTATTTACATGAACAAAGCTTTAAACTTCGAGACTATATTTGCATCCAAATGGAAATGAGGTTTTTACAAACTAATATTACTTCTACTGTAAAAGAGAATATTTTAATTTATGTTCAAAGTTGGAAAAGTCAAGTGGGATACTAATTTGTACTTGTTTACCCATTATATTTGTTTCTCTGTCAATATCAACGTTTCCTAATGGTTGGAACCAAAGTGGGTATGCCTATAACACTATATAGATAAAAGCGAAATATTACATATTCTAAATAACATATTTAATTGCTAATTATTTGCTAGCTTTTTTGTTCTTTAGTTGTTATATTTCATTTATGTAGCTCATAACTATTTTTTATATATCTTAAAATATAGGGGCATGATTTAATTATCTTGCCCTGGGCATTGAAAACCAACAGACCGGCCCTCCTTAGAAATGTCCCAAAAATGGCAAGATCCATGTCTTAAAGAAGATCTATCAAATGATAAGTCAAGGTTCAAGCTTTTTACCTTGAATAAACCGGAAATGGAGCAAAATCTCTGGATCCACTTGCTTCTTCAAGAACCCCCAAGCTTCCACTTCTTCCTTCAAGCTTCAAACAACTCTAAATACTCAAAAATGTCTCTGGAACACTCAACAAGATCTAGGGTTTCAAGATAAGGCTTTCTGGAAGTGAGAGGGACGATGGAGGCTGGGTTGAGGCAAGATAATTTGTTTATATAGGGTGATAACCCTAAATATTAGGGTTTCCTCCAGACAGTCCTACTCGCCGAGTCGGGCTCCCGACTCGTCGAGTAGGTTACTTAAAATCCGCGTCCAAAGTCTTGTCTACTCGACGAGTTGGGCCTCGAACTCGCCGAGTCCCAGTATAAAAACATAAAATCTTTAAATTTAAAATATGTACCAAGAACTGGGCGTTACATAATAACTGATAAACTTACCTTATACATCAATTGAAGCTTTAAGCTTTTGGGAATTGGATGTTGATGAATGATATTCTTCGTCATATGTTATTAGGGGCAGTAAAATGTTGCTAGACGATCACTACTGTCTATATCAATCTATGACGAGTCTTGTGCAAGTGAGAGATTGAAAGATCTTATATGTTCAAGAGTCATTATAGAATGATACTGCTAATAACATATAATTTTATAGGGTCACACCTTATACAAAGTTAACATTAATTGATTATTTATTAGAGTAATTTTGAATATTAATAAATATATCAACACTTGTATTTTATTGGAAAAACATTTATTTATGAAAAATAATATTTACCAATATACTGGAAATTATTATTTCTATGAAATAGTAATAAAGAGAACAAAAACTCGAAATAATTCATATGGTATGATTTTATAAGTTATGTACAAATATTTGGTCACTTAGAGTAACCAAATAGTTACACTCTAAATAACTAGTTATTAAATAAAATAAAGAGCATTTGGTTTTGGTCTCTTTTGACCTCATCAAGAGACATGGTCTAGGTTTGTTTTTTCATTATTTATTCAACACTCCATACTTGTAAGGAGCATGCTTTCAATTTTTCTTTATGCTTTATGGTCTTGTGTTTTTATACATAAGATAACATAAAAAGAAGACCAAGAGCAAGTGTATGGGCTAGTTTTTCCTTTCAAAAAGTTCTCTTCCTTTCTCTTTAAAAATTGGCCAAATTTTTGGGGCTTCTCCCTCTCTTTTTTCTCTTGCAATTTGGTTCTAGAATTGAAGTCCATAAAGTTTCTTATCTTTAAGAACTTATTTGGTTTAAGTCTTATAACTTAAGAACAACTTTATTATAAGTGTTTACTAGCATATTTTGGTGGTGCAAAACTTTCTTGGTAGATACATTATAGAGAGCTTAATTTAGAGCTTAAATCCACCTTCATCAACTTCCTAAATGCAAAAAGGAACCAAAGTCTTCAAAGGTTGTATCACTTTCTTCTTATTTAGTTTTATTTAATATTTCTAAGTTATTGCAAAATGATCATTGGTGGGTATAGAACTAGTTTTATCTTGTTCAAAAAATCAAAGTCTTTCGTTGTCATCTTTATGTTTTTGAAACTATTTTTGAATAAAAATCCAGCATATCTATTATAGGGTGTTGCATGATAGAGATGTTCTACTTTGGAAATTTATCTTCTTGTCAAAATCTACTTAAGGGAATTTATTGAACCTTCTTGTAGATTAATTTAGTTACATTTATGAATACTGATACTTTGGCTAGATAATGATGCTTAGTAATTGTTGGTACATATACATTTGAGAAAATGTCACCACCATAGCCTATGTGGTAGGCTGACATGTCAAAAAACTCCACTAAATCCTTTCCACCCTATCATCCCCGCCGACAATCACCACCATAGTGTTCACTTCGGCAGCTGCCCACCATACACGCCCACCATACATGTGAGTAGCCACCTTGTTATTGTCTCATTGTTAGGGTTCTTCGATACTGGTAAGGAGAGGCAACGGGTAATCATTGTTCGTGTATGGAGAACGTTAGTTCGGCAATCATTGACTCATGGTATAAGGGTTGTCATTGGCAATGAATATCTAGATGAAACTAAAAGAACAAGCCAAATGGCCGGTGGAATTTAGATATAGAAGAAGACGGATGAGATGAGTTTCTTTTTTACATATTTTCTTTTCAAATTTAAATATAAACAAATGTTAAATTAATTTAAAAATACTATTTTTAATAAATATATATTAACTACAATATTTTGGTAAAGCTCTTGTGGTACATTGTGTTTTGAATAAAATACAATGTATGAAATGTAGGAAAAATAAATCTGGAAATTAAAAGATTCCTTACAGCTAAACTTTGGCTGGTCTTAGGGTACGGCGTGTGAGAAACACAATAATGGTGAAGCTTATGCTACTTGTACTTTATGCATCATCAAAAATACCTCTTGTATGGCTAATTACGGATCAATGCATGTAGGAAGCATCGTGAGAAGCACCTGGTGCAATTTATACTTTGATGAAAAGGATGGCGTGTATGAACTACTTGTACAAGATGTAGTGAGGATTGTACAATTTTGATTTCAATGGAGAGAAACTTCATCAAAGATGTATCGATTGGGTTCTCGAGTTTAATCGAAGAGGATACCGATGAACTACTTTTATCGAACATGCCAAAGACCAGTGCATGTGGAAATAAAGTATGATTACTATCAACGTCGCACCTATGACGGACAAACACATCCGAGGTTTTGTCCCAACATAACAATTGTTCCAACAAACCGGAGAAAAGTCAACAAGAGCTACACATGCTGTCGAAACAAGCGGGAAGAAGGAGGTGAAGAAGTTTTACCGGAGAAACCATAGTATGCATTGTAGGTGATCGTCACTATGGAACAGAGGTGATCGTTAACTATGGGTTTTCTATGGTTTGGGGGAAACTTATGAAAGTGATCGGAGGTGAAGAAGTTTTCAGAGTGGCTGAGGGTAGGGTTGATGATGAGAGAGAAAGAGAGGGAAGAATAAGAAAGATAAGACGAAGAAGTGGCTATAATTGGCTCTTAAGATCTCTTTGGCTCGGAGAGGACACCGCCTAGATCCAAGGTATGCACATGGTTTCCTTAGACATCATCCTGCCATGTAGGCTAATTAATGGGAGAATTGTTAAAAACTAACGATAATGGCTTTTTTGACTGGAAAAATGTATGACTAATTGCGCAAAAAAACAATTCAGTGATCTGTTTGAGTCAAAGACATAACATTATTGTGTTACAGTGACATTTTCCCTATACTTTTTGTTTATATATCATAATTCGTCGGGAGTTTGGATGCCTACTTTATAAGGTTGGAAAGTTGTCAATAGGCTCGCTCTAGACAACAACTGAGTTGAAAGTTGTATACCCCTGGGTTGATATTAAAATTCAATTTTTAGGTTTCCAAATTTCATATTCTCAGTTTTCTCTCATTCTCGATTTACACTTTTTAGTAATGATTGTTTCACTGGGACAATTTGGATTAAAATAAATTATTCGAATTGGTTTTTCTACCAAATTATTATTTTGGATTTCAGATTGGTTTTGGTTACTAAAGTTAGAACCGAATAGTCTAAGAAAACCGAATAACAATTTTTTTTTATCTATTTATCTATATTTTACAAATTTATTTGAAGGTATCGCCAAAATAAAGAATTTTTTTAAAAAAAAACTTTAATACATTAGAAATTTGTTTCTAATTAGAAAAACTTAATTGACAAATAAATGGTTTTTCAAAAATTTAATTGACAAATAAATCATTTGATTTTCTTATTTTATTTTCAAACAAACTCTTGAAAACTGAATTGCAAAAACTAAGCCAAATTGAATTATAATTCAGATGTTTCAGATCCGATTTTAATTTAGTTTGAGCTATTTGAAAGAAAATTGAATGGAAAATTGAATGGAAAAAAATGCCTATATTTGAATGGAAAAAAATGCCTATATTTGAATGGAAAAATATACTTCAGATCCGATATCTACTTTAAAAGAAAATTGAATGGAAAAAAATGCCTATATTTGAAAAATAATATACACCTCTAATAGAATCATTTTGATTATCATAATGAAAGTTTGAAACAATGTTTATGAAAAATTTTAATAAAATACACCTACATTTTTACTCGTATACAAATTTTATCTATTTGTTTTAGTGTTATCAAGACAATTTCGGAGAATTTGGTTGCAAATGTGCACAAAACTAAATTCCGTTTTGGTGACGTCAATTTCTGGTAATATGAATTACATTCTACAAACCATACGCAATGCAAATAATTGCAACATGATTGAGTTAGATGTGGTAATACAATATTACCACCATCCATTATTTTGCTAGCTTATCAAACACCTAACATATTTCCCTATCCTCTCAACAAGTCAAGTCAAGTGAAAGTCAATCAAACAACCCTTTCGCTGTTCTACCAAACATGTTCCCAACCTGCACAAAATGTACAAACAGAATTTACATTTTGAATCATATCATACATAAAAGGGAGAAAAACTTATAGCCATGGGGTTACCTGCTTTGATGAAATTCCAATTTTCTCCAAATCATTGAGCTGCATGCAAAATGTAATGAATTGATGCAAAGGTTAAATGCAAGAAATAGCAACATAGGTTTGTTGATTTTTCAAAGTATAAGAAATAAAATGAAACCAAGTTATGGCATGACTTACGGATTTAAGCGGGCTAATATCTCTAAGCTCAAGTATGTATTCAGCCATCTTTTCTCCAATTCCCTGAAAAAATAAATTCACAGCTCAAGTATGTAACAACTTTAACTTACTATAAAAAAGATGTGAAAATTACCTTCAACTGTAGAAGCTCCCCCCTTTGGAATCCAAAAAAAATATACTTGAGAGTTTAGCATTTAATTTAAATTCGCATAAATTAAAACAAACAAGAAATTGACTTTAACTTACTTGTCCGCTGTGTTTAGGAAATTAACGTATTCTTGGGCGAGAGTAGTCTGTGATTGAAATTTCAAAACATTAATCACAAAACAAAGTCAGAAAAAATAATGATAAATGTTTAATCGTTTGTACCTTCAAATTACAACTCATTGCTTTGAATTTATTAAGTGGAGTGTCTGTTTCATCCGCAACTGACTCATGTTTAGGAGTGATTGGATCAATAACGTTGGAGCTGATCGGAAATAGCACTTTCCTTGTTGGTGTCATTTTCAACCCATTTTCAACTTGTTCCTCTGATACAAACAAACTTGTAAGTTCGCATGCGTAACAAAAAAAAAAAAAAAAAAGTACCTAATGTGGCAATTGGCTTTGGTTTTCCAGAGCTCAGGAATGTAATGTGCTTCTTCGTAGAGGTTATAGAACGTGGAGTTGTAGCGAATGAAAAATCAATTTTTGTCTTCCCTTTGGATTCAAGCCATGCCCTAAGCTTTTCCTCCATGTCAACTTCAGTCCTTCGGGTATTATTATTGTCATTATTATTATTATTATGCTTCTGAGCAGAGTGTAGAAAGTTAGAGACACGTCGGGACCTTGCTGCCAAACTAACTGTATGGACAGATTGTTCGTATTCCCCTGGATTCTGGTAACATAATAACCAACAATTAGTAATTGCAGTAAATAAAACAAAGAGTAAATTACACGAATGGTCCCTGTGGTTTAGAATAATTTACGCGTTCGGTCTGTAACTTATTTTTTTACCCTATTGTTTGTTTTTGTTACGCGCTTTGTCCCTATCTTACCTAAAAGAATATTTTGCCCTTGATTTTTTAATTTATTTAAATAAACACACCCTAACCCCAACCTCAACCCCAACCCACCTCACCTTATCTAAAAACTATTTTAATTTATTTAAATAATAGTAAATTACATGAATGGTCACTGTGGTTTGGATAATTTACGCGTTTGTTGCCTAACTTATTTTTTTAATTCGGAAGGTCCCTACTATTTGTTTTTGTTACGCGTTTGGTTTCTACTTTTTGTTTGAGTGGTGGGGTTGGAAGTATGTTTATTTAAATAACTTAAAAAATCAAGAGCAAAATAGTCTTTTCAGGTAAGAGAGGGACCAAGTGCATAACAAAAACAAACAGTAGGGACCTTCTAAGTTAAAAAAATAGGTTAGGGATCAAACATACAAATTACCCTAAACTATTGGAATCATTCGTGTAATTTATTATTTAAATAAGGGCATAATAGTCGGACAAGGCGCCAAAACATCGTAACAAAAATAAACATTAAAGACTTTTCGAACTAAAGAAATAAGTTAGGGACCAAACTCATAAATTACCCTAAACTATAGGGACCATTCGTGTAATTTACTCTAAAACAAAATGGCTAAAAAAAGGTTAATGAGCTTACGAGGCAAGCGACCATTAAAGCATGATTTGTTCCCCCTAAGGAATCTTGCAAAATCCGTGTGAGTTTGGATTCTCTATACGGAATCCGAGTATTCTTGTTGTTGAGTGCATAAATGACATTTGATAATGCAAATAGAGACTGGTTGATTTTTTGACTCTCAATAAGTCGAACACCTTCATTGCCACTTCTTCTGTTATCTTCATTGCCTGATGAATGGAAAAGTAACTATATTATATTAACTATATCATTATCAACTAAAGAATACTTCTATATGGGTATGATTTTTAGAGAAGAAATTTAACCTGCTAAATCAATGAGATTTAGTTTCCCAATCAAAGGACCATTTTCACAAGATCTTGAAACAGAAATGACGAGTACCCCATGGCTTCTACTTGAGACATCATTAAGACCTGTGTGTGCAACTTTTCGCCTTTGTATTCCACGGAGGAAAATGTCATGAAAATCAGACATTGAATATATTGGGATTTTGGATAGATTTCTGAGATGAGGATTCCCTTGTTTATCATCTAAAATGGTAATTTCCTTTGGTTTTGGTGTATCTTCTAAAAGATCATAACATCGATCCATGTAGATCTCGTAGTATGAAACTTGTACAGTATTCCCAATCTTTTCACACATCGAGAGGATGCTTGATGTAGCCATTCGCATCAAACCTGGTAACTCATCACTTCCCTGCATCAACTCAAAACATTTGGGGTTTCAATTCAAAATCAATTGAAAATAAGTGAATGGAAAACGAATCAGGGGATCAAAATTAATCAAGAAGAGAAGAACACAAACCTGCATTGTAAAAGTTTTTCCACTACCAGTAGCTCCATAAGCAAAAACAGTGGCATTGGAGCCGTTTAGTACAGCAGGAATCAGAGGCATCACTTCTCTTTCAAATATCCGTATCAGATTGTTATCTTCTTGACCATAAAAGGAATCTAGCTTGTAATTTTCATTCCGACTGCAAAGAAATAACATCATTTCGTGTTTTACACTTTGCATCCTGCTAACCAAACTCGGAGAGAAAGAGAGGAGAAAATTAAAGAGAACGTATACATACCAAGAGTGTGGATCTTTGAGTCTCACAGTAACTTCTGAGGCAGATTGTAGTGGTGAATCAAGAACAGAGATACATGGTATTGATTTATCGATATCAGCATCACTTGACCTAGAAATCTCGTGAGGCAAGAATGGACGAACCCTAGCGATTACTCGCACCATTGAGGTCGAATCAAGTGGTAAATGCTTGTTTGGAGTGCGCTCTATATGCGATGTTGCGCTGGAAGAATTTGGTTGAGGAGTTGACATTTGAAAATTAACAAACACAGAGACGGAAAATGTTGAGATTTGGGGGAAAAATTGCAGGATTTGAACAATTGGGGAGAAATGGATCGATCGTTCGTTAAAGTTAGTGAAGCAAATGAAATTGGTGGTACTTTTGACCGTTGAGGAAAGGTTTGAAATTCGAATTGGGTGAACGTTGCAACTTGCAACTATACGTGTGGAGTATCGTTATTCTAAATTCCCTCTGAAAATGAACGGGGGAGTCGCGTGTGAGAATGAAATTATTTAATTTGTTAAAAATCTTTAGATAATTTTTTCATATATTATAAAAGCCCTTAAGTTTGCAAGTTTTTTCCGTTTTGTCCATAGTCTGTTTTTAAGTCCATTAATATCTTACATTTGCTCTAATTTTTTCATTTATAACATTTCATCGGTTTTTCTCACATTCGTCGATTACCAAGGCCAGGTGGATGCCACATAGCCTCATCAACACCGTCAAATAGAAAACCCCTTTCCGTTTTGTAGCTGTTATACCTAAAGCCTAACACCCCCCCCCCCCCCTCATCTCACATAACCTTTTGTATTGTCCACTTAAATTTTCGAGTAAACACACAATCACAGCATAAAAGAGGGTTTTTGAAGAAGATTAGGGTATGTTTTCTTCAAGTTTGGAGCCAAATCGAGATAGTCTTCTTCGCAAGGTAAGTTCTTACTGTGTTCTGATCATGTGTCTTCTTCAAGTTTGTAGTGTAAAATGTTTGTGTTTATGCAGGAGTGTGCAGTGGCTTCATCATACGAAGGGTACGCCGACCCTTTTGCTGGCATACATGAGCATTTTTTGGGTTGAATGAAATTTATTTTGAGCTCCACGACATTTACATAGACAACGAACCACAATAAAAATTTGTGCCAACACTTGATAAATGTAAGGATATCTTCATAAATGTTCTATTAAGTGATGAAACCTACAAAATTCTAGTATCGCTGACGAAATCAAGGCCCAAGTGTACCATGCTACTTATTGGACGAGTGATTAAGATGAAGACGAGGTAGTTAAAAATAACTATAAAATTCATGATCCAACCATCAGCAGAAGATTGTTGCTAGATGTGTCAGTAGAAGAATTGTTGCTAGATGTGGAAAGAGAAAGGAAGAGAGTAAATTCCCTTTCAGTAGGGGGTGTTCGTTTGGATGGATCAGTTTGATCCAATCTAATCAGGTGAATCCAAATTAATTTCGGTTTTCAAAACGTGAATCCGATCTGTCCAAACTAAATTCAAATCCGATCCGAACCAATCAAATCAAGGTTGTCAAGATCGGGATCCTACCTAGGATCGTTTTTGAGTTTGCAAGATCGGAATCGTAAGATCGGGATCGGGATCCTAAGATCCCATAAAATAAAATATAATTTTAATTTTTAATTTTTAATCATGAAAAATATTTTAAACATTCAATTTTTCATTCAAAAGTTATAAAAGCTGCAAAATATTAGTCATAAGTCACAATACAAAATGATAATTGGTAAATTGGTAAAGGGTAAAAGACATAAAAAAAAAATCAAGGGAAGGTAGGATCGGATCGGATCTCGATCCTACGATCTTACGATCCTACCTGCGATCCTACACCAAATACGATCCTTTTACGATCCGGATCGTTTTTCATACCTAGGATCGTAGGATCGTAAGATCATACGATCAGGATCACGATTTTGACAACCATGAATCAAATTACAATTTGGTTGGATCAGTTTTTACAACTCGGTTTTCAAGAGACTGGACATTTAAAAAATTATATAACATGAATATTAGTGAACTTTAAACAAATATAAATTGTTTGGTTGAGAATTAATATTTATGAACAACTATTAAAAAATGTATTATAATCTAATATTTTATAGATAAAAAAGCTTTTGAAAAGTATACATTGACGTATTTTATTGGATAATACTTTGGAATCTATTTAAAAATATAATTTATCAAATTAATAAATAACTAAAAGATGTATATTTGAAACAAATATATGTACATAAATAAATAATAAACTCTTATTCGGTTTTTTGGACTACTCGGTTTTAATTTTATAAACCGTAACCAATCCGATATCCAAAATAATAATTCGGTTTTGCTGAAAATCGATTCGAAAATCCGAATATCCAAACCAAATAGTCCAATCCAAATTGTCCGATTGGACAATTCGGTTTTATGCGAATAATGAACAGCCCTACCTTTCGGTCTTTATGTTGCGTAGATGTATAAGGGAAGATCTTTTCAGCTCAAAGCATTAAATGGTAACCATAAATGTTATGGCTAGTTTAAGTTTGGGTATATTGTGTCCCATGAAAGGATAAGAAGGCATTATATCATTGAAAAAGAAAGTAAGCCAAAGATGAAACTTAGGGAAATGATTGTTGACATAAAACAGAAGTATAGGTGTGTAGTATCTATAGGACAAGTGAGAAAGGCAAAAAAAATGGGCCAAATATTTGAAAGAAGGTAAACTTATTGAACATTATGCAAGGAAATGGGATTATGCCCATGAGTTGTAAAGATCAACCCTGGGGTCCTCATGCCAAGTTGGTGTAACGACCAATACAGATGCAAAGAATTGTTTTCATAGGTTCTACGTATGTTTCAATGCATTAAAGTGTTAGCTGGAAAAAAGGTGTAGAAGAGTAATTGGGTTGGATGGGTGCTTTCTAAAGGGGTAGGTGAAGGTTGAATTGCTAACAACCATTGGTAGATATGCCAACAACCAGGATTACCAAATAGCTTAGGATGTTATTGATGTGGAAAACAAGTCTAACTGGAATTGGTTTCTTGAGCTCCTTACTGGTGATGTAGATCTTAATGATGGAAGAGGCTTGGTGGTTATATCATATCAACATAAAGTAAGTTATTTTGTAAACTGTGAATCATTTTCAAATTACTTATAAATACTTATGTAACGCCCAGATCCCTGGTATGTATTATTTATTTATTTACTCATTTTTACAAGGCAACTCGACGAGTTGGTAACCCCAAACTTGTTGAGTAGAGATCGAGATGGACCGGGTTTTGATGTCTACTCGGCGAGTTCGGAAGCCCCGACTCGACGAGTAGGACTTCCAGAAGGAAACCCTAATTTTAAGGGTTTGGCCCCCTATTTAAGGAACATAACACCCCTTGTGGCCTCCCTCATCGTCCTCCATTGTCCAGAAAACCCTAATCAGTGAGCCTGAGCTTTGTATGAGTGTGTGAACCATTTTTGAGTGTTTTAGTGTGATTTGAAGCTTGTGAGAAGAAGAAGAAGCTAAAGGACTCCAAGAGAAGGTTGTAGATCCATGAGCCACATCACTTTCCTTCATTTTCTGGTAATCAAGTCTATACCTTGACTATTTGTTTTCTAGATCTTCTTATGGGGAATTTTAGGGCTTTTGGAGTGCATTTTGGAACTATTCATGGATGCAAGGATGATTTGGTGTATCAACTACAGATCTAGAGTCTTTGAGGGACTCCATGGCATAAACGTGCCAAATTTATGGCCATGGGAGTCCCATGCACCTTATGAGACACCTTTTTGGACCTTGTGAGCTAAAAACCCCATGTATGCACGTAAAGTTGGAAACTTTACGTGACATAAGGACCTTAGGGGTCCAGATCTAGGTTTTGGACGCAATGAACCCAACTGAAATTAACTACAAAGATTAAGATCATGGGGGACTCGACGAGTTGTTCATGCAACTCGGCGAGTCGGGTCGTGGTCCCCCAACTTTTCTGTTAATGAGTGAACTCGTTGAGTCTAGGAGATGACTCAGTGAGCTGGACATAGTTTTGGACTTGGGATTTGAAGAACTCGACGAGTCCAAGGAGGGACTCGGCGAGTTGATTCGGGGTGTCCCGATTTACAGACAGAACTCGACGAGTTTCTGAAGGGACTCGCCGAGTTAACTCGATTGCCCACGATTCTGAGTAGTTCAGGAACTCGCCGAGTTGGGAGATAACTCGACGAGTTGGGTTGACTAGGAGTCGACCTTGACTTTGACTTTGACTAAAGCATTGACTTTAACCAAGGGTAAAATGGTTATTTTACCCTAGGAAGGATTATCAGATTTTGATTAAGTATTATTATGAAATTGATAGTCGGGGAGTCGCCGGAGCAGCAGTCAGAGATTCTCCACTCGTGTTTTCAACAGTCATTCTTACGAGGTGAGTTTTCCTCCAGTAGGACGGGTCTAAGGCACCAAGGCCGACCCGTATATGAATGTTTAGCAGCCGAGTGTGGGCGAGGCCCGTATCTTCAAGTTAGCCGAGTGTGGGCGGGACCCGTATCTCATAGCTTAGTTGATTATGGATATATGCCTGATTGATAGATTTATTTATACTTGTTGTATGTGCGATACTCGTATGTATGTTTAGTAGCCGAGTGTGGGCGGGGACCGTATATTGTAGCAGTTGAGTGTGGGCGGGGCCCATATCTCATAGTAGCCGAGTGCGGGTTTGGCCCCGTATCTCGTAGTAGCTGAGTGTGGGTGGGGCCCGTATCTCAGAGTTAGCAGAGTGTGGGCGGGGCCCGTATCCATTAGTTGCATGTTATATGTGTATGGTATGTGGTAGTTTGGGGAGACTCACTAAGCTTCATGCTTACAGTTTTCAGTTTTGGTTTCAGGTACTTCCACTAGCAAGGGGAAGGGCTCGGGATGATCGCATGGCACACACCACAGTTTTATCCTGGGATGTTTAGACTCTAATATTTTTCTCAGAGGATTTTGATATAGTATTTGAGATGATGTTTTGAGATAGATGATTTCTTGAATTTCCTTATGATGATGGATGATTTATGGTTTTGATATAAGTTTTTAAAACAAAATTTTTGGACTGTGTTTTTGGGATGTTTCAAGTTGGTATCCGAGCCTTGGTTTGAGGGATTCAGGCACACTCTCGGGTGTGTCTGAACTCAAACTAAGGAATTGGTATGAAAATTTTCAGAAGAAAATCATTTTTACAATAAGAATCTCGAAAAGAGAAAAGAACTTTGAAAAGAGAAAAAATGTGTGGTGCATGCAATTAGCCGAGCTCAAGTAAGTACTCCCGAATTACCCATACAAGTTATGTTATGATATGTTTATGAAAATTTCATGCTAGATTAGGACTAAGGATCTAGGAAGGATGCCTTATGTGCCTATTATATGTGTATCAGCTCTATGAGAATTGCATGCTAGTTTAGGGCTAAGGATCTAGGAAGGATGCCTTATGTGCCTGTTATATGTATTACAGCTTTATGAACTGCATGCTAGTGCAGATTAGTCAGGGATAGCCTGAGAGAGATATGCTTGATTATGTTTACTCGATGCTCGAATGTTGCTTGCGTTGTGCTTTTAGGAGATCTAGTCATCTTTTACTAACAAATAAATGAATATGTTACATTACATATTGTGAGGAATAAATAATTCCAGAAGGTTAGGTCTAGCTCTATTGCGGAACTCTTGTTTAAGTCTAACCGTTGTAGGGCATGATCTCTCATTCGAAGAATTATCTAGTCTTAGCGATATGTAATAGTATTCACGAGCTAGTTAGGGGGAGATAGTAGGAACTTGTTTTGCAGCTGATAGCAGAGAGTGGGTTGGTGATTAGCCTAGGGCAAGCCTAGGATGAGTTTAGCATGAGATCAGCAGTAGTGGTAGAAGGGACTTGGTCGAGTCGAGGCAGATCTTGAGGAAAGTATGGATAGATGTGGAAGGTAGTCTGGGCCCATACTACTGAAAGCAGAGGATCCATACTCGAATCAAGGAAGGCTGAGATGAATCCAAGAAACTTGTAGTGTGTTAGATCCCTCAAGATATGATGTGTATACTGATGTTTGTTATGGTGTATTTTCAGTATGGTGAAGCTACGCACTAGGCCAGTTGGCACTTCAGGCACTGGTGAGGGATCAGGCTCGGGCTCTGGAGCCGGGCAGCTTGACGAGCAGACGAGGGAGTTCATCTTGTCTGAGATCACACGTACCATTCTAGACCAGACTCCTGTGATCTTTGGTTCGGTCAATGAGGGTATTTTGGAGTTTCTGGATGAGAAGCTGAGCGTTTTCCACACCAAGGTGGCGGCCATGATGGGGTCGCGCACAGTGACTTTCAGGGAGTTTAGAGCTTGTGGAGCTCCCGACTACCATGGGGATCGAGACCTCATTCAAAGCACCAGATGGTTGGCGGATGTCGCCAACGCATTCTGCACCAGCAGATGTCCCGAGGGGGACAAGGTTAGACTTGCGTCCTGTCTTCTGAAGGACAGGGCACGTGACTGGTGGGAGGAGGTTGGGAGAGCCATTGGAGATGATGCAGTGTTGAATGCGATGACCTGGGGTGAATTTTCGACCAGGTTCAGGGTCGAGTTTGCACCTGTGATTGAGGTGCAACAGTTAGCGAGGGAGTTTCAGGATTTGGAGCAGACGACGGAGACTGTGGCGGAGATCACCGCCAAGTTTAGGGAGAGGGCCCTTCTCGTTCTGCAGTATGTGGCGGACGAGGAGATGAAGAAGGCCCGATATCATGAGATGTTGTGGAGTGATATCCACCAGTTTGTGAGCTGCTCCAGCTGCAAGACGCTGGAGGACATGATTGCTAGGGCTCGTGAGAGAGATTGATTTAGAGATGGAGAGGAAAAGGAAGCCAGAGTCTGTGTCTGGCGTGGAGGGTTCGGTCAAGAAGCCCAAGACAGATTCTCGAGGGAAGGGCCAGCAGGGCCGAGGCCGCTGCGGAAAATGCGGTAGGTCGCACGAGGGGACGTGCAGGGCGGTTAGTTCGGGCTGCTTCAAGTGCGGCTGAACTGGACATGTGAGCAAGGATTGTACTGTTGCTCCTACCACTACTACTACCACCACATTATCTGATCTGATTTGCTTTCAGTGCAATCAGAGGGGCTACATTAAGGATTACAAACGGCCGTCAGGGCCGGACAGAGGCGCCAGTGGCGAAGAGCAGAGCTTTCTAGTTGACAGCAGAGGAGGCACGGGCAACTCCTGATGTCGTTACGGGTATGTATCTTCTCTTTATCTCTTTATTTATCTTGATTATTGCTTATGTTTATGTGTTTGTTATAGGATCGTTCCTAGTGAACGCTATATCAGCTTTGGTACTGTTTGATTCGGGGGCAACCTGATCTTTTGTGTCGCTCGCGCTCAGCAAGCGATTCGTAGGAGCTCCGGGAGAGCTGGATTGCCCACTTGATGTGGAGATAGCAGATGACAGGACCGTTAGGGTTGCGATGGTTCACAGAGGTTGTACACTACAGTTATTAGACGAGCAGTTTTCAGTTGATCTGGTTCCTATTCCTCTGCGAGGGAATAAGGTTATAGTGGGTATGGATTGGTTGAGCCCCAATGGGGCCGTGATCGATTGTGAGCAACAGTTAGTGAGGGTTCGGACTCCTAGTAGGGGAGGATTAGTGATTCAGGGCGAGAGGCCACAGTGCGGACCGGTTTTATGTTCAGCAGCGAGGGCGAGGTGTTATCTCCAGCAGGGTTGCACAGGTTATGTCTCTTATGTGATGGATACCCAAGATACGGGTAAGGCGACAGTGGATGATGTATCGGTCGTGCGAGAGTACGCGGATGTATTCCCGGAGGATTTTCCTGGAATACCTCCGGAGAGGCAGGTTGAGTTCAGGATCGACTTAATCCCTCGTGCGGCTCCGATAGCCAAGGCACCATATCAGTTGGCTCCTCCCGAGATGCAGGAGTTGTCTATGCAGCTGCAAGAGCTGCTAGACAAGGGATTCATCAGGTCGAGTAGTTCGCCATGGGGAGCACCGATCCTTTTTGTGAAGTAGAAGGATGGTTCGCATCGGATGTGCATAGACTATCAGGAGCTGAATAAGGTAACGGCGAAGAACCGTTATCCCCTCCCGAGGATCGATGATTTGTTTGACCAGCTACAGGGTGCATCTTGGTTCTCCAAGATTTATCTATAGTCGGGTTATCACCAAATGCTAGTCAGGGACGAGGATGTGCAGAAGACAGCTTTTAGGCCTCGCTATGGTCATTATGAGTTTGTGGTGATGCCGTTTGGGCTCACCAATTCTCCAGCCGCGTTCATGGACCTCATGAACCGGATGTCCAGACCGATGCTGGACCAGTCTGTGATAGTTTTCATTGATGATATCTTTGTTGAATCATGAAAAGTGACCCTCTTGAACTTCAGCTACCGCAGCCAACAAGCTACCGCAATCAAGCTCCCTCTTCAGCAACCGCATCCGAAGTCATCTAGTCAACCGCAGTCATTCTACTTTACTTCGCTTATTTGTCTTTCTGTAATACTCTCTATTGTCCAGTATGCCTTGCATGGCTACTCTTAGAGAGTGATTCAAATGTAACTTCTTGAGTCTCTATAAATAGAGCTCATTCTCACTTATCTAGCGTGAATCAATTGATCTATCTGAATACACATCTCTGAAGTTATCTTTTCTATCTCTCTATCTACGCATCACTTCTTACTCTCAAATCTTACTAGAATACAACTGATTACAATCTCTCTTCGGAGCAAGTCTCTTGTGACTTAATCACTAAGTTTGATCTCACTTATTAACTTGGCTTGAATGCATTCCTCGTTATGTATCAACTTATGTGTATTCTTGATATAACAATTGTTGTCATTTCATTTCTTTACTTTTCCGCAACTTACTCTCTAACTATCTAACTCTAACTTATTAATATTATTGTTGAGCTTTAAGATCCTTCAAGATTAACTATTCCGCAATATACTTGTTCTAACATTTGTTCAAGTGTGTCTCAAAGTTTTTCTCTCAACAATTGGTATCAGAGCCATAGTGGTTGTTTTTTGAAAACGGAACTCTGATTTTCAAAGGGCCTTCTATACCACTGAAGCTCATTTCTTAAAAACTTCAAAAACAAAAATGGCACAATCGTTATCTCTGAATGTTTCCAACAGTGTTGGTGGTTCTAATCGAGCCCCAATACTGGTAACAAATGAATATCATCACTGGTCCCAAAGAATGGAAAGATATTTAAGGAGACGTGGTAGAGATGTATGGCGATCCGTAGAAGAAGGACCACATGTCCCAGTCCTTACACCAGTCCAAACTGACGGCGCTACAACCAGACTAGGAGGAGGTCAACCAGTCATGAACCGTCCCACCAAGGATGATCTCGATAAAATGGAAAATGATGCTGTTGCTTTTTATGAAATCTCCTGTGGAGTTGCTCCTGACAACTTCGATATTATCATAAATTGCAAATCAACAAAAGAGATCTGGGAAGTTCTCTAGAATTTATACGAAGGCTCAGAACAAGCACAAGACAAGAAGCTTACTACCGCACTCAATGAGTTCAACAACTTCAAAGCTCATACTAGCGAAAGCTTGGAAGACTCCTTCAAAAGGTTCAACCTGATAGTCACCAAGTTATCCAATGCGGGCACCATCCGCAGTAACCATGAAACAAATCTTCAGTTTCTTAATGGTTTGGGAAGACATTGGACTACGGCTAAGATGATAGTCCAAGGCGATAGAAAGATTCATTCCTTGTCACTCTACAAGCTCTATGGAGAACTGCAAGCACAAGAATCCACCATACTCAAAGACTGTGCTGACTTCGGAGGACCACTTGCTCTCATAGCACAAGCTCCACATAATCAATCTTACTCTCCCTCGTATGACACTCCACCGCAGTCATACGAAGCTGATTCAGAGTATGATGATGAAGAAGAAATTCAGAAGGCTATTGCTCTGGTTAGCCAACAGTTCAACCGTCTACCACCTTCTTACTTCCGCAAGAATCAACAGTTCAACAAACCTCCATTCAACCGTAACTTCAGTCCTCAGAATAACCATCCTTGATATCCCAAAAAGTTCTCATCCACCACCGCAATCTCAAAATAATCAACCAAAGGAGGCACCGCAGTCTACTCAAACCACTGACTCCGGTACTCCCTCAGAAGACAAGACTGATGTTGTAATTTGCGACAAATGCAACAAAGAGAATCATTTTGCAAGAGATTGTAAGGCCAATGTAGTAAAAGACAGAGCATTCTACCTTAGAATGGCTCAAGAGTTGGAAGATAAGGAAAAGGCAAGGGCATACGTCGCCCATGTCAAAAGAGACCATCAAGTTTGGTCATCCGGAGACGAAGATGAAGCCATCAACAGTGTCAAAGGAAAAGGGAAAATCTGCATGCTGGCAACTGCGGATGATGATGGGTCTACAAAGCTGGACAAGAACTACTACTACATGGCAAAGGATGGAACTCTAAGCATCGTCGAACAGGTAAACTCATGATCCAAACTCTAAACTATAGCATGCATGACTGTCAACCTTACATAGATGATCTTAATGACACGTGTGCTGCCGTCCTTACAGACTATAACAAGGCCTTAGATGAGAAGAACATTGCGTCCCAAGAGATGTTCCATGTGAGAGGACGACTGGATAACAAAAGACTCAAAATGGCTATGTTAGAAAAGGACTTAGAGTTAGAGAAAGATGCAAGAATGTTGAGTGAAACACAATTAGAAATAGCTTTGAACCAGAGAGATTTAGCTCAGAGTGAAATTGTACGCTTAAATCTCTTAATCGAAAAATTGTTCAATGAAAGTGAAGCTATTGAAAATTTGGTAAATAATGGAACCGTGGACAATACATACAATTGGGGTTGGTCAAATGGATATCCTACCGCAAGGGATTCCTCACCCCGGTTCAACAAAGACATACTGTATGTCCCTCCAAACCGAGAATTTCATTTCCCAGTCAATGACAAGACCTTTCCCGAAGACATCAAAACTCACTTCGGTAGACTTCATAATCTAAGCAATAATTGTGTCATTGAGGAAATTGTGCCTGAGGTGTCGGGTCACACATGTGATCACATTCCTATATGTGGCATTATTTACCCAAACTCTCAAACCTCATCTGTAGTTGATGAAGAAATTGTCATTGAGGGCCCCGAAGTCTCGAAAGACTTCCCATCTCTACCCTCAGGCCGCAGTGTCTCACACTGTAGTCAAAAGTCCCACAAAAGTACCACTGAAGTCCCAACTCAGACTTACTCTGCAGTAGTCAAAACATCACTACCGCAGTCATCAGTAAAAGGAACTGTGACTCTTCAGCCAATTCATCATGAATTAACCATAGAAAACTTTGAAGTAGGTCAATGCTCTCAAACCCTTGAATCTTCAAGTTCGGATGACTCAAGCCCACATTTTCAAAATTTTTCTAAGAATTCTAGGAAACCGCAGTTGAACATCAAAGACTGCGGTTCTCCAAAAACTTTAGCAAAAAAGGCTTTCAAAGAGGAAATTTGCTCACGAGGGACAAATAGACAAATCTTTTCGAAAAACAAGAAGCATGTCAGATTTCCAAAGTCCAAAAGTCCAGAAAAATTTGTTTTCTCACACTATTTTTTGAAAAACTCTCCCATCAAGAAAACATACAAAAAGGAATGTACAGTTTCGAAAGTCATTCCTATTTCATCTGACACAACCCAAAAAGGTGTAAAGTCTTTTCGAAACAATGGTTTTCAAATCTATTCCTCAAATGATCCGAAATGGAAAGGTATCTTACCCACTCCAACACTTTTAAAGTCACATCAAAATTTTATCAAGTGGAAGGGTATTCTACCAAATCCAACAAAAAGGACACAAAGATCTACACGTGCTAAACCTTTTTCAAAACAAACTTTTCAGAAACCAAACAACACTCATGTCAGATCTTTTCAACCTCGGACCAGTCACAAGCCCAACTCATCCTTTAGACCGCTGACCAAACGTGGTGTCAGAACAAAAGACAAAATCTCAACTTGTAAATGTCAGTGTAGTTGCCAAAAAGATTCATCCTATGTCAAATCTAGTTGGAGTCAGAAACCTCGTAACACTCCAAAACTACACAAACACCCAGGACTAGGATTAAAAGTTGACAAGAAACCTGTCCCTACAACCTCGGTCCATGCATCATTCAGAAACTCATCTGTTGTCCCAGGCTCCAAACTAGTTTGGATGCCTAAACTAAGCGTGTAATTCTCAGGCTTTGTGCAAGGAGGAACAAGAAGAAGAATGGTTAATCGACAGTGCCTGCTCCTTGCACATGACCGGAAGGTTAGAATACCTTCGGGATTTCAGGCCAATTTACAACGGTGGAAATGTTACATTCGGCAACAATGCGAATGGGATCATCCGAGGTTATGGTGTTCTCACTACGGGGAACTTTTCTATTCAAAAGGTTGCTTATGTAGAAAGCCTTAAACACAATCTCATCAGTGTTGGCCAACTATGTAAGGTAGGCCATCGAGTTGAATTTGATGATCAATTTTGCTATGTAATGACAAGTGATAGGAACACATGTTTTATCAAATCTCGATCCGAAGGTACTATGTATCCTCTGGATGTCTCTCTGATCATAGGCAAACCGCAGTTATGTTTCCTATCCAAAGCAGTATCCAAAGTCAGCTGGCTATGGCACCGCAAGCTAGCTCATCTCAACTTCAGATACATCAACAATTTGGTCACTGGAGAACTAGTCAGAGGTCTCCCTATTCTCAAGTTCAGCAATGACACTCTCTGTCCGGCTTGTGAATGTGGAAAGCAATCCAAAGCAAGTCGCCCCATGGTGATTGACTCTTCAATTTTTGAACCACTAGAGCTCCTTCACATTGATCTCTACGGTCCATCAACCGTAGCCAGTCTCCATGACAAGAAGTACATACTGGTTATAGTAGATGACTTCACACACTTCACATGGGTCTTCTTCCTTAGACTCAAGTCAGAAACACCGCAGATTCTCATCAATTTCATCAAGGAGATAGAAATTCAGATCAAGCTGCCCGTAAGACGTATCCGCAGTGATAATGGAACCGAGTTTACTAATAATCTCCTCAACAGTTTCTTGGTGTCCAAGGGCATCACTCACAACTTCTCAGCTCCCTACACACCGCAACAAAATGGGGTAGTAGAGAGAAGGAACCGCACTCTAGTAGAAGCAGCCAGATCCATGCTCAACTTCGCACACCTTCCTCTCTACTTCTGGGCTGAAGCAGTAGCAACCGCATGCTTTGTACAAAACCGAAGCATTGTGTGCAAATGCCTCAATAAAACACCGTATGAGGGCCTTAACAACCGCAAGCCAAATGTTCGCTTCTTTCATATCTTTGGGTGTAGATGCTTTGTGATCAACAACAGAGATCAGCTTAACAAGTTTGCACCAAAGTCTGATGAAGACATCTTCCTTGGCTACTCCACTAATAAGGTTGCTTATCGAGTTCTCATTAGACGCACAAGGTTGATCATTGAAAGCTTCGATGTGAAATTTGATGACTATCACATCCACAACACCCCTCCATCCACTGAAACCACCACAATCCTGGAAAGTGATATTCCTACCTCTTCGGGTCCATTAAATCTTGTTGAAGTCAATTATGACGATCTCTTCGACCCTGTAGAAACAACCAAGTTATCCGAAGTTCTTATGTCTCAAGAAGCTCAACAGCAGCACGCTGATGTATCTGGTCCTTCACTATCCGAAGTAGCATCTCTCAATACTTCCACCTCACCGGTTGAGGGGGAAAGCTCTACTCCGGATCAAGCAACAACCATCGAGGTTCCAGTACTTGATACAACTTAAGTTCCCATCCGTAGAGAATCATTACCATCCAACGTTTCTTCCGACTCGGATGATGAAAACATAGAAAACATCGACACAAGAACAGACTCTAGGATTATCACTCTTCCATCTGCAGTCCAGGGGGAACCTTCTCAGGTTCCAGAGGAACTCCCATCGGCAATCCAGGGGGAACCTCTTCCGACTACTCAAGAAAATTCCATTCTCGTTCCAACAAACCAAGATGATTCCGCAGAATGTTCTCAAATCCAGGGGGAACTGCCATCTCCAGCCGCAGAATCTTCTGACATTGAAGACATTCCCTCTACCGCAGAGACTGATCATCTGCTACCCCGTCTACACGTATGGACGAAGGACCACCCACCAGGTCAAATCATTGGCAACCCATCCGCAGGTATCCAGACTCGATCTTCCAAGGACTTGTCTGATCACTGTCACTACGCAGCCTTTATGTCCTCGATCGATCCCCGAACGATCAAAGAAGCATTACTAGAACCTGATTGGATATCCGCAATGCAAGAAGAGCTAGAAGAATTCAAAAGAAACAAAGTGTGGAAGCTCATCCCGAAGCCACATGGTCACACCATTGTTGGTACTAGATGGGTATTCAAAAACAAGCTGGATGAATCTGGTGCGGTAGTCAGAAACAAGGCAAGGTTAGTTGCAAAGGGCTACAATCAACTTGAAGGTGTTGACTATGATGAAACGTATGCTCCGGTGGCAAGAATGGAAGCCATCCGAATCTTCTTAGCATACGCAGCCCACAAAAACATCAAGGTACACCAAATGGACGTAAAGAGTGCATTTCTTAATGGGGAATTAAAAGAAGAGGTTTATCTTCAGCAACCTCCAGGCTTTGAAAGTATTGAATTCCCAGACCACTGCTACAAACTTGAAAAAGCAGTCTACGGTCTGAAGCAAGCCCCAAGAGCGTGGTACGAGACTCTCTCTGAATTTCTTGTCTCGTCTGGATACAAAAGAGGAGTGATTGATCCCAATTTATTTAGAAAACCAAATTGTGACCACCTTATGCTTGTACAAATATATGTGGATGATATCATCTTCGGATCGACTGATCAAGGAATGGTGGATGAATTTGCTAAGCTCATGACCAACAAGTTCAAAATGAGCATGAATAGAGAGATTAACTTCTTTGTAGGACTTCAAGTGAAACAAGTTCTGCAAGGGATATTCATTCATCAGGAGAAATACACCACTGAACTGTTAAAGAAATATTCTATGGACAACTTTTCTTCGGCTAAGGTCCCCATGGCCTTCGGATATAAGATCTATGCTGATCCCTCAGGCGAATCTATGGATCACAAGACTTATAGAGGTATCATAGGCTCTTTGATGTACCTCACCGCAAGCAGGCCAGACATTGTCTTTGCAACAGGCGTATGCGCAGGGTATCAGGCTGACCCAAAAGTGTCACATATGACCGCAGCCAAACAAATTTTACTATACCTGAAAGGAAGCAAGTCTCTTGGATTATGGTACCCCGCATGCAATGATTTCAGCCTTCAAGCATTCACAGATGCGGATCACGCCGGATGCAGACTAGATCGAAAAAGCACCTCAGGTGGATGTCAATTTCTGGGTGGAAGACTCGTCAGCTGGTCATCAAGGAAACACAGTTGTGTATCTCTGTCTACCGCAGAAGCTGAATATGTGGCCGCAGCCAGCTGTTGTTCACAAGTACTATGGATGAAGACACAACTTATGGACTACGGATACAGAATGTTGCGGATACCTATTTACTGTGACTCTGAGAGTGCTATAGTGATTTCTCACAATCCTATTCAGCACTCCAAGACCAAGAATATTGAACTACGGTATCACTTCATCAAAGACCACATCCTGAAAGGTAACATTGAACTCATATTTGTCCATACTCATGAAGAGATTGCTGATGTATTCACAAAGGCACTTGACTCTACAAAGCTTAACACTTTCTTACAAATGTTAGGAATGATGAATCCGGACCCACAATTCTTCTTGAATTGATAGGCACCGCAGACCATCCTTGGTCTCTGTTGCGGTCCTAACAAAGTTACTTATGATAGATGGTTTTGGTATATCCTGTGTACCGCAGTCTATGTACCGCAACCATATATCATATTTATCTTTCACTAGTCCTTATTGTTTGTTGTTACTCACTTCTTGTACAAGTGCTTTCCTCAGTTCTTCTACTGCAGTCATACATCTACCCATCCGCAATGAATGATCCATCCGCAATAGCCAAGGATCCATCCGCAATCACATTAATAATTTCTCAACTGTTTCATTAATCTTTGAATCATGGTGTGCTATTTAATGATCCTTCATTAAATAAAACATTAAATAAAAACATTCCAAGAAACTGTCTCATTCTCTTTTTGAATAAACCCTGTGTCAGACCTATTTTAGGTATGATGACAAAAAGAACGTTTTTCCATAAACAAATCCTTAATCTGTCTTTTCCTCTTACCCAGCACGTCCCATCCGTTACAACTTCTTTTTGCACAACGGATCAAACAAACCCTCACCACACGATCACCTGACGTGATGATGTACGTCTGACTTTTCATTAAATGCAAATCCCTTTTTGGTAAAATCCAAAATCAAAAGAACCCCCCCCCCCCCAATTTTTTTTACCTTATCCTTTTTCACCTAGGGTAACAAGAAAAATGTTTCCCGCTCCCATAAGCTCCTATAAAAACCTTTCTTCTTCCCTAAGAACAGTTTACGCTCTCTGAACTCTGAATCCTTTCTCCATTTTCGCACTCTGTTTCTTCACTTTCTCTCAAAATGTTACAATGGTGAAATTCGGTGTATCCAAGAAACAATCAAAAGCTTTTGGATCAGTGAACCCTACTGGTTCAGACTCTACTTCAAGACATCCCGCTCCCACGATAGCTTCAAGCAATTTCAGAGCCGTGTTCGAAGACCATTGATCTTACAATGCCCCGATCAAGCTGATGATCAAGTTCTTGAACAATCACCCCCTGTTTGGCCCTTTCGATTCTTTTACAGACGTTGTTCCTCTCTCTAACCTATTTAAATGTACCTTTTCAGCCTATCGACCACTCGAGAACCCACAAGAAGTGCATCTAAACCTAGTTAACGATTCTTTAGTAATTCTGTCTAAAGAAAAGTTTCTTTCTGCCATTAACCTTCTTGTTCATCCTTCCATCAAGGTCTTTACTCCATCCATGGCGGACATCACTTCTGCACTTTACCAAATGGGATATCAGAAGAAAATCAAAGGCATTGGAGAATTCAAGAAAAACCAACTGCCTGCGGTCTGGCAATTCGTCTGCCATTTTGTCATCCGCAGTCTATCCGGCAGAACCGGAGGCACGAACAATATGGGACTCAAACTCCTGGAGTTAGTATGGAGTATCTTCACAGGCCATGACGTAAACTACGGTACGATTCTATGGGATGATTTTCTACAACACATTCCCAAGGAGAACCCAAGGGAGAACCCTACCGAGCTCACGTTTGCAAGATTCTGGTCCCTCTGCATTTCAGACCTCCATGCACACGCAGGGATCAGCATGGGCAACAACATCAACTACATTGTCACCAAGGATCTCAAAAGGTACAATCCCTCATCTGATCAATCTGTCTTTGGACCAATTAGAAGACTTCCAACCCACATTCTCACCACTCTTGGTCTTGAGACTGCTGATGTCTCAGATCATATTGAGGCTACGGAAGGTATTGCCCCATACCTTTCTACCCCACCTTTTCAAAACCCTTCCGCAATCATTACCCCTGGAAGTACCGCGGTCCCATCTTCCACTACTCTCTCAAATCTTTCTCAAAGAAGAAAGAAATTGGCCTCAACTCATCAGGGCCCCCGCAACGTCTCAAAGAAACAAAGAACCCCACAGAAAGATGCTCCCAAACCAACCACACCCTCAAAGAAACGCAAAACCAAACCAACCGCACCCATAAATGACAGTGACTCTGATGAGGATGCGCAACCAATTTCCATCCTTAAGAAAAGAAAAACCAATCCCACTGGCCAAATGCGTGACCGGACTGATACCTCAGCCTCTTAAAAGGCTCCGGTAGTCCTTGGGGTGGCCGCAGACCCATTCAACTCCACAATCGAATACCACTCCGGCTCAGAAAGTGAGTCTGTTTCATCTCATCGTGGAGACACCCCCCCAGTTCATTCCCAAGAGGATAACACTGGTTCTCGCCCTAAGGTCTCCAGGGCTTCCCGACTGCATTTCTTTTCCCCTGAGGAGTTGAACTCCGTCCTCTTGAATGTCACCCATACACTTCAAACACCTTCCCAACCGCAGGGCACTTCTTCTGCCCTTGCCGGAACTGAGCCGAGGCCAAACTTGACTACGGGTCAAGGAGACCGAGGAAGCTCAGGAAATCCTACTCTGCTTACATCTGTAACAGGTGGTTTAGGCACGGTGAGCACAAATGTGCAAGGATCCGTGGACCCGAAGGACACTTCGATGCGATACCAAGGATTTGACGGTGACCAATCTAATGACTCATGGTTGAACTACACTCCGGTATCTGAAGCCGACATCCAGAAGTATGCCGCTTTCCGTAGGGCATTCCAAGCACGAAAAGATCAACAAATCAAGCAACAACAGCAAAAGGAACAAGAAATCCAAGCTGTGGCTAAGTATTGGGCAGATGCAATTAACAATGCCAATACCGTAGCCACCATACTGAAAGTTCAAAACTGGATGACTGACATGGCTGAGACAATCCGCAAGGCCCAGTCCACTCATGACGGTGCTGGTGCTTCCAAAGCCCCTCCAACTCCACCAGTTCAAGACTCACAAGATGAAGGAACCGCAATAGAAGTCAGCTCTGCTCCCACCTTCGGTCTTGATGATGTTGATCTACAAGAGGTAAACAAACCCTCTCCATCTGATGATGATCTTATGATGTTCGATGAAGAAGAAGGATCCAGTGGCTCTCACCATTCAACTTCTAAGCCCAAAGAGAAGAAGAAAAAGAAGAAGAATGCTGTCACAAGAAAGGAATTTTTGAGCCTGCAAGCAAAGGTCGATCAAATTCTTGTTGCGGTCAAGCCAACTCAACCGCAACCAGAAGACACACCCGGACCGCAGTCATTGATCAAAAGAATCGAACGCTTGGAAACTCGTGAGAGATTGGCTGCTGAGTGTATCTCCCTCAAAGTTGAAATGGGAATCTGGTCCCTTGACAACAATCGACAAGCAGATCACAAGGACTTCGTGGCTGCTGCGGAACGCCTCATCTCTGAGGTGACCGCAATCAAGAAAGATCTACAAGCAGCCATTGCGGATCAAGCCACCCAATCTCAAAAGCTGATAGCTGAGACTCACACTGCATATGAGTCCACTATCTCAGTCCTTCAAGCTACAATCAACCGCCTGCAAAGATCCTTGTCAACCAACTTCCATGGCCCTGAAATCCTTCAACTCACCAAGGAGATTCACAGGCTGCTCTTCAACTCCACCATCCCCAACAATCAACAGTTGGCAGATGCCCTTAAAGCCCAATTTCAGGAAGTCTTTGCCAAAGTTGATGGCCTTCGAAAATGGCTTGAGGAAGCTCCTGGGTTGCATTCCTCAAGAGGGGGAAGTGAAGAAGAAGTCCATCACTCCAATCACTCCATCTCACAACATCAAAGTCCCCCCATCATTACAGGAAAAATTCCTACACCGCAACCCTCACCAACACCATCTCATCAGACTCCCCCCATCATTACAGAAAGAATTTCCACACCGCAACCCTCACCGCAACCATCTCATCATACTCCACCTCATCATACTCCACCACAAAAGGAGATCACTCCTGAGAAACCAGAGACCCCTCCTCACTTCAAAAATCTAGTGGATCACATGTCCTCTCCAAGCTCAAACGACTCCCCTGCCACTACCCAAAGGAAAAAAGATTGGAAAGCAGCTAAACTTGCTGAGCTTATATGGAGAGAATGCGGTTTTGACACTATCATGGATGAATCCTTGATAAACTCCTGGATCAATCCTCACCGCAGACTGCTGGATGATGACTACAAGCCATACCTCACATATGATGAACCCCCCATCGGATGGCTACTGGGATGTTCCATTCTCCCCAAATGCTAAATACTTCACAGTGTTTGAGCCGTTTGACCGCAGCCTTCCAGACCACAAAAGACTGCCAATGGAATTCGAGAGACTTAACCATTTTTATGCTAAGCATTCCTCTCCCATTGAGAAAATCTGGTCTAATGACAGACCATCCGCAGTCAAAAACTACAAGCCTCGGAAGTTCATGAAGGCTGACTTCATCCAATACACTCTTACTAGAAGGGAACACGACTATGTCCGCACCCAAGCTGAGTTCCCCTGCATGAATCTTGAAGAAGTCTTTCTCATAGCAAAGGTGTTCCAGAACAAGTCGGAGAAACACCCGAAGATGAAGATAGCTCTTGAAAGAGCTAGTATTTTTTTGAAAGAGACTGTCTGTGATTTTGCTAAAATCGACGCAGACATCTACCCCACCATTGCCAAGAAGTTTGATCTACCACCACTCGATCCTGCACCAATGCCTACTGAAGGCTATCAAGAAAGATCCTTAGGTGCAACCAACTTCCCTGAACTTGGAGTCATTTTCAAAAGGAAAACCGATAAAGTCAAATACTTTATTCCTATGACTGCCATGAATCGCCTCACCAGGAAGCGACTTGAAATCTGTCGAACCGCAGTCGAAAGATCAAAGCATACAACTGCCGAAGTCAAGTTCGAAATTTTAAGAAGGATCACTTGGTTGGAAAACGTTAGGAAGTTTTGGTGGATCCTGATCAAGTTTCTTAAACTTGATAGCTAAACAAAAGTTAAAGAGGTCACTTAGGGGGAAATTGTTGAATCATGAAAAGTGACCCTCTTGAACTTCAGCTACCACAGCCAACAAGATACCACAGTCAAGCTCCCTCTTCAGCAACCGCATCCGAAGTCATCTAGTCAACCACAGTCATTCTACTTTACTTCGCTTATTTGTATTTCTGTAATACTCTCTATTGTCCAGTATGCCTTGCATGGCTACTCTTAGAGAGTGATTCAAATGTAACTTCTTGAGTCTCTATAAATAGAGCTCATTCTCACTTATCTAGCGTGAATCAATCGATCTATCTGAATACACATCTCTGAAGTTATCTTTTCTATCTCTCTATCTACGCATCACTTCTTACTCTCAAATCTTACTAGAATACAACTGATTACAATCTCTCTTCGGAGCAAGTCTCTTGTGACTTAATCACTAAGTTTGATCTCACTTATTAACTTGGCTTGAATGCATTCCTCGTTATGTATCAACTTATGTATATTCTTGATATAACAATTGCTGTCATTTCATTTCTTTACTTTTCCGCAACTTACTCTCTAACTATCTAACTCTAACTTATTAATATTATTGTTGAGCTTTTAGATCCTTCGAGATTAACTATTCCGCAATATACTTATTCTAACGTTTGTTCAAGTGTGTCTCAAAGTTTTTCTCTCAACAATCTTGGTCTATTCCAAGACTCAGGAGCAACATAAGGAGCACCTGAGCGAGGTGTTGGAGACATTGAGGAGGGATAGACTTTTTGCAAAGTTCTCCAAGTGTGAGTTCTGGTTGCGCGAGGTGCAGTTTATTGGACGTCTCGTCAACCCGAAGGGTATTCTAGTCGATCTGGCCAATATAGAGGCCGTGATGCAGTGGGAGGTTCCGAGGTCTCCAACTGAGATTCGGAGTTTTCTTGGTCTAGCGGGTTATTACCGGAGATTCATCCATGATTTCTCCAAGATTGCTGTTCCTTTGACCCGACTGACTAAGAAGTCGGTGACATTCTGCTGGGGGTAAGCAGTAGGCAACCTTCAAGACTCTTAGACAGAGGTTATGCGAGGCACCGATTTTGACTCTGACTTTCTTCGTTGGAAACCGGGCCCTGCGAAGGTAGAGGTTCGAAACCGAAAAGATAAATTTTGCGGGCTTCTCGGGAATCTCAGGGCGTGTTTCGGGCGTTGGAATTAATCCCGGGGCTTCGGGGGAAGTTAAAATAGCTAAAAATTGGATTTAGGGGTAAAATGTGTGAAATTTCCAAAGTTAGTCGGGAAGTCCCGCTGCTACTATTTATAGTAACGAGGTCCGGAGCTTCGGCCGAAGGAAGAAGGACACACGGCAGCTGGAGCGAAGCTCGGATCCGGAGGAGTCATCTGCGAAGGCGAGTCAGCAGCCACGCGTCATAAGGAGAAGCGAGAAGGGTGGCTGCCTCGGATGCGTGTCGGACCAGGAGAGGACCGGACTTCGGTCCAATCAGGAGGCGCCTATGACGACTTCGGACCAATCAGCGGGTGACACGCGTACTGCGGTCCAATCAGCAGCGAACACGTGTCCGACACGTGGAACCCTCGCATGCGAGGGTGACGTGTCCAGCTCCAATCCATGCGAAATTTCTCGAAAAATGTGCCAAATCTTGTAAAATCCATAACTTTCTCATACGGGCTCCGTTTTTGACGTTCTTTATATGCACGCGTAGGGAAAATTATGCTCTACAACTTTCGTTTAGAATTTGTCGGAAAATTTTGACTTTATTTTTATATTATTATTTTTTAACAGACCGGGACTGGTAAATCCGTTAAAAATTCATAACTTCTTCATCCGACGTCCGTTTTCGTCAGACTTTTTACCGTTGTACTACTATTGATGAGACCTTCGATTCTCGTTTAGGTTGTGTCGGCTAAAAATCCCTCGATCTAAAATTCGAGTTTTTAGCTGTCTACTACTAAGCTGAAACTTAGAAAAATCATAACTTCCTCATACGGAGTCAGATTTTGGCGTTCTTTTTATCGAACTTCTCGGTTTAACGAATAATACGACTTTCATTTAGATCACTAAGGCTAAAAATTAGTTTATCAAAAACTCACTTTTTACGTCATTCGGCACCGTGCCGGTTTTATCGCGGATCTTCGATTGGTCATAACTTCTTCGTTATAACTCAGATTTCGACGAGGTTTTCGCCTACATGTTTCTAACAAGTTTATCTACAACTTTCAATAATAAAATTTTACTTATTTCAAATTTTATATTTTTGCTAAATTTCACTATTTGGCATTTGATTGGAATCTCATAAGACTTCCAATACTTTATGAGTGATTCTAAACATAGTTTTACTTCATTACTAGTCAAAACTATCTGTTAGAACTCAACACTCAATTTCACATAATATTTCATAATATTTTTAACTTTTTTTGAGTTACATAACACGATTTCAAAACGTGTATGTTACAAATACCTCCTCCTTTTGAGGATTTCGTCCCCGAAATCACAACGATTTGGACAAATGAGGATATTTCGCTCTTATCTCATTCTTATTTTCCCTAAGCATAAGTTTATTATCTCGTTTCACCTTGGATAATGGAACCGTTTCATCATATATGCTCAAGCATTTACGTAGATATCTTACATGAAATACATCATGAATACCTGCCAAATCTTCTGGCAATTCCAAGTGGTATGCTTGTTAGATAATTTTGAAAAGTCCAATAAATCTAGGACTCAATCTCATTTTCTTCTCAAATTTCATAATACCTTTCCACGGGGTTACCTTCAGTATCACCCACTTGGAATTCTATGGATCGTCTCCTCCATTTCTACACATGTCTTTTGTCGATCCTGGGCTACTTTCATTCTTTCTCGTATAATTTGAATCTTATCAGTGGTGTCTTGAATCATTTCAGGACCACCAAGGATTTTCTGTCCTACATTATGCCAACATAATGGTGTTCACAGTTACTACCGAACTCTAAGACATATGCACGAAGCATATCTTATACTGCTTGGATTGTTCTCTCCATCTATCCATCTGTCTGGGGATGATAAGCTGTGTTGGGAGCAACTCGAGATCCCAATTCACTTTTCATACTCGCCCAAAAGTGAGAAGTGAAGCGAGTATCACGATCGAAAATAATCTTTAGTGGCACACCATGTCTCGCCACAATTTCGTCTAAGTAAACTTGTGCGTATTTCTCCATTAGAACCGTTGTACGTATGGCGAGAAAATATGCACTCTTAATCAGCCGGTCGATAATTATCCAAAGGCTATCAATCACAGTTTTCTTCTCCTCTTACAAGGTATTAACTGTATAAGCCGGATAAGTAGAATATCCCTTCGATATAAATTTACGAGTTTTTTCAGAAAGAAATTTATTATTTTCACCGTAGACATAAATAGAATCTTCCCTTTCGATAGGGATGCATATCATCTCTTCGTAGCACAAGAGTTTTGCGTAGTTCTTTGAAAATCGATTCATGTCGAGAATAATATCAAAGTTGGGAAAGAAGATAGGAATTAGGTTAGCAGGAAGATTATAACCTTCAATTCCTATGACACTATCTCTATAGACTTTATCAGCAAGTAATGATATATTTCCTATGTTATCTATATGAAATGATTGGACAATTGCGCAACAAGCAATTTGAAAAGAATGTGCGAATTTATAAGGCACGAAAGAATCTGAGGCATCACAATCAAATAAGATGTGAGCAGATCTAAAGTTTACGAGAAAATTACTAGTCACAACATTCGAGTCCTAACTTACTTCCTCTGTGGTAATCTAAAATGTACGATATTTATCTTTTGGTTTGCCAAACGATTGTCAAACTCTTTAAATTTCTTAATTATTAGCGGTGCTCAAACCTGCACCCGCTCATCATTCACTATTAGGCCTTCGATCCTAATCTTTGAGTTAAAACTCAATTCTCATTGCAGACTCCTGCTCCTTCTTGGTTTATAGACTAAACCCAAGATAAAGTCTTTACTTTTGCTATACAACAACTCGAATGGTCTTATTCTAATTACCGTTGATTTTATAACGCACAAGACACATAACGAACCAAACTCTTGTATTAGAATCAGATCGAATAAATCAAGCTGATGGAATAAGGAAAACAAAAAGAGTTTGAACAACACGTGGATGCTTCGGAATAGAAATAATAGCACCACGTATCTCTAATTTGTGCTTTCGGACATATACATCTTTTAGCTTTTGGCACATCCTCCTTTTGAGTTGGAGTACTCTTTGATTGTTGAACGGAAAACTTGACTCCCCGCCATTTGACTAGTAAGAGTAGGGCGGAAACATTTCTTGTGGCCAGTAACACCACATAGCCAGTCACATCTCTGGCTAATGATTGCTCAATCCTTTAATGAAGATCGTTATATTTCTATCGACTACCTCGACCATTTACTTCTTCAGTATTCCTACTGAAGTTTCGTCACTATACAAGACATGGTTCTCTGAACCAATCAACTCCTTTCGCGGATTTATACTAATCGGACTCGATTCTTTATGACATTAAGATTTGAACGATACTTATCTTCTTAGTCATTACTGAATCGAAGGTAATGACACACATGAATAAAACGGAATCATTTACTAGCTTCTTGGTAACCTTGTGACTTTACCTGATCCAAGTGTGAGTCCTGTGCTTCCAGTAGTATAGGCCTCTACTACTATTCACACCTACTCATACTCGTCCCAAGTATTGTCTCGCAGTTCCCAAGTCACCATTCAAAAGTTTTCACAAAGCAACTTTTCACACCTGAGTGTGTTCAAACAAGTACATACAACAATTTCTCCTAGACTCAACTAGGGTTTTCGTGTTTCTATCAAACATATCTTGGATTACTTAAATTCACTTTCTTAAATTCTTCTCATGCATATGCTCGATTTAATATATCCTAATACTTTTCCATAGGTCGATAGAAATTTTACTTCCATTTCTTCATATAAATTCTTTCTCGGGTAGTGTCTATTCTACAAGACACACTACACCCAAAATTTTCTCTAGCAGTGTAAAGACAAATAGTTTCCAACTACTTACATCATCTTCTAACTCATGCAAACCATTATGCATATTTGTTGGTTTCATTATCCTTTCATGACTTCGTCATTCCTGTATCTGAGTAAGTCTTCTTTTCATCGTTGTATTTTTTTAAGTCTACTTCATAGGAGTCTATCCTAAGAAGTTTGCGTTATAGCTACATCTCAGCAAGCTCTACTAGCTTCAACCTGGTTCTCTATCATTCATAACTACAACATTTCTTCTCATATAATAATATGAGTATATATCTTCTTCAACTAAGTACTCTACCTTACTCTAACAAGTAAGCCACTCAGCCTTTTCACAACCAAATAACCTATTTCACTATCCCAATCTTGTATGTTAAAGTCGGCTTAACACACAATGGAACTTCCATACGGAGGTGATAGAAGTCAATCATCACTCAGTATTATTAAATTCTAAGTCTAAGCATCTTGTATAGGGTTACTACTCGAACTACATACTTCATCACAAAGTCTTGGCCTAATAAGTCTAAAAACTTCATTAGCCTTTCCTTTGATCTTCATTTAATTCTTCTAAATCTTGGACTACATTAATTTCAATACTGTCGAAGTATTTATCACCATCTTCGGTTCTTCCGACTCTATAAACTATCACTGGTTTAATCTGGACAGCGGTGGAACAATTTCATCGGTTATGCCAAAACATTTATCTTATCCAAATGTATTTCAAACGCACATCTTTGTTCCAAAGATGTTATTACATTATCTTACATATTTTAAATGCATAATACCACTCTGTTGGTATTAATACACTATTTACGATTACACTTCATATTTATTATTTCACGATATCCTTCGATCGTTTATCAATAAACTTATCAATATCAACTATCATAAGTATCTTTATTACTTCGAAAAGTTTCATGTAAATTCTATTACGAAAATTCTTAGAATTCTGAACATAAAATTTTCTAAACCAAGGTCGGCAACAGACCTTAAACTTTCTCAAATAATAGCAATATAGGTATGAAACCTAAAGCATGCTATATTTACTTATCATTTAGCACTTAATAGAATATAAGACATATCTCCTCTTAATATTCTAGTGCTTACCCCATTAGGTATCCAACGTAAAGTATACTAGATACATATTATATCATCTTCACTTAACAATTCATGTCTAAATCTAGAAATTCTCAAAATTCTAGTTTACATAAAGTAATTCTCTAAAATTATTGGAGTAACTTAATATCTTAGAATACTAGGGTTTATCACTACCCAATACCCCACTTAAGTGTTTCCTATGGTTTGTATCCATGTATTTACAATGATTCAGTTCATATATTGAACTTCCAATAGTTTAAGTCTAAATACCAATCCATGGAATTTAGTTCACTTAAACTACTGCTCTCATACCATGATTGAAAGAAACCCCTTTCATATTTCTGAAAGACCCAAACTTTCATACTTGACAATATAGTTACTCCAAAACATGCTACATGCATATTTATAAAATAATATTTTTACATTGATGAAGTCATTACAAAAGATTGGATACAAACCGACTATGTTTTAAGATTTTACATAACTACCAAGGATATTTTAATTTTATACAAACATAAACTGAAGTACAAAAGTACTATTACAAACTATTCTAAGTCTTCCAACTATACCGGGTGCTTATTGCCTGCATTATGTTAAAACATTGGGACGGGTAAGCGATAACGCTTAGTGAGGTCAACAATAGATACAATATAACGTTATGCCATATATATACCAATATGGCAGAAGCAATTAGGAGTAAGGAACAACAAAGGCATAATGTGATAAGCTTTCCCTAACAATCATTGATTTGATTCAAAGATATACAATCATTGAGACATAACAATTTCCATACTTGATATATATCAATAACGCTTTGGCCCAAATGGCACAGAAGACATACAACTTCGAATTAACCTTTTGGTAGATTTCAAGTTTTCATGCCCTGTCTAACCCTTTTTGCCAATACCATAGAATAGAAATCATTCTCTTAAAGACATGTTCTACATGGCCAGAGGCTACATACCAGTACCAATATGAATCTAAGTCCTTTCACTGATCACATGGTCAAAGGTATTACTTTGCTATTAAACGTAGCGAATAAAAATTAACACGGGAAAATACTCAGGAATATCATTCTACCGAAGCCAAAGTGATGCCTATGTCATACACTTCATGGTCAACGGTTCATACCAATACCTAAGTGATGCCTATGTCATACACTTCAAGTCAGAGGTACAGCCTTGCTATAAAAATAGCGGAAACAACAACTCGAGATGATAACATGGAAAAGCACATAACACACATAACACATAACATACAATTGTTCCTATATATTAAACTCACCGTGAAATAACCGGGGGTCAAAATAGTAATTTGGGCAGCACTTCGGCTCTAAATATGACTTTCTTCGTTGAAAACCGGGAGTTATCTTGAAAACCGGGCCCTGCGAAGGTAGAGCTTCGAAACTGAAGAGATAAAATTTTCGGGCTTCTCGGGAATCGCGGGGCGTGTTTCGGGCATTGGAATTAATCTCGGGGATTCGGGGGAAGTTGAAATAGCTAAAAATTGGATTTAGGGGTAAAATGTGTGAAATTTCCAAAGTTAGTCGGGAAGTCCCGCTGCTACTATTTATAGTAACGAGGTCCGGAGCTTCGGCCGAAGGAAGAAGGACACGCGGCAGCTGGAGCGAAGCTCGGATCCGGAGGAGTCATCTGCGAAGGCGAGTCAGCAGCCACGCGTCATAAGGAGAAGCGAGAAGGGTGGCTGCCTCGGATGCGTGTCGGACCAGGAGAGGACCGGACTTCGGTCCAATCAGGAGGCGCCTATGACGACTTTAGACCAATCAGCGGGTGACACGCGTACTGCGGTCCAATCAGCAGTGAACATGTGTCCGACACGTGGAACCCTCGCATGCGAGGGTGACGTGTCCAGCTCCAATCCATGCGAAATTTCTCGAAAAATGTGCCAAATCTTGTAAAATCCATAACTTTCTCATACGGGCTCCGTTTTTGACGTTCTTTATATGCACGCGTAGGGAAAATTATGCTCTACAACTTTTGTTTATACTTTGTCGGAAAATTTTGAGTTTATTTTTATATTATTATTTTTTAACAGACCGGGACTGGTAAATCCGTTAAAAATTCATAACTTCTTCATCCGACGTCCGTTTTCGTCAGACTTTTTACCGTTGTACTACTATTGACGAGACCTTCGATTCTTGTTTAGGTTGTGTTGGCTAAAAATCACTCGATCTAAAATTCGAGTTTTTAGCTGTCTACTGTTAAGCTGAAACTTAGAAAAATCATAACTTCCTCATACGGAGTCAGATTTTTGCGTTCTTTTTATCGAACTTCTCGGTTTAACGAATAATACGACTTTCATTTAGATCACTAAGGCTAAAAATTAGTTTATCAAAAACTCACTTTTTACGTCATTCAGCACCGTGCCGGTTTTATCGCGGATCTTCGATTGGTCATAACTTCTTCGTTATAACTCAGATTCCGACGAGATTTTCGCCTACATGTTTCTAACAAGTTTATCTACAACTTTCAATAATAAAATTTTACTTATTTCAAATTTTATATTTTCGCTAAATTTCACTATTTGGCATTTGATTAGAATCTCATAAGACTTCCAATACTTTATGAGTGATTCTAAACATAGTTTTACTTCATTACTAGTAAAAACTATCTGTTAGAACTCAACACTCAATTTCACATAATATTTCATAATATTTTTAACTTTTTTTGAGTTACATAACACGATTTCAAAACGTGTATGTTACAAATACCTCCTCCTTTTGAGGATTTCGTCCCCGAAATCACAACGATTTGGACAAATCAGGATATTTCGCTCTTATCTCATTCTTATTTTCCCTAAGCATAAGTTTATTATCTCGTTTCACCTTGGATAATGGAACCGTTTCATCATATATGCTCAAGCATTTACGTAGATATCTTACATGAAATACATCATGAATACCTGCCAAATCTTCTGGCAATTCCAAGTGGTATGCTTGTTAGATAATTTTGAAAAGTCCAATAAATCTAGGACTCAATCTCATTTTCTTCTCAAATTTCATAATACCTTTCCACGGGGTTACCTTCAGTATCACCCACTTGGAATTCTATGGATCGTCTCCTCCATTTCTACACATGTCTTTTGTCGATCCTGGGCTACTTTCATTCTTTCTCGTATAATTTGAATCTTATCAGTGGTATCTTGAATCATTTCAGGACCACCAAGGATTTTCTGTCCTACATTATGCCAACATAATGGTGTTCACAGTTACTACCGAACTCTAAGACATATGCACGAAGCATATCTTATACTGCTTGGATTGTTCTCTCCATCTATCCATCTGTCTGGGGATGATAAGCTGTGTTGGGAGCAACTCGAGATCCCAATTCACTTTTCATACTCGCCCAAAAGTGAGAAGTGAAGCGAGTATCACGATCGAAAATAATCTTTAGTGGCACACCATGTTTCGCCACAATTTCGTCTAAGTAAACTTGTGCGTATTTCTCCATTAGAACCGTTGTACGTATGGCGAGAAAATATGCACTCTTAATCAGCCGGTCGATAATTATCCAAAGGCTATCAATCACAGTTTTCTTCTCCTCTTACAAGGTATTTACTGTATAAGCCGGATAAGTAGAATATCCTTTCGATATAAATTTACGAGTTTTTCAGAAAGAAATTTATTATTTTCACCGTAGACATAAATAGAATCTTCCCTTTCGATAGGGATGCATATCATCTCTTCGTAGCACAAGAGTTTTGCGTAGTTCTTTGAAAATCGATTCATGTCGAGATTAATATCAAAGTTGGGAAAGAAGATAGGAATTAGGTTAGCAAGAAGATTATAACCTTCAATTCCTATGACACTATCTCTATAGACTTTATCAGCAAGTAATGATATATTTCCTATGTTATCTATATGAAATGATTGGACAATTGTGCAACAAGCAATTTGAAAAGAATGTGCGAATTTATAAGGCACGAAAGAATCTGAGGCATCACAATCAAATAAGATGTGAGCAGATCTAAAGTTTACGAGAAAATTACTAGTCACAACATTCGAGTCCTAACTTACTTCCTCTGTGGTAATCTAAAATCTACGATATTTATCTTTTGGTTTGCCAAACGATTGTCAAACTCTTTAAATTTCTTAATTATTAGCGGTGCTCAAACCTGCACCCGCTCATCATTCTCTATTGGGCCTTCGATCCTAATCTTTGAGTTAAAACTCAATTCTCATTGCAGACTCCTGCTCCTTCTTGGTTTATAGACTAAACCCAAGATAAAGTCTTTACTTTTGCTATACAACAACTCGAATGGTCTTATTCTAATGACCGTTGATTTTAGAACGCACAAGACACATAACGAACCAAACTCTTGTATTAGAATCAGATCGAATAAATCAAGCTGATGGAATAAGGAAAACAAAAAGAGTTTGAACAACACGTGGATGCTTCGGAATAGAAAGAATAGCACCACGTATCTCTAATTTGTGCTTTCGGACATATACATCTTTTAGCTTTTGGCACCTCCTCCTTTTGAGTTGGAGTACTCTTTGATTGTTGAACGGAAAACTTGACTCCCCGCCATTTGACTAGTAAGAGTAGGGCGGAAACATTTCTTGTGGCCAGTAACACCACATAGCCAGTCACATCTCTGGCTAATGATTGCTCAATCCTTTAATGAAGATCGTTATATTTCTATCGACTACCTCGACCATTTACTTCTTCAGTATTCCTACTGAAGTTTCGTCACTATACAAGACATGGTTCTCTGAACCAATCAACTCCTTTCGCGGATTTATACTAATCGGACTCGATTCTTTATGACATTAAGATTTGAACGATACTTATCTTCTTAGTCATTACTGAATCGAAGGTAACGACACACATGAATAAAATGGAATCATTTACTAGCTTCTTGGTAACCTTGTGACTTTACCTGATCCAAGTGTGAGTCCTGTGCTTCCAGTAGTATAGGCCTCTACTACTATTCACACCTACCCATACTCGTCCCAAATATTGTCTCGCAGTTCCCAAGTCACCATTCAAAAGTTTTCACAAAGCAACTTTTCACACCTGAGTGTGTTCAAACAAGTACATACAACAATTTCTCCTAGACTCAACTAGGGTTTTCGCGTTTCTATCAAACATATCTTGGATTACTTAAATTCACTTTCTTAAATTCTTCTCATGCACATGCTCGATTTAATATATCCTAATACTTTTCCATAGGTCGATAGAAATTTTACTTCCATTTCTTCATATAAATTCTTTCTCGGGTAGTGTCTATTCTACAAGACACACTACACCCAAAATTTTCTCTAGCAGTGTAAAGACAAATAGTTTCCAACTACTTACATCATCTTCTAACTCATGCAAACCATTATGCATATTTGTTGGTTTCATTATCCTTTCATGACTTAGTCATTCCTGTATCTGAGTAAGTCTTCTTTTCATCGTTGTATTTTTTTAAGTCTACTTCATAGGAGTCTATCCTAAGAAGTCTGCGTTATAGCTACATCTCAGCAAGCTCTACTAGCTTCAACCTGGTTCTCTATCATTCCTAACTACAACTTTTCTTCTCATATAATAATATGAGTATATATCTTCTTCAACTAAGTACTCTACCTTACTCTAACAAGTAAGCCACTCAGCCTTTTCACAACCAAATAACCTATTTCACTATCCCAATCTTGTATGTTAAAGTCGGCTTAACACACAATGGAACTTCCATACGGAGGTGATAGAAGTCAATCATCACTAAGTATTATTAAATTCTAAGTCTAAGCATCTTGTATAGGGTTACTACTCGAACTACATACTTCATCACAAAGTCTTGGCCTAATAAGTCTAAAAACTTCATTAGCCTTTCCTTTGATCTTCATTTAATTCTTCTAAATCTTGGACTACATTAATTTCAATATTGTCGAAGTATTTATCACCATCTTCGGTTCTTCCGACTCTATAAACTATCACTGGTTTAATCTGGACAGCGGTGGAACAATTTCATCGGTTATGCCAAAACATTTATCTTATCCAAATGTATTTCAAACGCACATCTTTGTTCCAAAGATGTTATTATATTATCTTACATATTTTAAATGCATAATACCACTCTGTTGGTATTAATACACTATTTACGATTACACTTCATATTTATTATTTCACGATATCCTTCGATCGTTTATCAATAAACTTATCAATATCAACTATCATAAGTATCTTTATTACTTCGAAAAGTTTCATGTAAATTCTATTACGAAAATTCTTAGAATTCTGAACATAAAATTTTCTAAACCAAGGTCGGCAACAGACCTTAAACTTTCTCAAATAATAGCAATATAGGTATGAAACCTAAAGCATGCTATATTTACTTATCATTTAGCACTTAATAGAATATAAGACATATCTCCTCTTAATATTCTAGTGCTTACCCCATTAGGTATCCAACCTAAAGTATACTAGATACATATTATATCATCTTCACTTAACAATTCATGTCTAAATCTAGAAATTCTCAAAATTCTAGTTTACATAAAGTAATTCTCTAAAATTATTGGAGTAACTTAATATCTTAGAATACTAGGGTTTATCACTACCCAATACCCCACTTAAGTGTTTCCTATGGTTTGTATCCATGTATTTACAATGATTCAGTTCATATATTGAACTTCCAATAGTTTAAGTCTAAATACCAATCCATGGAATTTAGTTCACTTAAACTACTGCTCTCATACCATGATTGAAAGAAACCCCTTTCATATTTCTGAAAGACCCAAACTTTCATACTTGACAATATAGTTACTCCAAAACATGCTACATGCATATTTATAAAATAATATTTTTACATTGATGAAGTCATTACAAAAGATTGGATACAAACCGACTATGTTTTAAGATTTTACATAACTACCCAGGATATTGTAATTTTATACAAACATAAACTGAAGTACAAAAGTACTATTACAAACTATTCTAAGTCTTCCAACTATACCGGGTGCTTATTGCCTGCATTATGTTAAAACATTGGGAGGGGTAAGCGATAACGCTTGGTGAGTTCAACAATAGATACAATATAACGTTATGCCATATATATACCAATATGGCAGAAGCAATTAGGAGTAAGGAACAACAAAGGCATAATGTGATAAGCTTTCCCTAACAATCATTGATTTGATTCAAAGATATACAATCATTGAGACATAACAATTTCCATACTTGATATATATCAATAACGCTTTGGCCCAAATGGCACAGAAGACATACAACTTCGGATTAACCTTTTGGTAGATTTCAAGTTTTCACGCCCTGTCCAACCCTTTTTGCCAATACCATAGAATAGAAATCATTCTCTTACGGAGACATGTTCTACATGGCCAGAGGCTACATACCAGTACCAATATGAATCTAAGTCCTTTCACTGATCACATGGTCAAAGGTATTACTTTGCTATTAAACGTAGCGAATAAAAATTAACACGGGAAAATACTCAGGAATATCATTCTACCGAAGCCAAAATGATGCCTATGTCATACACTTCATGGTCAACGGTTCATACCAATACCCAAGTGATGCCTATGTCATACACTTCAAGTCAGAGGTACAGCCTTGCTATAAAAATAGCGGAAACAACAACTCGAGATGATAACATGGAAAAGCACATAACACACATAACACATAACATACAATTGTTCCTATATATTAAACTCACCGTGAAATAACCGGGGGTCAAAATAGTAATTTGGGCAGCACTTCGGCTCTAAATATGACTTTCTTCGTTGAAAACCGGGAGTTATCTTGAAAACCGGGCCCTGCGAAGGTAGAGGTTCGAAACCGAAGAGATAAAATTTTCGGGCTTCTCGGGAATCGCGGGGCGTGTTTCGGGTGTTGGAATTAGTCCCGGGCTTCGGGGGAAGTTGAAATAGCTAAAAATTGGATTTAGGGGTAAAAAGTGTGAAATTTCCAAACTTAGTCGGGAAGTCTCGCAGCTACTATTTATAGTAGCGAGGTCCGGAGCATCGGCCGAAGGAAGAAGGACACGCGGCAGCTGGAGCGAAGCTCGGATCCGGAGGAGTCATCTGCGAAGGCGAGTCAGCAGCCACGCGTCATAAGGAGAAGCGAGAAGGGTGGCTGCCTCGGATGCGTGTCGGACCAGGAGAGGACCGGACTTTGGTCCAATCAGGAGGCACCTATGACGACTTCGGACCAATCAGCGGGTGACACGCGTACTGCGGTCCAATCAGCAGCGAACACGTGTCCGACACGTGGAACCCTCGCATGCGAGGGTGACGTGTCCAGCTCCAATCCATGCGAAATTTCTCGAAAAATGTGCCAAATCTTGTAAAATCCATAACTTTCTCATACGGGCTCCGTTTTTGACGTTCTTTATATGCACGCGTAGGGAAAATTATGCTCTACAACTTTCGTTTAGACTTTGTCGGAAAATTTTGAATTTATTTTTATATTATTATTTTTTAACAGACCGGGACTGGTAAATCCGTTAAAAATTCATAACTTCTTCATCCGACGTCCGTTTTCGTCAGACTTTTTACCGTTGTACTACTATTGATGAGACCTTCGATTCTCGTTTAGGTTGTGTCGGCTAAAAATCACTTGATCTAAAATTCGAGTTTTTAGCTATCTACTGCTAAGCTGAAATTTAGAAAAATCATAACTTCGTCATACGAAGTCAAATTTTGGCGTTCTTTCTATCGAACTTCTCGGTTTAACGAATACTACGAATTTCATTTAGATCACTAAGGCTAAAAAGTAGTTTATCAAAAACTCACTTTTTACGTCATTCGGCACCGTGCCGGTTTTATCGCGGATCTTCGATTGGTCATAACTTTTTCGTTATAACTCGGATTTCGACGAGGTTTTTGCCTACATGTTTCTAACGAGATTATCTACAACTTTCAATAATAAAATTTTACTTATTTCAAATTTTATATTTTCGTTAAATTTCACTATTTGGCATTTGATTGGAATCTCATAAGACTTCCAATACTTTATGAGTGATTCTAAACATAGTTTTACTTCATTACTAGTAAAAACTATCTGTTAGAACTCAACACTCAATTTCACATAATATTTCATAATATTTTTAACTTTTTTTGAATTACATATCACGATTTCAAAACGTGTATGTTACAATATTCTTTGTCCACATAGTGAATAGCCATTCGGATGTTTCGAATCCTGTCATTGAAGTTCGAGCCATCGAAAATGACCCTCCCACATAGGTTGATGAGGGAGAAAGAGGCTGAAGGGATTGGGTTGGAAGCATTGTTAGGGACAGACATCTGAAAAAGAGAAGAAGAACAAAGTTTAGATTAGATGATAATCCTTAATATTACACCCAAATGAAATATTAAGGCTAGGACCCAACACAATATTCTACAATTACGAAAAGGGATGCCATAATCCAATTGTAAAATATTTGAAGGTAGGTAAATGACGATTTACCAATTTCCACCATGAAAACGAAATAGATTATTAAGTTTTAATTGGATTGAAATTCCTAGATCCTTTGAGATTCATTGAACTTTTCAATGGCATGTTTAAATCTCGATTGTGCCCTTCAAGTTTATGACTGGGATGCCGAGGATCACAAACAAGGTGTGAATAACCATGCAAATTAGCTTGGTACACTAAATATTACAAATCACCTAATCAATGTGCCGGTTAACCACATACACTCCATTGATCTATGATTAACATCAAGCTACCCTTTTCCACACATTGTTAGTCCCAGATTAGTGTGACGGTTAACCACACACGCTCCACTAACGACTTAACAAGGTGCAAAGAGTAATTTCATGGATTAGCACTATTTTTCACATTTTCCTAAAGTAACTAAGATTGGAAATTTAATAAAAGTTTAGTTACTTTATATTTATCATTATACTTTTAACGAGCATTAACGGTAAGACTGAGGCATACTAACGGTAAGACTGACCAGTCAAGGAAGCGGTGAGTGAGAGTGGACACTCATTAAACCACCATTATATAGGCAGTAACCTTATACCCCCTTATAGTTCGGCTTCGTGAATGAGGCCTACTAACGGTAAGACTGACTTGTCTTATACATACATATATATATATATATATATATATATATATATATATATATATATATATATATATATATATGTATATTATTAAACTTGAAATATTATAAAGTATAAGGGTTGCATTTTAACTTTTAAAACTCTAGGGTTTGGAATTAAAGTTTCATTAGTGAGACTTTACAAATTCCAAAACATGAGGGCAAGTTTTGAAACTTGTCAAAACTCTTCATTTCTAAAACTTATGAGTTTAATTGCATTTTAATGGATGAGACCTTTCGTTTTCCATAACTTGAGGACAAGTTATGGAGGTCATTTAAGGCATTAAGATCAACATTTTAACTATAAAAAATTATCAAGTAATTTATCTATGATCTAGTTAAACTCATAGGTCAAGATAATTCACATCAACAATTTTAAGAAATTTGCCTAATCATATAAACTAATACAAATCTTGAAATTTTGACAATTATCTTTTAATTGGATGAATATGATCATTACCATATCAAGAAAACAGATTATATGTTTCAAAAAACAGTTTATGGTAATGATCCTAATCCAATTCTGGACAAAAACTCGAAATTCAGCACCCAGAGCCATCAACTCGTCGAGTGCCAGAATATGACTCGTCGATTTGGTCATTTACTGAGTGGAGTCGTCAAGTCCGCCAGTGGACTCGGCGAGTTCATCAGTCAGGGGCCAGAAAATCGATTTTTTTTCAACTTTGCAAAGCAATAAGCATCAAGTATAACAGAAAACAACCTGGCTCTGATACCACTGTTGCGTTTTTTAGCACTATAACACTCCTATGGTGCACATGCAACCCTAGATGCTTTGGATCTATGTTTTCTCTAATTATACATGCATTTTCAATTTTCCAAAGCATACATCCTAACTAGCATACAAATTGACAATTGAACAATACAACTAGTTAGATAACTTACATCTTAGTAGGACTTGTAGTTCTTGACCTGTGAAAGCTTGAGCACCTCAAGTTTGATGCCTCTAATGTGTCACAAAAACCAAATGCAAGAGGAGGCTTGAGAGAATAAGTTACTTAAAACAAAATCTATATCACTCTCTTAGAATAATAGTCTGGAAGATTTTGGCTCTAGTGGAGTCCTTTTATAGTCTAGCAAATCCAACGGTTACACCTTGCAAACCCTAATGACCTTTCATATTACTTAGGCTCCATGGGTTAAACCTCCATGGACTATCCATGGACTATCTCATTGATTTAGCCCATCCTAAATAACCATAGATCATTAGCCCACACTATAAGAATCATTGGTTTACATATTCAATCCCTACATATTTAATTAGTCTCTTTTGATCACAAAATTAATTCCTAATTAATTATTGATCGATACTAATTAAATAATATGATTTCTCAATTAATATATTATACTTATAATATATTAATAAAACCATAAATAACCGTATTCTCAAAAGTTCATCCTATCAAATTGCACTGGTAAAGGAAACCCATAACGACCATGCTACTATCGGATTAAGTACATCCCATTTATAGTTATGGGCTTAAACACCTAATCCAACAGATACCACATACGACACAAACATAAATCACATACTGGGACCCCTGCCCTCCATCGGGCCTCGCCCGGTTTCAAGTCACACTTGGCCTCGGGCTCGCCCGGCATCGAGCCCCGCTCGGATTACAGAGCTGTCAATCACCGTCCCTCACTTGACATTGGGCCCCGCCCGATACACACATAATCATATAAACATATAACCTTACTAGCCCATGCAACAATCACAAAGACTATAGCACACCATACGATCATCGAGCCCCGCCCGACATCGGGCCTCGCCCGGTAAGCATAAAAACGGATACTAATAACTAGCATACAATATACTCATCAGGCCCTACCTGGGATCGGGCCTCACCCGGTAAACATACCATCCCATAAACATGTAAGAGTTACGCAGACATCTAGCTTTCTAACTTATAAACTACGGGCCGGCTTTGGCGTCTTCGACCCGCTAAACCTAGTGAGGAGGCTCACCTCGCTCTGCCGAATCACACAGACGATCCATGGCTACTGGCTGACAGATCCCGAACTGTCAATATCAAAACAACACCCAATCAACAATTCGGTTCCAATCCATAACCATATACCCATACTCGGGTAAAAAAGACCATTATACCCCTAACCTAGCTTGGTCCAAAACTAAGGCCCAAACTCACAATCTGAAAGGCCCAAAAGCCATATAATCAACCAAGGGAAAAGATGGCCCAATTTTCCAAATTGGGCCCAAACCCCTTACATGGGCCTTACCTTAAAGACCAACTAATTTACTTAGTCCAAAACACTTATACTCAGATGGCCCATTAAGAACTTAAATAACCAAGCCCAAAAGGAAGCCCAACCACGAAGCCCCATTGCAAAAATCCACCTTAGTGAGTACGCGGGGGGTACTCACTGACTTGGTTAATTTGCATGCCCCAAAAGAACTAATCTTCAAGATAAAGCATTATACTTTCACAAAATGGAAACCATCTCATGCATGGGGGATTCCAAACCCTAAAGGATGCAACTTTATGCATCCAGAACCTCAGAAACACCAAGAGTGGCAACTCATAGCTCCTGGAGTGGCACCAAACTACTAGATATCATGCTTGGGGAAAAAAAGGGACCAAAACTCACACAACATAGATCTAAACCAACAATGAACAAGATCAAAGCTTTTTATCTCAAACAAGCTGGAAATGAAGCATATAATCAAGATCCACAAGCTTTTCCTTGATCCACAACCTTGCATCAAACTCCATCTTCTTGGAAATGACCCAAAAACACGAAAATGCACATAATGAGCTCAAAAACACCACCATGGAGGCTAAGGGACGATTTCTATGGTTTTAGGGACTTGCAGGCTGGTAGAGAGGCCAACCCAAAAGACTTAATGTGCTTATATAGGGTACACATCCAAAAATTTGGGTTTTTCCTTTACCCCTCTTACGCCCCGCGTACTCCTCGTACGCCCAACGTACTAGGTCTCGCACCCTGATCAAACCCTCACAGTATACTAAGCGTACACCACATTACTCCCAACGTACTTCCCTTCGCATCAGTACACCCAGCGTACTAGGGTTTCCTCTAAAACCCTTAAACACTCCGAAGGATATAACTTCTTCGTTATAAATCCGATTCCCATGATCCTTATATCCATGAAAAGGTAACGAGTAGCTCTACACTTTAATCAATTCGTACCTGCCTTACCATTTCCCGAACAAACCTCCAATTTCCAAAAAAACCCGAGCTGACAAATTACCAAAATACCCTTTGACTCCAAAACACAAACTGAATACCTGGATCATCCTAATTACATCAACCACCCCCAAACGAGTCCAAATCTCAATTCTTCAAGGTTCCCAAGTTTGCTAATATCCAATCCTTGATCACCACTCCGAAATAGGAAAGGATTCGAAACAGGGCGTTACAACTCTCCCCACTTAAATTAGATTTTTTCCTCGAAATTATTCTTTACCATCCCCGGCACGCCAAACAACCGGAGCAACACGACCACAACCGCGAGCATACCACAGGCTTCCCAAGGTAACCAAAACGAACCCTAGTAGGGCTCTCCAACCCGAAGATGGATGAATCCTTTCTCCAACTGAAAATAATCCCTTGCAACATAACCACATCTGCTCATTCTGAAATCTGAAGCCTCGAGATGGTCTGACTTCCTGACAGACCGTCCATACTGAACCATTACTAAATTCATTCCACTTATCACCCAACTGACTACCCAACTTTTGATAACTTGTGGTTCCCATTAGAAAACATAATCACAGGCCAATTATCCATGCAGAACACTTATACTTGACAAAAGGGTCAGATAATCCTTCGAGTAAGTGACTTATCCCTACAATGGTTAGACTCAGACAAGAGCTGCGCAACATGATCAAATCATTTACTCTGAGATTATCCAATCCCAACTGCAAGTGACCTAACATCTCCTCCGAATAACAAGCTACTCCATACACGATATCCAAATTAATAATACCGCCTTGACTTGTCTTCATGCCCTACACAGATAGAACTACTCCAAGACACAATCACAATGGTTTGATCTATCATCAAAACTGAATCCATTCCTTACCCTTGAACCCTTCGATTAATGCCCTCGGCATATAGATACCCCAAATTTTTATCCCACTAAAAAGAAAATCCTACACAAAAACATTCACGATTCCCAACTCGAGATCTCACCCAAAAACAAACCTGATACTTAATTCATAACCTGAAATCCACGGATATGCACTTGCATTTCACCCAAAACCTTACGATTCACAACAACCCCTCACTAGACCGAGATATAAAGGTTCCCAAACCATCGCTAAGGCTACCGGTCTCGCACCTGATCCAACCATCATGTTCCTAAGAGTCCAAATAAAAAGGCTACCCAGCCTATAAGCCTCTCTGCGTCACACACTGACCATCCACCTAATCCTGCCACTCAAGATCCAAACCTTGACCCAACGCTCTCCACCAGGTCCCACCTGTATTTCCATAAACACACGGTCCTCGCCCACAGGTCTCACCCATCTAGAGCTACACAGGCCAGACTTCGCCTCAGACCCCAATGGTCCTCAACCTAAAACAGAGAAATACACCTTGGCAATCCTGACCGGTGTGCCCAAGGAACAAACTGATTCCTCATCTACTCTATTGACCACCTCTAACGATACTCTACCTCGAATCAATGAATGCTACGATCCCATCGCAGTCTTACACCACCTAAAGCCAACCATGGTTACCACCCATGGCCTTACCACACCCAAACTATCACAACCTACTCCTGAGCCGAAACCTGCATCCAATCAGGTGTTCGGGTCATACTTCGAATTCTGAAGCCCTCAACCTGAACTCAACACAAGTCTGCTATGCATAATAGAGAAGACGCCGACCAACGGTTGGAAGTTTCCTAAACTCCCGCTTACACAACCTCAATGTAAACAGCCACTTGGGTTGTCTCTCCTCCTGGCCAAGATGTGAAACTTGCCCTAGTTCACACACTTCGTATCTCCCGGAAATCCTGATCGATTCTCCCCCACATGGATTCGGCGAAGCTCTCTCATCCCTTAAATTTGATGGGTTCCCAACCCATCAAACTCATATAGCATGAACTGCCTACGACCTGCGCTAATCAATACTAACGTTCCATTGTTATCCAAGCTCATTGACCGCCCAATTCCTGAAATCCTATTGAATGCTCTTGAAATGTTAATCAACCTAATAAACCCAATCACTTCCCATGATACCATGCCAATTCGTTTAGTTCTTATAGTGACGACTAAAAACCATAACCCTTCCCTGAAGTGACGAATCTTTCACTCCAATTTCCATTCTCAAAGAACCACTGAACTCTAACCGACTTCAACCCATGCGAACGTACAACTCCGCTGACATTTCCAATGACCAAACAACTTATGCAACTGATACCACCATTTTCTTGTTATCGCTCCTCTCCTAGCAATGGTAGTGCTTGAACCCAATAGTTGTTCCATAGGCAACCGCCGATCATACCAGAAAAGATGATGAAACCACTGAACCCTGACCAAATATCCTCCAATCATTACCCCTAAATTGATCCTGACAAAGACCCAGAACAACAAATGAACACAATGACACTCACTCAACAAGAAACGACCCACTAATTGATTCATTGAAGACTCTCGGCATGCAGAATGGCATATCACAATCCTTGATAATATCGCCCAGACAAAAGCAGTATACCAACTCGAGATATAACTTACCCAAAACCCAAACAAAATTCCAACGCAATACAAATTCCAGATAACAACCGAGAAGAAAACAGAAGATAACATACCCGCAAAAGCATCCGAAGGAATACTGACCTCCTCCTCCTGAGTTACCCCGACCACCCTGAGGACATGGTGCAAAACTCCCCTCACATCCCAGATGACAAGAACTAACAAGAGGATCCTCCTTCCTGAAGGATTCTAGAAATCCACAAGCTTTTGGCTCCAAACGAACTCCCAACTGCCCTAATACAACCTCGGCCCGAAAGTCCCCGAGATGACCGTCCAAGAGCTCCAAAATCCCTTCCTTAACTGGACCAATGACCACTGACGTCCATTCCAAGATACCACGAGTAATCTCCGATGAGATGAACTCCCGCGTCCGCGCATCGATCAGCTAATTACCTACTCCTGAGCCGGAACCAGAATCTGAACCCATTCCTGAGTGCTTAACACCATACCGAAACAACATGAAAAAGATCTGAATATACCCAAGAATCCTCATCCCACAGGTTTCTTAGATTCTCCAAGACTCTCCCAGATTCGAGTATGGATCCTGTGCTTTCAGTAGTACGGGCCCAATACTACCTTCCACACATATCCATACTTTCCTCAAGAATGTTCCCAAATCCTATAAGTCACCTTCTCAAATCCATCCACCAAACACTCGCTACCCAGCGCAACAAAACCCACTGAAGCAATCCCGAGGGTTTCCTAGGTTCCAGACCTCACCCTGCCATCAGCTACTGAAGAACTCCTTATAATTCCAGTCATCCACCTCATGAATACAATCACATGCAACAAAGCTAATATAATCCTTTGAGTAACAGACTCATCCCTACAGTGGTTGGACTTAAAAAAGAGCTGCACAATAGGGTCAAATCCATCACTTTGAGATTATTCAACCCTTGTCATATATGACTTGACGTATTAACTTAGTAGTTAACTCCCATTACCAAAGAGTTCCACAAAGCACAGAGCAAGCAACATTCGAGCAGTAACACTCCAATCCCACATACTACAACTCATACTACGAGCTCCCGCTCCCGATACTGATTTCCTGACACATCTAAATCATACCCAAATCAGCATACATTGCTTCCTAGGCTACCAGGCATCACATATCATGTCAACCTATCACTGGCTAATCAGAACTAGCATGCGAGTCTCTAAGCTCATACAATAGGCATACAAGGAATCTCTGCTAGCATTCTATCATGAAAAAACTGAGCAAATCCTTAGCCCTAACTAGCATGCGATTCACAGATCAAAGCATAACATATAACATGTATGGGTATTTTGGGAACACTTACTTGAGCCCAGCTGATTGCATGCACCACACCCTTTCTTCTTATAGAAAAATCCCTTTCTAAAAACATATTTCTTTTTGAAAAACTTTTCCAAATCCTCATTTTGAGTTCAGACACACCCGAGAGTGTACCCGATCCCTCAAACCAAGGCTCTGATACCAACTTGTAACATCTCGCATATAATGACATAAAAATTTTTGTTTTTAGATTAATAAATCATTACTACATATTATTCCCATAAAACCAAGGTAATTTAGCTTTAGCAAAACATCAACAAATCAGAGTAAATCGAGGAATGCGAAAACAGGTGGTGTGTGCGCTGCAATCATCCCGAGCTCTTCCATTTGAAAACCAAGTACCTGAAACATAAACTGAAAACCGTACACACAAAGCTTAGTGAGTTCCCCAAGATACTACATACCACACAAACATAAATCACAAATTAGGCCCCCTTCCCTCCATCGATCCTCTCCCGGTCTCGAGTCTCACACGGCCTCGGGCCCCGCCCGACATGGAGCCCCGCTTAGATTACAGATTTGTCAATCACCAGGCCTCACCTGACATTGGGCCCCGCCCGATACACACATAATCATATAACAATATAATCATATAAACATATAACCTTACTAGCCCATGCAATAATCACAAAGACTATATCACACCATACGGTCATCGAGCCCCGCCCGACATCGGGCCTTACCAGGTAAGTAGAAAAACAGATACTAATAACTAGCATACAATATACTCATCAAGCCCTGCCTGGCATCGGACCTCATCTGTAAACATACCATCCCATAACACATGCAAGACTTACGTAGACATCTAGCATTCTAACATAAAAAAACATGGGTCGAATTTGGTGCGTTCGACCCACTAAACACAGCGAGGAGGCTCACCTCGCTCTGCCGAATCATACAGACGATCCCTGGCTGCTGGCTGACAGATACCCGAACTGCTAATATCAAAACAACACCCAATAAACAATTGGGTTCCAATCCATAACCATAAATCCATATTCAGGTAAAAAGACCATTTTACCCCTAACCTAGCTTGGTCCAAATCTAATGCCCAAACTCACAATCTGAAAGGCCCAAAAGCCATATAATCAACCAAGGCCCAAATATGGCCTAATTTTCCAAATTGGGCCCAAACCCCTTACATGGGCCTTACCTTAAAGCCCAACCAATTTTCCTAGTCCAAAACACTTGTACTCAGATGGCCCATTAAGAACTCAAACACCTAAGCACAAAAGGAAGCCCAACCATGAAGCCCAAGTGCAAAAATGCACCTTACTGAGTACGCGGGGCGTACTTAGCTATATGCTAAGAATACTTGCAATTTGGCTTGTACGCTGTGCATACAGACTTGTACACCTAACGTACTCATCCATTAAGCCAAAATTGACATTAAGCTCTTAATGATTAAGTCCAGAAGTCAAAACCACAGATCTAAGTCCACACAAGTGTATAGAACCATAAAGTCACTGACTTGGTGACTTTGCATGCTCTAAAAGAACCAATCTTCAAGATAAAGCATTATACATTCACCAAATGGACACCATCTTATGCATGGGGGATTCCAAACCCTAAAGGAGGCAACTTTATGTATCTAGAACCTTAGAAACACCAAGAGGTACAACTCATAGCTCCTGGAATGGTACCAAACCACTAGATCTCATTCTTGGGGCCAAAAAGCGACCAAAACTCACACAACATAGATCTAAACTAACAATGAACAAGATCAAAGCTTTTAACGTCAAACAAGCTGGAAATGAAGCACATAATCTAGATCCACAAGCTCTTCCTTGATCCACAACCTTGCACCAAAATCCATCTTCTTGGAAATGACCCCAAAACACCAAAATGCACATAATGAGCTCAAAAACACCACCATAGAGGCTAAGGGACGATTTCTAGGGTTTTGGGGACTTGGAGGCTAGTAGAGAGGCTAGCCCAAAAGACTTAATGCGTTTATATAGGGTACACATCGAAAAAATAGGGTTTTTCCTTTACCCCTCGTACGCCCCCACGTACTCCTCGTGCGCCCAGCGTACAAGGTCTCGCACCCCGATCAAACCCTCGCAATACGCTAAACGTACACCACATTACGCCCAATGTACTTCCCTTCGCATCAGTACGCCCCGCGTACCCGCTAGGTACACCCCGCGTAGTAGGGTTTCCTTTTAAACCCTTAAGAACTCCGAAGGCCAAAACTTCTTTGTTATAAATCCGATTCCGACGATCCTTATGTCCATGAAAAGGTAACGAGAAGCTCTACACTTTAATAAACTCGTACGTGACTTACCATTTCCCAAACAAATCGCTAATATCCATAATAGGCCGAGCTGACAAGTTACCAAAATACCCTTTGAATCGAAAACACAAGCCGAATACTCGGATCATCCTAATTATATCAACCACCCCCGAACGAGTCCAAATCTCAATTATTCAAGGGTCCCAAGTCTGCTAATATCCAATCCTTGATCACCAGTCCGAAATGGGAAACAATTCGAAATAGGGCGTTACACAATATTAATATAAATAAAAAATTAAGTAAAATTTTTAAAAAAACCCACTAACCAACACTAGACACCACCCAAACAACACCACCAACAACCACTACCCATCACCGCCACCGACCTCCACCACACATCACCGCCATCACTACCCCCACCCACCACCATCATCACCACCCGCTACCACCACCCACAACCACCATCCACCACTACCACCCATCACCAATCGCCACCATCACCCACCAAAACCACCACCCACCACCATCATCATCATCCGCTACCACCTAACACAACTACCATCCACCACCACCACCTCCACCTCCACCACCCATCACTACCACCGACCCACCACCTACCATTATGACCACCACTTGTTATTTCCACCAACCACCGTCCACTACCTATCACCACCACCCGCGGCCAGCACCCATCACCACCACCCGCCTCTATAACCTTTCACCATCACCACGACTACCACCCATCACCAACATCAATCACCACCAATCATCCACCAAAACCACCGCTGACCACCATCACCACCACCCTCACCACCCACAACAATCACCGCCCACCTCCACCACCTATTACTACCACTCACCCATTACCCACCACCACCACCCACCTCTACCACCCATCAGCACCAGCTACCACTACTACTCTCACTCACCCACCACCACTACCATTACCCCTACCCACCTTCATCAATGATCACCACCACCACCACTACCAATCAAGACCACCACTACTTACCACCATCACCACTGACTACCGACCGCCACCACCACCACCCACCTCTACCCACACCACCACCCACCTCCACTCATCACCACCACCCCACCCATCACCCACCAAAACCACCATACACCTGTTGGATTAGGTGTCTAAGCCCATTACTATACTTGGTATGTACTTGACCCGATAGTAGCATAGTCCATTTTGGGTTGTATTCACCAAAACAATCTGATAGGATGTATATTTGAAAAATAGGTTATATGTGATTTATTAATATATTATAAGTATAATATATTAATTGAGAAATCATATTATTTAACTGGTATTGATCAAGATTTAATTTGGAATTAATTTAGTGATCAAAAGAGACTAATTAAGTTAACAGGGGACTGATTATGTAAATTAGTGATACATATGGTTTGGGCTTTTGATCCATGATGGGCTAAGCTTATGTGTGAGTCCATGAAGAGTTAGTCCATATGAGTTATTGGATCATAAGGCTAAGTGTAAGAATTAGGGTTTACAAGTGACCCTTGGAATTCTACACTATATATATATGTAACCTCTTAGCCAAAATCGGACACACAAGTGTTCTAAGAAGCATATAGCCGATTTTGGTGTTCCAACCTCTCTCTCATAGTACTCCAATTGTCGGTGGTGTTTTGTGAAACATTTGAGGTATCACACTTGAGGTGTTATGCTCTTGAAAGGCCAAAATTCAACAAGCTACAACAATAGGTAATCTTATAACTACTTTTTATGATTCAAATATCAAGTTGCATTCTAGTTAGGCTTCATGCTTTGGAAAATGAAAATTGCATATATAACTAGAGAAAACTTAGATCCAAAGCATCTAGGGTTGTATGTGCACCATAGGAATGTTATACTGCTTCAAACCCAGCAACTCCACCACCACCACCACCACCCGTCACCACCACACCCACCACCGACTACCACTACTCATCACTACCACCCGCCACCATCACCCCCATCCACCACCTACCACCACCACCCATCCCCCACCACCACCCACCTCCACCACCCATCACTACCACCCACCCACCATCCATCACCAACACCCGCCTCCACCACCCATCACCACCACCCACCACCAACACTACCCACTACCTTTACAACCTAACACCACCCCCACCAACCCACCTCCACCACCCATCACCACCACCAACTAAAACCTCCGCCACCCACCAAGACCATCACCTACCACCATCACCACCAACTACTGACTACCACCCGCATCCACCCATCACCACCACCCACCTCCACCATCTATCTGATGGGTTTTGAGCATATCCACATTCCTATGTGATCATGGAACCGTAATTGCTTTGGATCTAAGTTTTTATCTATTGAACATACAAATATGAACACCAAAGCAATAACCCTATAGACTAGCATACAATTTCGAAATCATGTATAAAACTAGGGTTAGAAGATTACATCACTTGTTATGCAGTAACAACAAGAATCACCTTGACTCTTGAAAGCTTAGTGCCCCAAGTGTTGCACCTCTAATGGAGTCACAAACACCCAATGCAAAGAATGACTTGGAGAGAGGTGGAAAATCGGCTATCCTAGGGTTGCTTAAGCTTAGGGCTGAAATTCCAAGACGTGTAGGGGATTTATATAGCTGTGTGGGCTGCTAGAGTTTCTGGAGAAAACCCTAATTCCTGCTTAAGGCTTAAGCAGCCCATGGACCTCCTCTTTAGAGCCCTTTGACGAAATCGTATGGTCTTACCCATAAATTCCGTCCACTCCACTCTATGGAGTCCATTAGCCTAGTTCTGCAACTATCAATGATTTGCAAAACAGCCCCTCAATTATTAATCAGTTCCTTTAATCCCAAAATTAATATCAAATTAATTTCTGATTAATTACTAATTAATAATATGATTTCCAAATAATATATTAATCTTGTAGTATATTAATAAAATCGTTCTGAGTACCAAATTATTATTCATATAATAAATATCCAACTCCCATTATGGAAACATTTCCATAATTCCCATATGACAATCCATTCTTAATAGCATCCTATCTATTCAGAATTGTATCAATATGGTCCATCCATTACTATACTTCCAACTGTCCATAAGCAACCAATCTTTAGCGATCCTCAAAATGTCCTCGACAGTTGTTTAATAACTCTAGTCAGTTCCATTCCTTTTCCTTCTTAATGCTCTAGGCATTTGGAAAAATCAGAACAGGTGAATATTATATCATATGCAATCGATCCTATACCCGAAGCATATGGGATCCGATACACAATGTCTCACATAGAGACCTAACAGTCTCTTGCTATAATATTTCCATATATAGAATTTCCTATGTTGAATCACTTCAACATGATATTCATATATGTTCATGACTAAGTTCCATTAAAATTTCAATCTAAACTTTTAGATTTAAAATGAAGTATAAGTGCCCTCTCCCTTAAGCGTTACTATAGCGAAACAATTTCCAAATTCTGCAACTTTGCAAATTTAGAACTTTGTTTCCTATAAATAGCATTGCTAACTCGCAACACCTTAACATAATAATCACGCTCCCACTAGCATAACAGTTATGTTCTTACCAGCATAACAATTATGCTCCCACTAGCTTTGACATGTACTAAGAAATTAGCTGGACTTCTAGAAATCAATACCTATTGACTTTCTTACAAAAGTTCAGATTTATGATACGTAGTGCTACGACAAGTCTTTATCTATACTTCTCAAGCTCATATACCTTTCATTAGACAGCTCATGTGTGTGTCTAAACCCTTTCAAAACTTATAGAAATAAGTCCCGAATGTTCAAACTATTTGCCAATTCTTACAATTCGAACTATGAAAAGGGATGTCATAGTCATACTCGAATTTGAGAACACATTTATCACAACTTCTAATCCTTTAAAATCTACTAGCGAAAGCTTTTCCTTGCAATCATTTTCATTAAGTAGAGAGAAACCTCTTGCCACTTAGATTTTACGGTGTATGTGCTCCTATCCATATGAAATTTTCATTTCCAACCACTATCACAAGACAAGGTTCATGACAAATTCAAAGTTATATGGACTGAACTTACTTATTCTTAATTTCTTCCCATTTGGAAGCATAAGAAGCCTACCAGTGCCTCCAAGTCACTGAGCAACAGACCCATACAAATCAATGTACTTTCATTGATCAATGTGTTTTTCCTTATGCAATTAAATGAGAACTCATATAACTCACATGCATAGTTAACTTAACTAGAATTGGCACAGAAACAAGAATATGTCAGCATGATAGGTTGTAAACCTCAGGTCGTGTGCTAGTAACAACTAAAAAGTTTATTCTTGATTAGTTCCTGAAACTATTCAAGACCATTAAGACTCCCACTGAATTCTTGACATATAAGTTTCTTTGTCAAAGAACATTCCTTTACAAATAAATATTCAAGAGTTAGAGTGTGTTCTTATCAAGACAACACTTCATATAAACCTACTTAGAATATGTAACTCAAGGTACAACTTAAAGTAACTAGAGTATAACTCTTAAAATTTGATTTTGGAACGAAGTACGACTCATCCTTTTGATTTAAACATTTCAACAATTCCCGATTCCTCTTCATAACCATACAAATGCACTAAAGTGTCCTTAGAGGATCAATTGTGACATGGTTCCATTATCATTAGGATAATCATAAAAATGATACCAAAGCATTCTCCTTTCCTTTCAGATTGGAGAAACTTTTATCTTTTTGCCCAATTTGATTCTTCTTATTCGTTCTGCTATATATTGAAACTTTTCAATGTATCAGAATTACACTTAAACTTGTAAGCATAACCATATTTACTAAACCATCAGTAAATCATGACGAATAGACTTATCGTCCTTTGTGGTGGATCTGACCAGTGCACATCAATGTGTACTAGATCCTTTAGTCTTTCACTTGACTCACATACATATGTGAACAAGAAATCAGTCCCAATTTCCCAAGGATCAAGATTCTCATATATCACGCAATTCAAATCATATGATTCCAAGTTTCTGTCAAATTGAAACTTGGGTGATGAGAATCCTTCCTCACTTGGCAAATTACGACACTACCACAAACGATATAACCTAGAATCAAATCCATTCATCAACATTGCTAATAATAGAAATTTATAAACACCAATTTTCCATAAATACCATTGCAAGGAAACATAAAGTAAATAAAACAATTTTATTAACAATGTGCGGAAAACTTATCCTTACAATGCAAATACATATGAAAACTATGTTTCTAAATATTCCTAAGAAATCTATCATAACTCCTAAGCAGCAGCTCAAAAATATGATCATCGAACCATGCGACCGAAATCCACTTCTTCATGATCAGACTCAGCTTACTTTTCTTTTAAGCTTCCTTCTTTCTCTTAGATTCTGCAAAACATCAAAATATAACTTTACATCATGTAATAAGAATCTATAAATAGGAACTTAATAGAGCTAGATAATGAACGTACCTGAAGTAGAGCCATACAATTTGACTTTACCATCTCTTAGATCTCTCAGGTAGTCAAGGAAGCATCGCTTCCAATGCCCCTTCAATTGAAAATAGAAACAAGTGGACTCTTTAGCATTTGCACATGGAACTATCTCATAACTGGCCTTTCTTTTAAGGTCAAAGTTTTTGACTTCGGCCAATTTCTCTCCCTTAGGAGAAGAAATCAATTTTGGACTATCATCGTTGTCATTACCTATGTCCATAGAAATTTGGGAGGTAGATCTTCCAATCAATTTTGCTTTACCAGTGCGCCAAATCATTGCTGATTCAGCAACAATTAGCAAATATGTCAGATCAATAAGGGTCACGTTGTGGTCTGTCATATAGTAGTCCTTGACGAACTAACCATATGACTCAGGAAGTGGTTGAAGATCCAAGTCAACAGCTAGCTTCCTTGGGATATCGACAACCAACATTCCCAGTCTGTCAATGTGCAGCTTCATCTTCAGAACGTGTGCACATACAGGACTTTCATCTCGATGCTTACATGCCAAAAGGGCTTGCGTGACCTTGAAATTTTCAAGTTGTCGAAAACGTGGGTCAGGGAGAATCACCGGAGGAGGTAGAGGAAGAGAAGTATGATTTCCAGTTCCACCAATACACGAAGAATGGATTGATTTCACCTCGATCGACACGTGGAAGATCATCTTCAGATGGAAAGCCTTTTCCAAAAGGACGAGGAAGACCATAGCTGTTAAAACTAGACATGTACAAGGGAGAAAATTCAAGTTAGTTGATTTAATCCTTAATATAACACCCAAATGAAATATTAAGGCTAGGACCCAACATAATAATTCACAATTCGGAAGAGGGATGCTGTAATCCAATTGCAAATTATTTGAATGTAGGTAAATGACGATTTACCAATTCCACCATGAAAACAAAATTTTAAACGAATTAGGTTTTAAATGAAATTCCTAGATCTTTTGAGATTCATTGAACTTTCCAATGGCATGTTTAATCTTGATTATGCCCTTCAAGTTTGTGACTGGGATACCGAGGATCACAAACAAAGTGTGAATAACCATGCAAATTAGCTTGGTACTATCAATGTCATTTATCATCTAATCAATGTGTCGGTTAACCACACACGCTCCATTGATCAACGATAATTTACGAGCTACCCATTGTCATCCATCATTAGTCCTATATTAGTGTGCCGGTTAACCACACACGCTCCACTAATGACCAATGAGGCGTAATGTGCAATTTCATGGGTTAGCATCAAATTCACATTTTCCTAAAGTAACTAAGATTGGGAATTTATAAAAACATTTAGTTACTTTATAATTCATTATACTTTTAACGAGAGTTTAAGTGTCCTATCAAACACGTTTGACTAACGACCCTCCACTGGTAAAGGGTGCGGTGGGTAAGAGTGGATACCCAATGGCAGTCATTCTACAGGTCGCTTCCTTAAACACCGCTTATATACTAGCTTCGTGAATGAGGCCTAGTAACGGTAAGACTAACATTTTCTTATACATATATATATATATATATATATGTATGTATATATATATATATATATATATATATATATATGTATATATATATATATATATATATATATATATATATGTATACATATATATATATATATATATATATATATATATATAATTAAACTTTTAATCTTATATAGTATAAGGGTGTATTTTATATATTTAAAATACTAAGTGGTTTAATCTTTTAATTTAATTAAATTTAAACCTATCTATGGATTTATTAATAGTATTTTAATTAAAACACTTAATTAATTAATTAATAAAATCTATGAGGGTGTATTTTTAAACTATTAAAAATATTAGGGTTTTACCATTTAAATTTCCAAAAATTAAAACTTCAATTTCAAATTCAAACTATAAAACCAAAAGGGTGTAATTTGAAACTTTTTCAAAATTTAGGTTAAAACTTTGAATCAAAATAATCGTATATTATCTAAATTTAACCAAATCCTTTAATTTTGATTAGGATTTGATGATACCAATAAGAAAAATCGACTTTAGGCATTAAAAACGAATTATGGTAATTATCCAAATCAAAATCTGATCTAAAAATCGAAATTTTAGGTAATAGACGAGTCAACTCGTCGAGTTGGGCTCTAAACTTGTCGAGTTCACCCAACTCGTCGAGTTCATCATGGACTCGTCGAGTTCATGTGTGAGACAACCAAAATTCGATTTTCAATTACTTTGGACAGTTCACTCTTGCACCAATTCAATTGAAAAACATCTTAGTCTGTGATACCACTAATGGGTTTTGATCATATCTACATTCCTATGTGATCATGCAACCCTAATTGCTTTGGATCTTAGTTTTTCTCTATTTAACATACAAATATGAACACCAAAGCAATAACCCTATAGACTAGCATACAATTTCGAAATCATGTATAAAACTAGGGTTAGAAGATTACCTCACTTGTTATGTAGTAACAACAAGAATCACCTTGACTCTTGAAAGCTTAGTTCCCCAAGTGTTGCACCTCTAATGGAGTCACAAACACCCAATGCAAAGAATGATATGGAGAGAGGTGGAAAATCGCCTATCCTAGGGTTTCTTAAGCTTAGGGCCGAAATTCCAAGAGGTGTAGGGGATTTATATAGTTCTGTGGGCTGCTAGGGTTTATGGAGGAAACCCTAATTCCTGCTTAAGGCTTAAGCAACCCATGGACCTCCTCTTTAGAGCCCTTGGACGAAATATTATGGTCATACCCATAAATTTCGTCCACTCCACTCTATGGAGTCCATTAGCCCAGTTCACAACTATTAATTATTTTCAAAACAACCCCTCAATTATTAATCAGTTCCTTTAATCCCAAAATTAATATCAAATTAATTTATGATTAATTACTAATTAATAATATGACTTCCAAATAATATATTAATCTTGCAATATATTAATAAAATCATTCTGAGTACCAATTTATTATTCATATAATAAATCCTACTCTCTCTCTCTCTATCTATCTCTCTCTCTCCACTAGTCATCTTATCAAGTTGCATGAGTGAAGGCAACCCAAAAGGACCATGCTACATATCAAATCAAGTACATACCAATTATAGTTATGGGGTTAGACACCTAATCCAACACCATCACCACCACCCCTCACGACCACCCCACCCATTACCCACCAAAACCACAGACACCACCACCAACAACAACCTATCACCACCAAGCACCACCCACCACTCACTATAATCACAACCCTTACCACCACCCTCCACCATACATGTCATCCTCACCACCACCACCACACCCTACCACCTACCACCACCAAACATCACCACACACCACCACCCGTGATTATGTGTATATAATCATATGTGATTATGTTTATCTAATCACATATATTTTATATGGACAACATTTCTTTTGTCCATAATAATCATATGTGATTAGATACATATAATCACATGTGATTAGATATATATAATAACATGTGGTTAGATATATTTAAACACATATGATTAAAGTTGAAAAAAAAAGAATAATTGTATCTAGAACATGATAATGAATATTGTCCATATAAATCATATGAGATTGTGATTATATGTATGTAATCACATATTATTTATATGGTTAAAATTTATTTTCGCATTCACGATTCATATAATTAGATACATATAATCATATCTAATTCATCTAGATAAGTTTCATTTTCACGTTTGCGATTAAATAGTTGTTGTTGTAGTTAATCATATATGATTATATATATATATATATATATATATATATATATATATATATATATATATATATATATATAATCACATATGATTTAATCACATATTTAATCGAGACCGCAAAAACGAATTGTGTCAATATAAATCATATATGCTTAGATATACATAATCACATGTGATTAAATACATGAGAAAGAACTATTGAATAAAAAATGTGAAAATGAATTTTCCCACATTAATCATATGTGATTAGATACATATAATCACATGTGATTATATATATGAGGAAAACTATTGAATCAAAAATGTAAAATCATATGTGATTCGATAAATATAAGCATATGTGATAAAATACATATAATCATATTTTATTAAATATACGAGAACAACTATTGAATAAAAATGAGAAAATAAATATTTTCCACAAATATAATATGTGATTAAATACATATAATCATATGTGATTAGACTAACTTTTTCTTTCACTCTTATTTATTTTAGGATTTTCAATACTGATGATGATTAGTTCTTATTTTTTAGCAGCATAAATTGGTTCATTTTCAAATACGATTAGATACATATAACCAAATGTGATTAAATACATTAGAAAAATATTGAATCGAAAACGCGAAATCGAATCTTGTACATGTAACTCATACGTGATTAGATAACATATAATCACATATGATTATATATATATATATATATATATATATATATATATATATATAGGGTGAGGTTCAATAGAGAACCATAATTAACCAAGGAACCAATCTTTTTTTCAACTTTTAGAAATTATTTATTATAAAAAAAAAACTAAAAATACAGAAATTCATAACTTTTTATCTTTTTTCCAATGATATCAAATTCGATTTTTTTTACGCCAAATTCACAATGTGAATCTTTGAAAATTCACAATGTGAATCCGGATTCACACGGTGAATCCGAAAAATATTTTTCACATTCACAATGTTAATATATGAATTTAGATATTTTTAGATTTTTTTTTTCGATAAAGAATAAGCTCTAGAAATTGAAAAAAAAGATTTGGTTCCTTGAAGAACCAATAATTATGGTTCTCTATTGAACTTTTCCATATATATATATATATATATATATATATATATATATATATATATATATATATATATATATATATATATATATATATATATATATATATATATATATATATATAATCATATATGATTTTTGTGGACAATATTCATTTTAGCATTTTTGATTCAATAATTGGTCTTGTGTATTTAATCACATGTGATGATATATATTTAATCACATACGATTTTTGTGGACAAAATTTATTTTCGCATTTTTGATCGAATAGTTTTTCTCATATATTTAATCACATGTGACTATATTGATTTATATGTACAATATTCGTTTTTGAATTTTAATTTCAATAATTTTTCTCATCTATTTAATCAGATATGATTATATGTATTTAATCACATATGATTAATAGAGACAAAGAACAAATATAGGTACCGGATGATCGGAGTTGTATGGAATATGGCTAGAATATTTTTGTCTTTATATGATTTTGATGACACTTAATTTTTTGGAAAATATAAAAATTAAAGCAAAAGAGGTAAAGAAATTCATTTTTTTCTATAAATTTTATTCTTTTTTCTAATATCTAGAAAAATGTAAATTACAAAGTTCATCTTCACAACTCACGCCGATCAATAATTTAATGGAGTTTTCTTAATTGACATCAGAAGATCAGACGACCTCCTTCTTTTGCAGCTGACTGGAACGCAAACACATCATCTTCACAATCTAACAATGATCTGGATTCGTCCAACCCTAGTTGCAATCTCAAAGTCGAAGTTAGGGATTAGGTTTTCGACACTTTCAACATGACGGATCTTCGGCACTGTAAATCCCAAGAGTTATTCAATCAAAGCTTCGGCTAACAGTAACCGGAAGTAGTTCGAAGGAGTTCTACAGACAACAGCAAAATCGAAGCTCACTAGACGTCAATTAAGAAAACAGCAAAATCGAAGCTCACTAGACGTCCGAGTGAGACGAAATTGACGGCGAGCAGTAGTGGAGAGATCAAAGTGATCATTTTCTGGTCTCAGATGCGCTTCGAAGGTCATCAGTAAAAGTAGATTGAAAAACCTCTAGATGGTGGCATTTGAAACTAGATCCGGTGAAACCAACTCTAGTGACTGATAAAAATGAGATCAAAGAGAAGACAAAAAGGAGATGGTTTCTAAAGAGTGAACGAGTGGTGATGAATTAGGATAAGCAGCTGTGGATCTGGTAGCAGTAGTGGTCGATAAAACGAGATCTGGTAGTATATGGTCGCCGATGAAACTAGATCCGAAACCGATGAGAGAATGTTGTTGGATTAGGTGTCTAAGCCCATAAACATAATTGATATATACTTGAATTGATAGTAGCACAGTCCTTTTGGGTTGCCCTCAAAACTAGCAACTGGACAACATGACTTGTGGAAAGAGAGGTTGAATTTATTATTTGATTGTTAAATTGAAATAAATGATTTATTAATATATTATGAGAATAATATATTAATTTGAAATAGTAATATTTAAGTAATATTTAATCAGAAATTGATTGGAATTAATTTTGGGATTAAAGGAATTAATTAAAAGTGAAGGGGCTAAAGTGCAATTGTTCAATAGTTGAGCAAGAGGTTCCAGAACCTTCCTAGGGAAAGAGGTGGACGAAATCTACAAGGATAATCTAGGGTTTCTAGAATATCCCATGTGGATAAATAAGGAGTTGGATAATTACCAATTTGAATTAATAATATTATATTCAGATTAGGGTTATCAGGGCATCTTATCTGCACTATAAATAGACCTCTACACCTTATGAATTTAGGCCACCTGAAAACCCTAAAGGAATAGCTAAAATTCCTAGCACTCCTCTCCTCTCTCCTCTCTCACCCTCTTGCTTGTGTTGGGTGTGAACTACTAGAGGCGTGACACTTGTGACGCTTGCTCTCAAAGTTCAAGAAGACTAGGATTTCATTGTTATTTCGATATAACAATTAAGGTATGTTTTTCTTAACCCTAGTAGTGATTTCGAAAATATACTAGTAGATTTAGGGTTTCCTAATTGATGTTCAAATGGTGTATGTTCAATTAGAGAAAACATAGATCTTCAATTAGGGTTGTATACACACATAGGTTTTTGTTTCTTATGCTCAAAACCTATCAGTGGTATTAGAGCTTTGGCTTGTTTTCTACTCAATTGATTACAATTATTGAATTTGATCAATTAGGGTTTATGGCAATTAAACCTTTTTGGATTTAGGGTTTCGAAATTAGGGTTTCCTTGAGTCCTAAGTTTCGAAATTAAGGAAAGGGTTTACCCCTTTCCCTTGCCCTACAAGTTTGGAATTTTAGGGTTTCCTTAACTCTCCAAAATTTCAAAAATAGCAAGGATTGAAATCATTGCCTTCCTCCCCAAGATTTGCTATTTTCGAATATTAGGGTTTTTGATAGGGTTATCTTATTTTTGGTAATTATCTGTATATTTGATTAATTGGATAATTATAACATTTGTTTTATCCCTCCCACGACTTTCGAAAATTAGGGGGAGAGGATTAGGATTAAATTATCTTGATTAATTTAATTGGATAATCCTCAATTGATTTAATAAATTAATTAAATATTTAACTAATAAGATAATTATTAAATCATTAGTTTTTAATTTTTAAATTTAAAATAAATTCTTTTAATTTCGAAATTAAAATTTAAAATTTAAAAACCCTAGTATTTTGAACAGTTTAAAATACATCCTTGTAGATCTTATTATTAACTTAATTAAATGATTAATTAAAGGATAATCAATAAATCCATAAGATGGTTTAAATTTAATTAAATTAAAAGGTTAATTTATTAAATATTAACTCTTTGGAATTTTAAAATGTTTTAAAATACAATTTATACTATATGTAAAATTAAATGTTTAATATTTACTATATGTATAAGACTAAGTCAGTCGAACCACTAGTACGACTCGTTCACGAAACCGATCTATAAGGGGAGTTTAAGGAAACGACATATAAAATGACCGCCATTCGGTATCCACTCTTACCCACCGCTCCCTTGATTGTTGGAGGGTCGTTAGCCGAACGGGTTTGATAGGACATAACCTCATTAAAGTATGATGATGAAAAGTAACTAAACTATTTTCTAAAATCCCACTCTTAGTTACTTTAGGAAAAATGTGAATTTGATGCTAATCTATGAAATTGCACATTACACTTTATAAGTCGTTAGTGGAGCGTGTGTGGCTAACCAGCACACTAATGTGGGACTAATAAAGAGAAACAATGGGTGTCTCGAAAGTTATCGTTGATTAATGGACTGCGTGTGGTTAACCGACATTAAAATGAGATGATAAGTGACATCGAGAGTACCAAGCTAATTTGCATGGTTATTCACATCTCGTTTGTAATTCTCGGCATCCCAGTCACAAAAGTGAGAGCATAATCGATATTAAACATGCCATTGGTTAGATTCAACGAATCTCAAATGATCTAGGAGTTTCATGAGATTGAAATTGGTAAATGCTTTGCCTACCTAAAATAGATTCGAATTTGATTACGGCATCCCTCTTCAAAGTTCGAATCGAAAATATGAATCCTAGCCTTAATTTAAATTTATGGGTTAATAATTAACGATTAAAATCAACTAACTTGAATTCTCTATTCTCCTTTTACAGATTTAATGTTCAGATAACAATGGTTTTCCTCATTCTTCTGGAAATGTTTTTTCCTCTACCTTCTGAAGATGATCTTCCATATTCTGGTCAAGATGAAAGTGTGTTCCCTTCATCGAGCAATGGTGGTAATGGAGGTCATCCTTCTTTAAATATTCCTCATCTTCCTCCAGTGACTCTCCCTAAGTCATGTTTCCTTCAAGCTGAAAATACAAAGTTACTCAAGCCCTGTTGGCATGTAAACATCATGATGGAGAGTTTGTGTGTGCGCATGTTCTGAAAATGAAATCTTACATTGACAAATTGGATATGTTGGGTGTCGTTTTCCTAAGGGATCTAGCCATTGACTTGGTTCTACTTTTTCTTCCTAAGTTATATAATCAGTTCAATAAAGACTACTATATGACTGACCACGACGTGACCCTAATTTATCTGACACATATGTTGATTGTTGCTGAAGCATAAATGCTTAAAAGCACAAGTGAAACAAAATTGTTTGAAAGATCTGTCTCCCAAATTTCCATGGACATTGACAATGGTAACAATGGTAGTCTAGAAAAGGTTTCTCTTCCCAATGAAAAGGGATCCGCCAAGTTCAAACCATTTGACCATATGGTAAAGAGAAAGGCTAGTTCTGAGATAGTTCCATGTGCAAATCCTAAAAGGTCCATATGTTTCTATTGCTAATTGGAGGGACATTGGTTGTGAAGCTGCCCTGACTACCTGAAAGATCTTAGAGATGGTAAAGTCAAGTCGTATGACTCCACTTCAGGTACATCCATTATCTAACTTCATTACTTTAATGAGTTCCTATTCGTAGATTCTTAATACATGATGTAATGATCACATTTTGATGTTTTGTAGGATCTAAGATAAAGAAGGAATCTTGATAAGAGTGAGTTGAATCTGATCGTGAGATATGGATTTCGGTCGCATGGCTCGATGATCCGATTTTGGAAGCTACTACTTGGGAGTGATGATAATAGACTGCTTAGGAAATGTCTAGAAACATTATTTTCATTTTTTCAATGTAAGGATAAGTTCTAAATTTTTTGTTTATTATTAATAAAAGTGAACTTTTTATTTATCTACTTTACTTTATATTTCCTTGCAATGACATTTATGAAAATTGGTGGTTACATTTCTATTATTAGCAATGTTAATTGGCATTTGATTCTTATTTTATCACTTGTGGTATTATCATAATTAACCAAGTGAAAAGAAATTCTCATCACCCAAGTTTTAATTGGATAGAATCTTGGAGTCATGCAATTTGAATAGTGTGATGTATGAGAATCTTCATCATTGGAAGATTATAACTAATTCGTTTATCGCATGTTTATGTAATCAAAGTGAAGGACTAATGGATCAAGTAGACATTGATGTGGACTATTCAGATCTGCCACAAAGGATGATAACTTTATTCGTCATGATTTACTGATTATTTCAGTAAATATGGTTATATTTATAAGATTATTCATAATTCTGATACTTTGAAAAGTTTCAAAGAGTGGCAGAACGAATAAGAAGAATCTTTTAGGCAGAAAGATAAGGGGTTTCTTCAATCTAAAAGGAAAGGAGAGTAATTTAGTATCGTGTTTTGTGATCGTCTTAATGACTGTGGAAACATGTCACAATTGATCCTCAAAGAACATCTTAATGCAATTGTTTGACTAAGAAGAGGAAGCAGAAATTGTTAAAATGGTTCAATCAAGAGATGAGTCATAATTTGTATCCAATTAAAATTTTAGAGTCATACTCTAGTTACTACACATCGTATCTTCAATCTTATTTCATACTAATTAGGTTTATAACCTCTCATGAAATGTGGAGTAATAATGTTTTCTTACTCTAGCCCATTGGAATTGGAAGTTGTGATCTTTTTGGTTAAAAAAAAGGATGAACTAAGGCCAATTTCATGAAGTGTTTTTTTGTTGAGAATCCATACTAACTTTTGAATATGTGTTTTTGATCGTCAAGGAATGTTCCTTGAGAGAAAAACTTATATATCAAGAAGTCAGTGGGAGTCTCATTGATCTTGAAGAGTTCCAGGAGTCAATCAAGAATAAACGTTTTAGTTATCAGTAGCACACGACCTGAGGTTGATAACCTATCGTGTTAAGTCAACACATTCTTGTTTCTGTGTACCTTCCAGTTAGGTTTGCAATGCTTATGAGTTCTATGGTTCTCATTTGACAACGAAAGGCAGAGCACGTTGGTCAGTGATAGTACATTGGTCAATGGAAGTGAGATGCTTAAACAACATGGAAGCGTTGGTAGGTCCTTGTGCTACCAAAGGGCAAGAAATCAAGAAAAAGTAAAGTTCGGTCAATGAAAGCTAAATTAGAATTTGACTTTGTCATAAATCTTGTTGTAACACCTCGTTATTTTCTTCTTCTAAATCAATCCAATTCAATCAAAAGTCAGACTCGTTTATGCTATCTGTTTACTGTGTTTAAGGCCAGTTTGAGAGTCTCTAAGCCTAGTACACTTAAGGATTGAGTGTTATGAAGTATTAGTTCGATATAAGAAGGCTGCTCCGAACCAGAAAGCCCAACACATGAGGTTCATGGCCGTAAACCCTGTTCAAGGCCGTGAACACTCTTCTAGCCGTGAACCACCCTCCATATATAAGAGATTGCTGCATTTTTTCTTCATTTCTCCAAACTCCAGCTATGAATTACCCATTCTCTCTCAAGTATCATCAAGTGAAGGCTCACTTTTCACTCCAAAATGTAAGCATCTCATCCTTATTCTTGTTCATGCTTAGAAACCCTTTTTTATAGCCTTGATTCATCATCTTTCATCATAATCTTCAAGATCTTCAAGGGATTACGGCCGTAAACCCTTCATAAGGGCCGTAAACCCTTCAAAGGATCTTGGGCCGTAAACCCTCCCAAGGTCGTGAACTCCTAGAGTTTGGCCGTGAACTCCTTATGATCAATCACATGTGATTCTAACACTCCATTGAGAGTGTTTCCTAGTTCATAAGGTTGTTTCCCTTACATGTTAGTTGTTTTAAACACTAATTATATACATATATGTATCAATATATGTTATTTAGGAGTCATTTGTGCCTCGAGACTTCATTCGTGGAACTTCTCATCCTTACTCAAATCTTCAATTGAATTGCCCACATAAGGTGAGTTCATACCCATATAATCTACCTTTTAAATGACTTTAAATGCTTTTTCGGGGGGGGGGGGATACAAGTTGAACACAATCTAATTGTGTTAGTAAATACTTGTGATATCAATCACATAAAAGATTTCCTTATGCTTTGAATCTTTACTTTTACAATAAAGGATTATCCAATACTTACATAATGACTTAAAGTCATGTGAACTCTTTTCAAAATCACACAAACTCTTTTAAGATACCGTTAAACTCTTTAAAATGTATTTATAACTCTTTTGGTTGATAATTGTCAAAATCATGTTCATATATGTATATGTATATAAATAAGACTTAAAAGGGATTAGGACTAATAAGTTATCTTATTTCCTTTTCCTTGTTTGGATGTGGACTTAAGGTGGGGTTATTTTTCCGAAGGCCGTTTCCTTCTTAATTATATATACATTATACATATGGGAATATAAAATGTTACTTGAGTCGGTATCATTACCTTTGTATCATGCTGAGCAAAGGGGTACTTTCAGAATAGAACATGCTAATCAGATAGAACGTATAAATTATAATAGGTATAATTTATGAAACAAATGAGAAATATATATTCTATATAAGTATACGAGGTCTAAAATACTTTGTCAAGAAAAGGGTATAATTCGATCTTTACTTAAACTAAAATGTGATGGTACATATTCAGGATATAACAATACTTGCTATTTTACATTCTTGTAACCAGAGTCTCTTGGAGGGAGAGTGGGCATTGTGTGTATAGATCTATATAGGATTGACAATCCTACATCCCGACTGCTAGCCACAGTCTGACAGACAAGCCATGGGGTGACAAATGTCACATATTCAGTTTCGACACCAGTAGGTCGTCGTGTTCATTCTAGTCCAGTATGGTTACAACTTTATCACATTTTAAACCCTAATTAACCAGGTTAATATTAGGGTAGTTATTCTTCAGTAGTTTATTTTTAAGAAATATTACTGTATTAAACGGTTTTATGAGGATTTAAAACTACTTTACAGAACGGTTTTATGGAGATTTAAAACTACTTTACAGAACGGTTTTATGGAGATTTAAAACTACTTAATGGAACGGTTTTATGGAATTAAAACTACTTATCAGTTGTAAAGCAGAAACTATAAGATTTTCTGGAATGTCATCAGTCATTTTCTTAAAACTAGTATAACATAAAGGATCTTAAATGGTTAATTTTATAATTTCTTGGTTGATACACCAGAGTTATACATAATTAATATCCGACTGACAGTGGAATGTGTGAGTTCCGCCTTATTTCCTGTTCCTTGTTTAGTTGTGGGCTTAGGGTAGATTCACACATTTAACTGTCGATTCGATATTAGGTTATATGTAACTAGTAAAAACTAAGTAATTGTAGAGGGAACTATTGTGGTTATCATTTTATCTGATAAGAAAATATAGGATTTTCTTGAAGAACTAGCGAAGTATTCCAAAAAACTTAGAGTATACTTCATATAACTAAAATACTTATGAACTCACCAGCTTAAATGCTGATCTACTCTTTCAAAATTACTTGTACTCTCAGGAATCCAATAGACAGGTACACTCCCAGAGCTTTTGAGAAGGCAACCTAGTATCGTGCTGCGTCTTTCGTCTTTTACCATATCTACTTTGATGTTTGAATATGTAATGTTTAACCACTTATGTAAAACTTATACTTATTAATGCAATGGTTGTTTGTACTTTGATTACTATAATGCATGTGTTGTGATACTTGACATGATGTCCTCCACCCCCGAATGTTTCCTCCGTTCTGGTTTGGGGTGTGACAAATTGGTATCAGAGCATTGTTTATAGTGAACTCAGTATATCAGTCATAAAATATATACAACTATAAACACATTGGGATAAAAACACTCTGACCAAGAATTATACTTTAAAATATAACAATATTTTATAAAAGTATAAGTACATTCAGAATATGTATATACTAGAACGAGTATCACAATAAGAACAAAACAAAAGTATTTGGATGTTGGACACTGCAGTTAATCATGGACAGTTATGTAATAATATATGGGATCAATATAGCCTGATCAACTATATTTATTTGAGATACGAACAACATGTGTTTGGGAGTGATAGTGGTGTTGCAACAAGTCTAAAACTTACCTAACTACCAGAAGAATTCTAGAATCCAACATAAAGTTTAAAATACTATAGGAGTATTTTATGATACTATAGTCACAAAACTAAAAACTTATCAACTTCTTATATCAATAAGTTCTAAAATCAAATATTTTATTAAAATACAATAAGAGTATTTGAGATACCATAAATAAACTTTTGGAAAATTTTAAAAGATCTCTTCTGGTAAGTCTATAATTACTAAGTGGATACGTAAGGTTATATATAGTTAAAATTTTATAGACTTAGAATATGTGATTTTCACTCTATTTCCTTTTCCTTTTCCTTGTCTGGATGTGGTTTTAGAGTAGGATCACTTATTCGAAGGTATATTTGATCTGGATTGTATATAATCGGTATACACTATATGATTATAGAAAGACCGGAATGGATCATCCTTATAAAAATGTATTTGTAACGAAAAAGTTTTATTAATCTCATAGATTCTTTAGTCATTCCCATTCTCGTATAAACCACTTAGATAGATGTAATCACTCCAACAACCACCGGAAGAATCAACGAAGGCCCAGAAGAGATTCGTTAGGAAAATTTCGAGAAAGAAACAGTTGAGGAGTAGAGAAACTATAGATACCACCAAGTACCTTTACCTTATAAAGGGCACTGATGAGAAGTTCGCATGAACTTCTGGGATTCAAACTATTCATTATGAAGTAGTGGGGAACAGTGTCAGAATCGGAAGTAAGACGGCTCAAGAATTCAATATACCTACGAAGGAGAAGGACACCATATAGATACCCGGAGAGAACAAATTATTACCACCCAGAATAGAACGGAGAACAGAGGAAAACAATACGTGATTCATGTGAAGTGTTTGACCGCCTTTTTCATCTCATTAATAATTAATAAATTAATGCAACCAAGTGAGTTAGTGATTACATTACTCACATTAGGTTTTGAGCTTATCGTTTTCACTGTCACAGCTAATAACAATAAATCGGATCACAAAATCTTAATTGAGAGTGATTATTTCTCAAATTCATAAGTCTATTTTATGTAGACTTTATTATGAATTACTTTTAGATCTTTTCGGAAGTTGGAACATGATATCCACTAACCAAAGATAACTTAGTTCAGATGTCACTCCTCTGATAACCATTATAGAAACTTACTTCTACCCTTTACCAGGACTGCATCATAGGGATGTAGGTCGAATCATTGAGAACCGGATAACAAAACGAAAAATTTATATGTATATATAAATATTTAGAATACATCTAGAGCAAACTATCGTTTCTCACGAACTCATTTTCTCATCGTGTAGCAAAATCATGCCTCCGAAGAAACGTAACCAACCCATCAGTAAAACACCAATCCTTCAGATAGATTCAACTACGTTTCAAGCTGCAGTCACAACAGCTGTAGCAGCTTTCATGGCTCACCTTAATGCTAACAATGCAAATGTTAGTGAAAATGTAATCGGCAATCTCGATCGTGGTGATAACCAATTTCAGCAACAAGTGCCTACTTGTAAAGACACTCCGGACCTCAAACCTAATATCCTGAAACGAAAGTTCGAGAACGAGAAAGGGAGTTATTCAACTCAAGAACCTACTAAAGGGCAACAAACTGGGGCAGACAATACCCCCATCAGCCCTGCTATCCCAACACCGACCACACCATACTTGGGAAACCTCCCATACTGCATCAAGTGTAACTACCATCATCATGGAGTCTGTTGAGTGTTGCATTGCATTAGATGCAACATGAAGGGGTACACCGCCCACATCTGTAGGACCCCAGTCGAGTTCATCACTTCAACTACCAATGTTGGAACCATTCCAATATGTCACTTTTGTGGTGAAATAGGACATTTCAAGAAGGACTGTCCAACAGAAAAGAACAATGGGGGAGTAGGAGGATTTTGACCCAGAGAATGGGGAAGCATCAAAGAACCCTGCTATATTTTTGGTACGCTTCCAAACCCCAATGATTATTTATAATTATGATTACTCTCTCGTTCGAACCAAATCACATCATTCATATAAAATTTGAAACCCTAACAGGTAAGCTATGATGGCTTAGTGTATACATAAGGGTCATTTATAATTAAGATTTGTAGATTTAGAGTGAGTGATCCCGCCTCATTTCCTGTTCCTTGTTTGGTTGTGGATTTAGGACAGGGTCGCTCAGTCAAATATCTTACCAATTTTAATTATACATGACTTGTGTACACCAAGCGATTATAGAGAGACCTAGTAGGGATCATGTCATGAAAGTCCATAATTTCAAATTATCAGAACCTGCGTACTGTTAGTGCTCGTTAATTTCAGATCAAAATTTTGTGGTAATAATACCAAGGACAAAACCGAAAGCACTGAACAACATATGTGCGTAACTAACACATCGTCCTGATAATATTTTCTTCCAAATCGACTTAATAATTATTTTTCGTCGAGGAGTTCCAACATCATCAGTTGACGTGGTTTAGCTTGGTCCTTACCATGCAAAATTCCTATACTGTGTAAAAGAGCTTTTTCCTTAAATCATCCGTTAGATGAAATCCTTCCAATCCATAACGAAAACCCTTATATCACTTTTCACTTCAAAACTTCAGAAGTACCCATGCGAGGGGTACCACACCCTTCTAGCCTACTCAGTAGATAGGAAACTTGAAACAAAAAGCACTAAAGTAGTCTCAGAAGTCAGTAACCACCGAAGTACCCCCAATAGATCTCATAGGAAAATTATTGTACCGCAGGTCAAGTTCAAGAATGGAGACTAAGAACTCAATAGGTTAATCTATCGCTGCTAAGTGTATATGCGAGAGTGGTATATAATTTAGACTTAACAAGATTTAGGATGTGTGATTCCGCCCTATCTCCTGTTCCTTGTCTAGTTGTGGGCCTGGGGCAGAGTCACCCATCTAAACGTTTTGTCAAATCCAAATTATATATGACTTATATACATGAGGTGATGGTGGATGAGCCAACTATGAGTCTTATCATGAACTTCTGAGAAAAAGCCAGCAGGCTTACTATAACAACCGGAGATACCTGAGTGGGAGTGGTAGCAGATTATAATGGGCTTCATAATCAAGTTACACAAGGCAACATGTGGACTTGATGCCATTTTGAGTGATCGTCGCCAGATTAGCCAAGCCCGCACACTTCCTACCATTTTAAAGAAACATGCAAAATAGAGAAGTTAACTAGAACGTGTGTTAGAGAGATTAGTTAGACTGCACGTTGTTTCAATATCTGATATCTTCGTTTGAGAAAATAGAATCATCTCCCAGTTCAGGCAGTCACTTCAGAAATCTCTGGGAACTAGGCTAGTCATGAGCATAGCCTACCATCCTTAAACTGACAGACAGAATAAGAGAACTATTCAAGCATTAGAAGTCATACTGAGAGAATATGTGATCGACTTTGGTATAGCATGGGATACCCATTTACCAATTAGTCAAGTCCTTTATCATGCTAGCATTGAAAGTTGCTCCATTCGAAACCTTCTGTGGTCACAAGTGCAGATCCCCTGTGCGCTGCACTAAATTAGGTGACATGCAACTAGCTAGAGGTCCAATTTCCAGACAGCACCTTCGCTGGTCCGAAAATCATATGAGAAACTACCGAGAAAAGAGTACGAATCAGGAAGCAACGTAAGGCTTCCAAAGTCAATCAGAAAAGCTAAGCCATCAATAGGAGAAAATCCTTCAAAATTTCCAGGTTGATGACCACGTCATGTGATGTTCTTACCCTGGAAGGACATGATACGCTTCGGAAAGTGTGGAATACTAAATCCAAGGTACATAAGATCATTCGAGATTCTTGCTAGATTTGGTCCAGTAGCTTATAGACCCCGACTACTTCAAGAATTCAATAATCTACATCCTACCTTCCACGTCTTTATCTTGAAAAGTATTTATCCGACGAGACCTTTGTTTTCCCACTCGATTAGAACGAGATAAATGAGAACCTCAATTTTGTGGAAGAATCCGTAGAAATCCTAGACAGCGAAGTCATTAGAACTAATCAGATCCCTATCCCGATAGTGAGAGTCCGCTTAAAGTGCATAGCGAGGACCCAAATTCACTTGGGGTCGAGAGGATCATCAGAACCATAAGTATCTACTTTTTCCCTTAGACTAAATTTCGAGACGAAATTCTCTCTAACGGGGGGATAATGTAACACCCCATTATTTTCTTCTTGTAAATCAATCCAATTAAATCAAAAGGCAGACTCGTCTTATGATTGTAGTTTGGTAATGATAGATTCACATGGATGGGGACATATACACCATAAAATCCAAGTGACAAAAGGTTTTTCTCTAATTCATAAAAATGATTATGAGGAAACACTTTCGCTAGTAGATTTTAAAGATTTGATAAATATCATTATGGTTAGCAATTATGATAATTGCATTCTCAAATTCTCAATATGATTATGGCATCTGTTTTCATAGTTCGAATTGTGACAAATGGCAGACTACAGTTTGAAGGTTCAGGACTTATAGCTATAAGTTCTGGAAGAGTTTATACACACATATATGCTATTTAATGAATGTGTATAAGCTTGAGAAGTCTAGATGAAGAATTATCGAAACATCACATATCAAAAATTTTCACTTTAGTAAGAAAGTCAAAGATTATTGATTTCTAGAAGTTCAGATGATTTTTGGATACATGTCAAAGCTAGTGGGAACATAATTGGTGTGCTATTAGGAGCATATTTATTATGCCAAGTGTTCCAAGTTGGCAATACTAATTGTAAGAAACAAAGATTTCGAATTTCCAAATTGTAAAGTTTGGGAATTGTTTCGCTACTGAAACATTTACGGGAGAGGGCACTCATACTTCATTTCAAATCTAAAAGTTTAGATTGAAGGTTTTAATAAAACTTAGTCTTGGACATATATGAATATCGTGTTGAAATGGCTCAACATAGGAAATTCGATATATAGAAATATTATAGCAAAAGACTGATCAGATATCGGATCTTTATTATGAATCGAGTTCCATATGCTTCAGATATAGGATCATTTACATATGCTATAATATTCACTTGTTCTAATTTTTCCAAATGCCTTGCATATTGAGAGGGAAAAAGGACTAGAACTTGGTGTGACTAAAGTTGTTGAACAACTGTCAAGAACACTCTGAGGTTTACAGATGATTGGTTGCTTGTGGACAGTTGGAAGTATAGTATTAATTTGAATGGACCATATTGACATAATTCTGGATGGAGTTGATTATTATTCAAAATTGATGGTCATATGGGAATATGGAAATGTTTCCATGGAGGGAGTTTTTTTATTACAATCTACATGTAAGATGGAAACTTTAATGCAAGGAAGGTGTTCAAGGAGTGTGTCTTGAATCTAAGACTTCTTACCATGGAATTGTTTTTAGTAACAAAGTTCTAATGGTACATTCTTTAATATCGTTGGATAAGTCTTTTTGACTTTGAAGCTTCGACATCATAGGATGACAATGCATATAAGGTTGGAATTCTAACACATTTAGTAGTGAAAAGAATATGGAATTGTGAAATGAGCATCACTAGGATAATTTCCAGTCCATCTGTTCACTAAGGAAGCACAATAGAGAGACATAGTATGCATGTTTATAACATGGCATGACTGATGTTTAATTCAAGTGTTTAGTTGATTACTCGAAATATTATACAATGAATAAAGTCTAAATAATATGGTGATTAAATAATAAGAGTTCTATTTATATTAAATAGTTCTGAGACCATAGTTAATTAAGTTATTTTTGTGTTTCATTTTGCATATTTTACTTCCCGAATAGTTGGATTATTCAAACATCCACAGTCGATCGTACTTTTGGAAGTAAGTAGCGAATTAAGACTATCGTGAACTAGATTGTAGATTGTCTATGGACATTAGACATAGTAATGATTTTGCTACAATGTTCATGAGTACATGGAAAATGGGGATTTTGAGTATTGGATAAACCTACGCTCAGAGAATTACTTCATGGATTCTATCACGAGTAATTCTGAGACGATAACACCTTATATTCTTGAAACAGAGATATATGAGTTGTTGTTTACGATTCAGTTATGCATTGATAATACGTAAACGCATAAGTAAATTGATATTATAAAACATATTGTTGTGTATGATTTGATGAGTGAATAGTGCAAGCATATAAGTCGAAGTTTATCTGTTCCTTTTGCCCTGACAGGAAAAGCGATATTTGTAGGCCGGTCGATGATTTGATGTCGACATCTGAAGTGCTTGGCCAAGCCTGGGCTAAATTGATGTGTTCAATTAATAGTCTGATTTCGGTCGTCATAAATCAGAAATCGGGAAACAAAAATTGGACAATGAGATTAATTATAATCCATGTCTCATGTCTGTACGATATCTTGTATAATAGAGGAATATTTGATCACTTATCTTAGGTCACGTAACTGACTGGGTCAGAGTTCGACAACGGCTTTTAAGAGCTACAATTTGCTAATCAGTTTTAGAAGTTATACTGACAACTATAGTTATTAGACTTATTCAAGTGGGATACTATTGGGTTAGGTGTCTAAGCCCATAAGTATAATTGGTATATACTTGAATTGATAGTAGCATGATCCTTTTGGGTTGCCTTTAAAACTAGCAACTGGACAGGATGACTTTTGGAGGGAGAGGTTGAATTTATTATTTGATTAGTAAATTGAAATAAATGATTTGTTAATATATTATTAGAATAATATATTAATTTGAAATAGTAATTTTTAATTAATATTTAATCAGAAAATGATTGGAATTAATTTTGGGATTAAAGGATTAATTAAAAGTACAGGGGCTAAAGTGCAATTGTTCAATAGTTGAGCAAGAGGTTCCAGAACCTTCCTAGGAAGGAGGTGGACGAAATCTATATGGACAATTTAGGGTTACTATATTATCCCATGTAGATAAATAAGGAGCTGGATAATTAGTAATTTCAACTAATAATATTATATTCAGATTAAAGTTATCCAGGGCATCTTATCTGCACTATAAATAGACCTCTACACCCTATGAACTTAGGCCACCTGAAAACCCTAAAGGAATAGCCAAAATTCCTAGCACTCCTATCCTCTCTCCTCTCTCATCCTCTTGCTTGTGTTGGGTGTGAACCACTAGAGGCGTGACACTTGTGACGCTTGCTCTCAAAGTTCAAGAAGACTAGGATTTCATTATTATTGCTATATAAAAATTAAGGTATGTTTTTCTTAACCCTAGTAGTGATTTTGAAAATATACTAGTAGATTTAGGGTTTGCCAATTGTTGCTTAAATGGTATATGTTCAATTAGGGAAAAAACATAGATCTTCAATTAGGGTTGCATGTACACATAGGTTTTTGTTTGTTATGCTCAAAACCCATCAAATTTCGCTTTAGCCACCAACAAACTAGATCGAGAAAGATTTTCGCCAGAGTATAGAGATGGAGGAAATGGTTTCTGACGTCTTTTCGATGATTCTGACGCCGTTCCAGTGACTCCGACGATGCTGCAGCTTCAATTGCGATCGAGAGAAAGGAGAAACGATAATGGTAGAGTGGTTGGGGTCTGGTGGGGTCATTTTATTTGTTTAATTAATAAAAATAATAGCTTTCAAAAAAACTTTTAAATTTTCAGAATTTAAAACTTGTGGCTAAGAATTGTTCTCATGTGTTCTCAAATTTAGAATTGTTCTCATTTGAACATATATGTGTATATATATATATATATATATATATATATATATATATATATATATATATATATATATGCTCGCGATTGGACTCTATAACAGAAGAGGTTGTGCAAAAAGGAAAGGGAAAAGAAGCTTTGCAAAAGCTTATATATATATATATATATATATATATATATATATATATATATATATATATATATGTATAGAGAGAGAGAGAGAAAGAGAGTTAGATTCAAATGTTTATCACATCTATTGTGTGCCAGAATGCACGAGTAAGAATTTAATAAAAATTAAATTATAATTTAATCAAATAAAGATAGATATTAAATGATTTCCATAATTATATGTATATTAATTGATATCCATAATTATAATTCATTTTTTATGCAAACTAATTAAATTCATCGTTAATATCAGCAATAATATTTTTTTCAAAATGAATTCGTATCTAGGTTTTCATGTATGGGTTCGTATTTTGTTTCATGACACACTCACACAAAATACAACAAAGTTGCATGAAACATTGAGACGAGAGTGTATTCTAGCAGAATGAGAGTTTATTCTAAAAAATGAAAGTAAATTCTAACAGGATGAGAGTGTATTCTAGTAGAATACACTTTCGTTATTCATATTCCATGTAACTTTGTTGTATTTTAAGTGAGTGTGTCCATAAAGAAAACACGAACACATACATGAAAACCTAGATGCGAATTCATTCTGAAAGAATGTTATTGCTGATATTAATGACAAATTTAATTAGTTTCCATAAAAAGAGAATTATAGTTATGGATATCATTTAATATACATACAATTATGGAAATCATTTAATATCTATTTTTATTTAATTAAATAATTATTTAATTTTACTAAATTCCTATTCGTGCATTCTAGCACAGAATAAATGTATGAAACACATGAACCTAGCCCTATATAGGCTAGGTTCATGTGTTTTCTTACATTTATTGTGTGCTAGAATGTATCAATAGAATTTAGTAAAATTAAATAATTATTTAATTAAATAAAGATATATATTAAATGATTTCCATAGTTGTATGTATATTAAATGATATCCGTAATTATATCCACTCACTTAAAATACAACAAAGTTGCATGAAATATGAAGAAGGAGAATGTATTCTTCTGTTAAAATATACTCTCATTCTTCTAGAATAAACTCTCATTCTACTAGAATGCACTCTCGTTTTCCATGTTCTAAGGAACTTTGTTGTATTTTGAATGAGTGGGTCATGAAACAAAATACGAACCCATACATGAAAAACAAGCTGCGAATTCATTCTGAAAGAATATCATTGCTGATATTAATGACGAATTTACTAGTTTTCAAATAAAAGGAAATATAATTGGATACCATTTAATATACATATAATAATGTAATCATTTAATATCTATCTTCATTTAATTAAATAATAATTTAATTTTTACTAAATTTTTATTGGTGCATTCTATCACATAATAGATGTGAGAAACATTTGAACCTAGCTCCCTCCCTCTCTCTCTCTCTATATATATATATATATATATATATATATATATATATATATATATATATATATATATACGTGAATCACATGTAATTCATATTTGATTCACTTGTAGTTTACATGCGAATTACATGTAAATCACATGTAATTCATATGTGATTCACTTGTGATTTATATGTGATTTACATGTGAATCACATGTAATTCATATGTGAATCTGTTGTGATTTACTTGCGAATTACATGCGATTCATATGTAACTTATATGTGATTCACTTGTGATTTACATGTGAATCACATGTAATTCATATGTGAATCACTTGTGATTTACTTGTGAATTACATGTGATTCATATGTAAATTACATATGAATCACATGTAACTCATATGTGATTCACTTGTGATTTACATGTGAATTACATGTGATTCACATGTGAATCATATGTAATTCATATGTGAATCACTTGTGATTTACTTGTGAATTACATGTTAAATAAATATGTAAATTACATATGAATCACATGTAACTCATATGTTGTTCACTTGTGAGTTACATGTGATTATATGTGAATCACTTGTAATTCATATGTGAATCACTTGTGATTTACTTGTGAATTACATGTGATTCGTATGTAACCCATATGTGATTCACTTGTGATTTACATGTGAATAAATGTGATTTACATGTGAATCCCATGTAATTCATATGTGAATCACTTGTGAATTACATGTGATTCATATCTAAATTACATATGAATCACATGTAAGTCATATGTGATTCAGTTGTGATTTACATGTGAATTACATGTGATTTACATGTGAATCGCATGTAATTCATATGTGAATCACTTGTGAATTTTGCCATATTATGTGAACTTTCTCCAGTATAAAAGCTACCCGATCAATACTAAATTTTGCAGATTCACATTGTTTTGGTTCATGTGTATTTTGAAATCCATCAGCCCTATAAATCGCCTGAAAAAAAAAACAAAAACAAAATTTATTATTTAAGAGAAAAAAAAACTAAAATGTGAATTTGAATTTTGAAAGATAAAAATAAATTTACCTCCATTAAATTATGTTTAACAAGCTGTATCTGTATTTGTAATATCTCTTCTGCCATAGTCTCTTATCTTACACCCAAATCACTAAACACAGCTCTTTTCATGGAAGTTGGGAAATCTAACTTACACTGAAATAAGAAAATGGAAATATACGTAAATTATGAAAAATAGGCATATAGTTAAGAGTTTGTTTGGTATGATGGAATGGAATCAGAGAGAAATGGAATGAAACAAGGGAATTGAATGGATCATTACATTTCATTAACATGTTTGGTTGGGTTGAAAGAATGGAAAAATCCATTCAGACATATTTATTATGTAAAATTACAAAACTAAATGATATTAAGTTGATAGATGAATAAAACATAATATAAATATATAATTATATAAAGCTACGATGAAATTAAAATGAAATTATATATCCATGAATATGAAATACTAAGCAATCTCAATCAAAGTATTTTCAAATTCAATCAGGAGGAATATGAAATCTCATAAAATAACTGTAGTTTTGGTTATGAATATAAAATCTTAAAAGTGTATCACTTTCTGATGAATAAATCTCAAATTCGAATTTCAAAAATGAATTTTAACAAACTGCTTTTAATATGGAGGCTTTATTCTAAATTACTATGTTCATGTAAATCATTAAACTCAAAAAGCAAGATCGTAATTTTAAAAAAAGTGAATTGTGTCAACCTAAAACGATTATGCGACCACACCATTGTCAGTAAGTTAAACTGTGAATCGTGAAGGTCAGTAAGTGTATATGTGCAGCAAAAAGAAAAAAGTGATTAAATAATAATTCTATAAAACGCTTAGCGACGAAACTAGAAAGATAAATTTAAATTACTCAAGAACACATACAACAATAATATGTGAAGTAAATCCAGACAAAAATAAACAAAAATTACATTAATCTTACCGTAGCAGTTGACACGGATTGATGGATGAAGGTGAAACCGAATAGAGAGACGATCCTAAGATTTCAGTTACATAATGGCGATGCTAGGTTGAATTGATTCCAGATTTATGAAATCTGATCTTGGGAAAAAATTGACGAATCTCCAACGACGTCAATATCATATACACAATGGCTTAATAATCGACAATGGTGGAGGAAGCCATGGATTCAGAGGTCGACTCATTGTTTCCATACGATGATGCTTGATTTTGGGGAAACCAGCGACGGTGTTGAATTTTGGCGAACAATATTCGACTGGAAGAGAGATAGTCCATTATTGATTAATCGTACCTTCTTCACGTTGATGATTCGCTTCAATGAAGCCTAGATCGTTCGAAGATTAGGAAGCATGGTGGATCGTCAGAGACGGGATGAGAGAGAGAGAGAGAGAGAGAGAGGATTTTGTTTCACCTGAACGACATATTGAATTTGATTTAGGGTTATAAATTATGTTATCCCGAAATGCCCATGGTTCATTTTATTTTGATACACCCGTGTCATCTTTTTTCTAAGTATTTACAAAATTGCCATAAATCATCTTGACCTTTTATTATTTTGATCTAATGGCTCGTATTTGGTTCTCGGGTTCTCGGGAAACTATGAGTTCTCAAATGATCATTCCTCTCTCTCTCTCTCTCTCTTTATATATATATATATATATATATATATATATATATATATATATATATATATATATATATATATATATATATATATATATATATGTGTGTGTGTGTGTGTGTGTGTTTGTGTGTTTAGATAGTTATGGGCTTGACGTATATGCCCTATAATGTTTTTAGGGTTTACCCATTTAGCCACTTAATTTATTTTGTGGTTTAATAAGGGAACAAAGTATCTGTTACCTATCAATATAACCCCTTTCACCTATTGTAGCCGATATACGTTGCCACATAAACCTAACCTAACACGTAAGCGATGGCATGGCAAGAATTTAAAGTGTCGAACTACCGCAACGACGTCGTATTGAAGGCGAATCGTAAGGAGCAAGGATCGAATGTTCAAGCGCCTCCATATAAAATCAAGACTTCCTTGACCTAAAATGGCACATCTGCAAACTTCATTACCCCAATCTGGTCTCTAAGTTTACTCCAAAATGCCTTCGATCGCACATGCAGAACACAACTAGTCTCCAAACTACCGCTGTCACATGGATGAGAATCATTCGAATGGTGTAACCAGCGAAGACATGGCCATCAATCTACTGCAAACCCAGCTGGAACTGTCTCTTATACGGGAGGACTTCCAAGACCAGTTGCGTGAGCTCCGTCAGGCAGTTAATCGAGACTTGTATGCCATGAACCGTGAGGTCGATGACGTTCGCGCTGGTCAGTTGGATATCTCAAATATCGTTGCTGATCTTAAAAATCATTTCGTTTCTCTGCAAGGAGAATATGTGAAGATGGTCTTCCAGCACAACAAACGTAAGAAGTTGAAGTATTGTATTGGGATTGTTGGTATTGTTACTGTCTCTGTGGTGACGTATATGTTCTTTAACTAAAAAAAGTTATGTAGGTTGAAGCATTTCAGTCCTGGGTTTGTGTTTTGGTGTGTTATTTATGTTGTTTAGTGTGTTGCTGGTATTAGTTTGTGATGTTGGTGTGTAGATTTGGTGGTGGTGTTGTCTGTGCTGCTGATGGTCATCGTTTTTTGATGAAGTTTTTTGTCAATGATCTGTAATAGGTTATTCAATAGCAGAAAGTAATGTAAACAAACCCATGACTGAAATGTGTGTTGATATGTTATTATTAAAAAATTTTGTCATACACCTATATCTGTATGTGTGCGTGAAAGAAAGAAACATTTGGGGATTATATATGTTTCAAGAACTTGTTCCCAAGCCAATCATGTGGATGTCCATCGACTGGGACGAGACCACAAGCCAAAGCAAAATGAATATACCTTTTTAATGCACATAGACAGGGACCACAAATGGTGCAGTTTGGGAAAAGGGACAAAACTAAACAATATCTTTGCACACGATGCATTGTGTCTGCTTGTCTGCAAACCTTTTTTGGAAAAAAAATATAGGGAAGTTTTCTAAAGATGGACTTTTTTCATGTTGAATGGATTAAGTCACAAGTACCCTGTTTTTGACAATGACTTAATTACCCCCACACCCAAAATGGTCAATTTACAATGACTTAATTACCCCCACATCCAAAATGGTCAATTTACAATGACTTAATTACCCCCACATCCAAAATGGTTAATTTACAATGACGTAATTACCCCCACACCCAAAATGGTCAATTTACAATGACTTAATTACCCCCACATCCAAAATGGTCAATTTACAATGACTTAATTACCCCCATCCAAATTGGTCAATTTACTTTGTAATGATTAAAATACCCATAAAACCCCTACATATTCGTGGCACGGGACAACAATAACATTCCATATAACAACTTACCACACAACAAAACAACTTAGTTGACCATAAGAGAACATACGTAGATCATTTGTTTATTGCAACACACATTTACTACAAATAACAAACAATTATCTAATCCAACTCCATGACCGTTGCAAGACTGCTACCTTCACCTCCCACATTTTTTGCAAGCTTCATTTTAATGATTATTTTTGACTTCTTTCGTTTGTTAAACGGTTTAACATGCTTAACTTGATGAACACGAGCATTGACCTTCACCCCTTCCTCCCGTCCATTGACTCCCACCATCTGCTCTTCCTTACCAGTCCTCTCCAAAGCATCACTAGCATCTACCATTACCTAATCATCCCCAACCCCTATGGAAACGTTTACAGACTCCTGCGTAGGTATAGTTTTTCGTTTCTTTGTTCCATTTTGTTTGGATATCCCTACACCTTTACTACAAGTTGCCTTGTTGTGTCCTTTCCCCTTACATATAATACAAGAAACTTTCTTCCCTGCCTTGGAGACAGTGTTTTCCCATCTGTTCAGAAGCATCTCTTCTTCTCTTTATTGTTGGCCTGCCTGACATACGTCTTTTCAATGGAGGCAAAGGGGGTATCAAGTCAATAAAAGGCCACAAATTTTTTCCATTCATACCATGGATTGGCTGTTTGTAATTATTATGGTATAATGCAGCCAAGTACATTGGATCTACATATGGACCATCAGGTGTGATATTTAAGTAAGCTAAGGTGGCAACTGAGTGTACGCAGCCATATCCATTAAGTTGCCATACCCTGCAGCTGCATTCCTTTTTTTTCAACATCAACAGTAAACGCCTCGCCCATTTTCCTTGCCTCAAACTTCATCCCCCACAAGATATGACCTGCCAATGCCTACATATATAGATGAAAACCGCAAATATCATGAGATGTGAAGAGTAAGGTACTAATGTAATTGGATAAATGTACAAACCTTTGCCCAGTCTGGAGCATATTCAACCGTATTCTGATATTTGGACAAACAGAATAACGATTCCATCATTGTCCGGTTAGTTTCATAGTCACCATCCTTTGCATCACATATATACGAATGTCCTCTAACATGCTTATTATTGGTTTCTTCCGGGCATCCAAAATCACACTATTAAAACTCTCTGAAAAACCATTCTCTACTGACTCACAAGAATTATGAACTCTGAAAAAAGCCAAAGACCAAGTCTTTGGATCTCTATCCATAAGATGCACAACTGCTTCCGGATTTAATTTTCCAATCTCTTTCATAACTACATTAAATTGTGCTTCAGTTGTTGCCTAGCTCGCTTTCCAAAACATATTTTCAAACTTGGATCCACTAAATCTCTTTCTAAAATTTGCATAGATATGTCTAGCACACTGCCTATGTTCGGCTGCTGGAAATACTTCCTTTACTGCCTCAATTAAACCCTACACAAGTCACATTAATATTTGAAATTAGAATAGCAATTAGTAATTTTAGAACATGCACTAGTTTTGAACCATACCTTGTGTTGATCCGAAATTAGAACCATACCATGTCCATCATTCCAACATTGCAAATCTTCTGAAAGAGTTTCTATGAACCATTTCCAATTATCTTTGTTTTCCACACTAACAACTGCCCAAGCAATCGAGAATATTCCATTGTTAGCATCTCTACCCACAGCACAAAGCAACTCCCCTTGACAAAAACTTTTCAGAAAACAACCATCCAGGTTAATGATCCTCATACATCCTCCCCTCCATCCCTCTTTTACTGAAGCAAAACATATGTATATTTTGCTGAAATAATTCTTACCATCAGGCATTGAATCAACACAAATTTTAACTGTGGATCCAGGATTTGATCTTCTAATCTCCTCACCATATAACCATATTCTTGCATAATTTTCAGCTATTGTGCCTTCAGCTAGACTCAATGCATAATTCTTGGCTCGCCTACACTGACTCATACACACATTAATCCTAAAAGCGGTTTTTACCTCCTCTCTAAGTAATCGGACGCTTATCTTTTGATTGTTATAAAATTGGTGCTTAAAGTGGGTCCCTATCCATTTGTAAGGCACAATTGATCCGAATTTGAAATTTTTTGCACAATTATGCTCATCGATAAGAGACTTTATCTGGAAAGACTTATCATCACTCATCCAAGAACCCCAAAGCCTAAAAGTACATTTTCCATCACAGCATTTGACAAGTAATCGTCTAGTATCATTCTTAACAAAACATAATTGATAACCATTTGCGACAACATAGTTACAAAGCATGTGTTTCAATTGCTTAGGACTCTCAAACCTCATACCTAAAACAGGTTCCTGCTCCTTCCAATTGAGCTTATCATTGAAAATGTTTGGCAATTCGGGATAAACATCTTCATTCTCACCCATGTCTTCTTCTACTGCCTCACCTACATCTGCTTTCTCACCCATGTCTACCTGAATCTCATTACCCTTTATAAAAAAATGAGGCTTCTGTTGGTCATCCTCACCGTCATCGACATCCTCATCCTCGTCGTCATCATCGCCGTCATTCGCTTCCTCATCGTTTGTGTCACCCACATCCCGATGCCCTGTTGCAACTTCCTTAACCAGTCCTACACCATCAAGTACTTCTTCCTGTACGTTACCAACAAACTCGTCTTTGTGTTCATCCAACCATTCCTGTATATTACTATTCCCAAAATGGTCTACATACATAGGGAGTATAACACCACATTCATATGCAATTGCTATGAAGTCATAATAATCGGGGTCATTGCAAATTAGAGTCAAACCTTTTGGAAAATCAATACCAGGTTGGCAATAATAGAGCTTCTCACACTTTTCCCCAGTGAACCTTTCGATGAACACAACACACTCATCCTTGTCCATTCCTGCGAAATCGATGTCCGAAAACCTTTGAGTAATTCCACTGGTGTAGCGTATGGGGTTTCTGGCGAACATTCCTTGGAAGTGGACATATACTTGTAAGAATACAGGTTCCATGCATGAGGATGCAGAAGCAGCTCACAAAAAAGGGTTTATCGATGAAGTGTTGAACAGTGGAGGTAAAATGGTTCTTTTATAAAGCATATACCGACAGTAAGAAGGAAGCAACTAATTAATGACATGGCATTAGACGAAAGTCACAATCAGCATCCGATGTGGTGTTAGTAGAAGGAGGTGGACTTAAAATGACCGGCTAACCCCTTCACAATTGAAATAAGGACTTAATCGACCCGACAAAGAGTAATTCGTTACCTTATTAAGCCGCAAAATAAGTTAAGTGGCTAAATACGTAAACCCTAAATACATTATAGGGCCTATACATCATTTTCCCTTTTATAAATGTAATTCAATGAATAAATAAGCCGACACACAATGGAAAGTTTAGTAAGACTTTCTTGTTTTGGAAGTGCTTTCTTGAGATACGTATCATATTTTCCGTCGTGTTATCATCATATAATAAATAAGATATTACAATATAAAATAAACATATTCTTGACATGTTACATCAGGGTGAGTAGTGGGGTTCAACATTGGGCTACGCTCTGGACTGAATTCGGCTCTAAACACATTTATGGACCTCTAGTACTAATGGCTATAAATAATGGTGAAGAAGGACGAAAGAAAACCAGTACTGAAAAGTGAAATGGCACCATCCAACTCCACCATAGTGTTTCTTTCATATTGTTTTCTCTTGGTTTTGATAGTTGCAGGAAAACGAAGTGCAATAGAGATAAGCGAAGCCAAAGCAGATGCAGTAGCCCACCACTATCAAACAGTCAAATTAAGCTCTTTCTTATCATCTTCTATTTGTAGCCCATCCACTAAACGTTAGTTTTCATAAACCAAGTTTTTTTGTTCTTTTCCGATTTATCTAAAAGTACGTGTACGTACATACATGAATACATATATACAAACTCATAAGCATATAAATACATACATGCATGATGCGTACATACATATCTGAATTATAATCAATGAATAAGATTTGAATTCATGAATTAGGTGACAAGAAATATGGATCATTGAAAGTGGTTCACAAACATGGACCATGTTCCAAGTTCAGTAAAAACATTGAGAAACCCATAACCATGGAGAAAATATTGACCCATGACCAGTCCAGAGTTGACGCAATCAGATTAAGGTTGACAACCATCACCACCACTGGAAAAAAAGATATCAAAACCTCCATGGCAACCATGCCCGTAACATCCGGCACACTATTCAATTCCGGCAACTACATAGTGACCGTTGGAATGGGCACCCCAAAGAAAGATCTTTCACTCATTATGGACACAGGAAGCGATTTAACATGGACTCAATGCCAACCATGTTCCAGTTCGTGCTACAGCCAACAAGATCCCATGTTTTCACCTTCCTTATCAACTACATATTCCAACATCTCTTGCGCCTCACCAGAGTGCGCATTACTTCCTTTAGCCACTGGAAACATGCCCGGTTGTAGGTCATCAACATGTGTCTACGGCATTGAATATGGAGACGGATCCTACTCAGTTGGACAGTTTGCAAAAGAGAAACTTACATTGAGTAAAAATGAGGAACTTGAGAATTTCATGTTTGGGTGTGGCCAAAGCAATGAAGGAGACTATGGAACAGCTACAGGGTTGCTTGGGCTCGGTAGTGGCAAACTTTCAATTGTGTCACAGACTGCTAAAAAATACGGGAAAGTCTTCTCTTATTGTCTTCCATCAACAGATAGCGATAGTGGTTACTTAACATTTGGAAAAAGTGGAATATCTAGAAACGTCAAGTACACACCGTTGCTAACCTCTCTAAGGAGCAGTACTTTCTTTAATGTTGAGATGGTTTCTATGACCATTGGTAGTACAAGAATAGCAATGAGATCGAGTATGATCATGGACTCAGGAACTGTCATCACAAGGCTCCCTCCTAAGGCCTACTTGGCTCTTAGAAACACATTTCGAGCAGAAATGACGCAATACCCCTTGACTAAACCATTGTCTATACTTGATACATGTTATGATTTAAGTAACCATACGGATGTTAGGATGCCAACGATAAGCATGGGTTTTGGTCAGAATGTAAACGTGGGTATTCAACCTCAAGGGGGTCTTATTGCAACTAGTCGTTATAAAATGTGCTTGGCTTTTGCTGGGAATAACGACGATTCTGAACCTAGTATATATGGGAATGTTCAGCAAATGACAACGCAGATTGTGTATGATTTGGCTGCAGGAAAAGTCGGATTTTCCACTGAAGGATGTGCGTGAACACAAGTCATGAAAACAGTACAAGGATTTATTGTTATTAAGACTTTACATATTATTATATATATTAATATAGTTGGAATAAGGGTGCCTCTCTCAATCTGTAACTTTATGAATGATAAAAGTACACAAGAATTATAAAGTACTAGTTAATCAGTAACACTGAAATTGTTAATTTTCATTATACACAAATTATATATGCCCCTTGATCAATCGGTTTGTTGTCATTTAGATTGCGGATATGAAATATATACCCCTTATCTAAAGAATTGTCTATACATGATAGATGTTATGATTGAAGTATATTAACAAGTGTTCAAATATCTATGATTGGGGTGGGAAACTAAACATGGACATTCCACTCTAGGGAACTTTATTCAAAGGGTACCCATCTTTCCTAAATGATGGAAGTGTATAGTTGGGGTATTATGATTTCCCATAGATGTCGTTGAACACAAACAAGAACAGTGGTTTTCTCATGGGAATTAAATGTTGACTTAATCCAGATATTTTGGTTGTTTTTTTTATCTATTTTAATGCAGAAAGTTTATTTGATTAGAATTGAATAAGTCTTATGGCATGTGGGCTGTAATACCGAGTCTAAAGGGTAGTGTGAGTCAGTTTCCTTGTTTTCTGCATTTCATTTATTTTAAAAGGGCAAAGTGTACGTTGATGGATGTATTCCATTGTGTTTTTCTCTGTGAAAGTGAATAAAGTTGCAACCTTTGCCATATGTGTTCTTCTGTCCCACTTTTACTTTTATAAAGCTTTCTTATATATTTCTTCAAGTGTCCCCTGTATTACCAACATTTGGTATCAGAGCACAACCTGGTGCATGCCAAAATATCAGCCACGTGAAAGAGAAATGACAGGAAGCAGCAGTAATGATAAAGAAGGACAAGTCACACTCCATTATCCTATGTTATCTAGAAGCAACTATGCTGCATGGGCTATTAAGATGAAAGTGTTCATGCAAGCTCAAGGTGTGTGGGATGCTGTAGAGCCCAGGACAACAAACACGGTAGTAGAAGTAAAAAAGGACAAGATGGCCATGGCAGCCATCTACCAGGGTATTCCAGAGGACTTGCTGTTGGCCTTGGCGGAGAAGCAAACGGCCAAAGAAGCATGGGAGGCCTTGAAGATCATGTTCATGGGAGCAGATAGGGTGAAGACAGCAAGAATTCAGACTTTGAGAGCCGAGTTTGAAGCCTTGAGCATGAAGGAATCAGAGGGTGTAGACGAGTTTGCTGCGAAGATAAGCAACATAGTGAGTACTATGCGTGCATTGGGGGATACGGTTCAAGAATCTTATGTAGTGAAGAAACTACTAAGAGCTGTACCATCCAAGTTTCTCCAGATTGCTTCAACTTTAGAACAATTTGGTAATTTGGATGAGATGTCGGTTGAAGAAATCATTGGAAGATTGAAAGCTCATGAGGAACGCATGAAGGGTCATGTTGAAAATGAAGAGAGAAAGCTTCTTCTTACTCATCAAGAATGGACGGACAGAAATAAGAAGAAGACTGAAGAGGGCTCCAAGAAGTTGCACAAAGGAAACCGTGGAGGGTCTAGTTCGTCAAGGGGACGAGGCAGAGGTCGCGGAAGAAGCAACACTAGTAACCGTGGTGGCCATGGAGGTCGTGGTTCTCATCAACAGAAGGATCGTGGACCATCCGGTAGTCGAGACAAGAGTAAGTTGAAGTGTTACAAGTGTCAAGAATTTGGGCATTTTGCTGCTGAATGTGAAAATCCAAGACGTGAAAGAAATCATGATTTAAACTTGGCACAAGAGCACCTCGATAATGAACCAGCCTTGTTATTGTCGATCCTTGATGATACAGAAAAAATCATTGAAGTTTACCTAAATGAGGAAAATGTGAATCCACAATTGAAGAATGGTGGTGATAAGGCAACAAGTTTGTGGTATCTAGACACAGGTGCTAGCAACCACATGACATGTGACAAAGAAAAATTTTGTGACCTCAATCAAATGATACAGGGCTCAGTCAGTTTTGGAAAAAGATCAAAAGTTCGAATTGAAGGGAGAGGTTCAATCATCTTTCAGTGCAAGAATGGTGAACAGAGAAAGCTTCAAGAAGTGTACTATATACCAGACTTATGCTCTAATATAATAAGTCTTGGTCAATTGGCAGAAGGAGGAGATGAGATTCGAATAAAGGACCCATTTTTATAGGTTAGTGATGCTGCTGGAAAGTTGCTTATGAAGGTACAGAGGTCTCGAAACAGACTCTATAAAATCAATCTGAATGAGGTAAAGTCAAAGTGTTTACTTGGAGAAATCAGTGACTCAACATGGCTTTGGCACACTAGAATGGGCCATGTCAATTTTGATGCTCTAAAGGCTATGTCAGATAAGAAATTGGTAGATGGAATGCCAAGAATAGACAAACCCACTCATCTCTGTGAAGGTTGTCTAGTAGGGAAGCAGACGAAAAATCCTTACCCAACACAGTCGAGCTTTAGAGCAACAAGGATACTTCATGCTTCTTGTTGACGACTATACAAGAGTCATGTGGGTCTATTTAATGAAGACAAAAGATGAAGCCTTCCAAGCTTTCAAGAATTTCAAGGAAGTAGTGGAGAATGAAACAGGAGAGAGTATAAAGGTATTGCGTACAGATCGTGGTGGCGAGTTTCTTTCGAATAAATTCACTGTGTATTGTAGAGAAACCGGGCTCGAGAGACAGTATACAGCTCCATACTCTCCACAACATAATGGTGTTGTGGAGAGGAGAAACAGGACTGTTTTGGAGATGGTGAGAAGCAATATGAAAACAATGAAGGTGCCAGACGTGTTGTGGGGAGAAGCAGTAAGTCATACTGTCTACATCTTGAACCGAGTTAACACAAAATCACTCAAGGATACCACACCATACGAATTATGGACTGGAAGAAAACCTTATGTGGGACACCTTAGAGTGTTCGGTTGTGTTGCTCACATGAAGATAGCAAAAAGCCATTTAAAGAAGTTAGATGATAGAAGTAAAAGGCTCGTACACCTTGGAATTGAGAAAGGAACGAAGGCATATAGATTATTGGATCCTGATTCGGGGTTGATTTATGTGAGTCGGGATGTGAAGTTCGAAGAAAAACAAACCTGGGTTTGGGAGGAGGCAATAAAAATCAAGTCTAAATGTGGCATGAGCTTCATAGTGGAAGGTTACGACCTAATTGAAGGAGAGGAAAATCAAGGTGGGTCGATACCAGGTAATACAGAAGAGATTGCGTTTGGGCTGCCACAAAACAATGAGGAATCGATAGAAACTGGGCCAATGTCCATTACTCCTCAAATAGACTCACACACAAGTCCACAGGGAAGTCCAAATCCCAAATCGTCGCAGGTCAGCCCTATTACGTCTCCAATACAATCAAACTCAACATCACCAGAAACTCCGAATTCCTCTGTAGGTTCATCAAGCACAACATCGAGTTCAACAGGTGGCGGTGCTCCCAAGCGATTTCGATTGCTAATTGATTTGTACGAGCACACGGATCAATTGCTACTAATTCACAATGAAGAAGAACCCACTTCATACGCAGAAGCAAGAAAGCGATTAGAGTGGGTTGAAGTAATGAAGACAGAGCTCAATTCAATTGAGAAAAAGCGGACAGGGAACCTGGTAGAACTCCCAAAAGGACGAAAAGCTATTGGATTGAAGTGGGTATTTAAGGTGAAAAGAGACCCAATTGGAAGAATTTTGAAACACAAAGCGAGATTGGTGGCACGGGGTTACGTTCAGAAACCCGGAATCGATTATGAAGATGTTTTTGCACCGGTTGCCAGACTTGAGACAGTACGTGTTCTGCTTGCCCTTGCAGGAACTCATGGATGGCTTGTACATCATTTAGATGTTAAGTCAGCTTTCTTGAATGGAAATCTGGAGGAAGAAGTGTATGTACGACAGCCTGAAGGCTTTGAGAAACCAGATCAAAAACACAAAGTTTACAAGCTCACAAAAGCTCTTTATGGGCTTAAGCAAGCGCCCAGAGCTTGGAACTTTTGTTTGGACAGGTACTTGAAGGATTTGGAGTTCAAAAGGTGCTCTCAAGAGTATTCGGTATATACTCGAAACGGGAAAGGGAAAGTCTTGATTGTAGCTGTGTATGTAGATGATCTGTTGGTGACAGGTAATTGCAAGTTAGAGATATCTAACTTCAAGACACAGATGAACAAACGGTTTGAGATGAGTGACTTAGGTCTTCTATCTCACTACCTGGGCATAGAAGTGAATCAATTTGAAGGTGGGATCACTTTGAAGCAGGAGGCATATGCAAGAAACATTCTAGCAAAGACAAGAATGGAAGACTGCAACCCCACCAAGTGCCCAATTGATCAGAAAGTGCAGCTAAGAAAAGATGAAGATGGTGAGTTGGTCAACCCAACTGAGTACAGAAGTATTGTGGGAAGCTTACGGTATTTAACACATACCCGTCCCGATCTATCGTTTGCAGTTGGTGTTGTAAGTCGGTTAATGGAAAAACCAACTGAAAAACACCTCCAACTAGTAAAAGGTATCCTTAGGTATGTAAAGGGCACCTTGGATTATGGTCTGGTTTATTCAAGAGGGGAGAAAGAAATCAAGATCAATGGTTATTCAGACAGTGACTTGGTGATGGATGTAGATGATCGGAAAAGTACTGGTGGTATGACATTCTACATCAATGAGAATCTAGTTACATGGGCATCTCAGAAACAATGCAGTGTTGCTCTATCCTCATGTGAAGCAGAGTTTATGGCAGCTACCATGGCAACTTGTCAAGCCATTTGGATACGTCGCCTACTGACTGAGGTAACTAGACAAACAGTTGCACCTGCAATCCTGCATATTGATAACAAGTCAGCTTTAGACCTTATGAAGAACCCGGTGTTTCACGGGAGGAGTAAGCATATCGACACAAGATTCCATTTCATTAGAGAATGTGTGGAAAATGGTGAAGTGATAGTAACTCATGTTTGCAGCAAGGAACAAAGGGCATATATCCTTACAAAAGTCATGGGAAAGGTGAAGTATAAAGAGATGCAGGAGCTGATTGGAGTTAAGCAGGTGACAAATTCTGGATTAGGGGGGAGAATGTTCACTTAATCCAGATATTTTGGTTGTTTTTTTTATCTATTTTACTGCAGAAAGTTTATTTGATTAGAATTGAATAAGTCTTATGGCATGTGGGCTGTAATACCGAGTCTAAAGGGTAGTGTGAGTCAGTTTCCTTGTTTTCTGCATTTCATTTATTTTAAAAGGGCAAAGTGTACGTTGATGGATGTATTCCATTGTGTTTTTCTCTGTGAAAGTGAATAAAGCTGCAACCTTTGCCATATGTGTTCTTCTGTCCCACTTTTACTTTTATAAAGCTTTCTTATATATTTCTTCAAGTGTCCCCTGTATTACCAACATTAAATGGCTTCTTCTACAAAAATTGTTTATACATTTAGTTATAAGTATTACAATCTCTGATTTGAATTTGTGTTTGAATTGATTCAAAGAAATAAATGGAATAAATGATTTCTATGAATTATTTAGCATGTGGTATCTGAGCCTTAGTTGCTCTTAATCAATTTGAACCAATTTTGGATCAAAGAATTAATCCATATTCCCGTTGAACATCATTTAAGTCTGAAGTTTTAAAAAAAAGATCAGAAATTATGTGTTAGACTGCATGAAATTGATCACTAAAAACAAATTAAACAACTTACTTTTATATTATAATCACTTAAATTCGGATTATATGTTTTTAATCACTCAAATACGCCAAAATCATTCCCCAATTTTGTTTTCATTAACATTCCTGTTCAATGATGCCCATCAACGATGCCCTTGATTCTGTGTGCTTCAATCAGGATTGAGGATAGGTTAGGCGTATTTGGGGTGGAATACATTGGTGTTCCCCTTTTTTGTGTATAGGAATAGTATAACATCAAACTTGGTGTTATATTATTCTTGATGTATGAAATGGTGTAAAAATATAAGTTGGGTAAGAATTGAAACATTATTTGCACCAATTTTTATACTATTTTGATGTAAAAAAATAAAGATAGGTTGGAGATATCAATGTTTATACTATTTTGATGTAAAAAAATGAAGATATGGTCATTTTGGGTTATACTCAAGGACAGAATTAAAGAATAAATGACATGATAAAATTATAGTGACTTGATTTGCTAATTAATTATTACTATTTAATTCATTAAATGAAATCTAGAAGTTTTGGAATGTTCTAGAGGATAAAAGAGGATAATTAAGTAGTTACATAATTACCGTTTGTATGGATAATTATTTGTTTACTAGATAATTATCTTCTAGAGTTTTTCAATCATTCCCTATCAGTAAAATAGAGAGGCATATGGACGAATTTATATGATGAGAAATCTCAAAACCCTAGAGAAAATTCGGTCCTACCTCCTCTTTCCTGAAACCCTCAAAATCTCAACGTCGCGTCGTGGTGACATCAAGGCCACGACGTAGAACTTGAAGTTCCAACATATTCAGATTTTTGAAGCCTCGTTCACGGTGTTCGTTATTTTGGTTGTTGTCAAATGTTGCTGATCTCATTGCTTTGGGTGCGACTACGACAAAAGAGTTCTAGGTTGGACTCTTCTCTCTTATCAATCAATTGAAGATCTACTAGGGTTTTAAAAAAACCCTAAAAGGTATGTTTTCTTGCATATTAAATTTGCATTAGATAGGTTGTTCATAGATCCAGTTTCGGGCCTATTGAGGATCAATTAACTGTTGCTTCCGCTGTCCCTTTAATGTTCTTTAAGGATCCTCAAAACGCATCAGTAGTATCAGAGCGGTCTGGACACGTCTATTGCACTTTAGGTATTCCGTTCTTGTAGGTTTAATTTAGTTTGCATGCTTAGATCTGATCTAGTTTTTGAATGTTAAATAGTTTTAATAATTTTTTAGAAATTGGACTGTTTGAAAAATCGATTTTAAATGAATCTGACCTATCGCCATGACGTGGAGGTTCTGATCAGAAACGTGTTTTCTGTGTCTCACCACGACGTAATGGCTTTCTTGCCACGACATGGTGACAATATTCACAGTTTTCGTTTTTTAATATTTGTTGTCTTGTTTTGCTTGAACCTTAAGTAATAAATCTTGATTTAGTTCAACATGCAAATTTGTCAATTTTAGTAAAGTTGGAAAACATTATGCTTATTGGTTTAATTAGTCAACTAATAGTTTAATTAATTAATTATAAGTCAAAGAATTAGATCTTGATTGAATGTATTAATTATTGACATTGCGTCATCGTGTGTCCAGTTAGAATCAATAGACATAAAATCTTAATGGGTTAAATTACACTATATACACTACTACAAAAATAGTCAAAAGACCCGGTTAAATCAATTAAAGAACCCTGTTTGCAACCGGGTTTGATGTTCGGCGAGTCCTATGCGAAAATGATAATAGAGCCCGGTTTTAAACCTGTTCTTTTAACGACAAATAGAGCCCGACTCATTATCATATAACTGGGTCATATAACAATTGCAAAGCCACTTCCTTACATGGATTATAACCCGGTTTCCATGTAAAAAACTGGGTCTTATAAAAACTTTCAACAATGTTTTCATATGCAAATCAAAGCCCGGTTACTTGATAAACAACTAGGTCCTTTAGTAAACTAATTTATTTAAAAATCATATATATTTAAAATATAAATACCATTACCAACAAATTATGCAGGTTACAACTAGTATATAATATAGCTACTTTTGAATTCAACAAACAAAATGTCACCATATTAATTCCTAAATGAATTTTTACATGTTAATATCACTAAGAACCTATCTTACAAAACATCTAAAGATATCTCAATTCTCAAATGTACCCAACAGAGACACCAACTTCTTTGCCATTTCCCACAAATATCAATATGGTTGCATTCATTTGTGCTTCAAGTGTGAACCTCCTATGACATAAACATATAGGCTGCTAAAATTGAAAAGATGGAGGTGTTGGTCCTAAAAGCCATGAGATACAACAATTATTTCACTAATACGTTAATATACTCTAAATCAAAGTCCAAAGTATAAATCACTATTTCAAGTTTCATCTAAATATTTCCAATAACATACTACACAAAATTCATAAATAGTTACCTTAAACATAAGAAATGATGCGAGTACTTTTTCCATGATACCAAAGAATTCTCTAATGAATATCAGTTAATTTTCCCTGCACAATATCAAAAGTTTAAAAATCAAAGTCAAACATGCAAATATTCCAACTATGTAGTTATTAAAAAAGATATTAACAACCTACATATGGGCTAAAAAATTTATTCATGGATGTTTTGCATTACCAAAAGCTTATATTACACATCTAGTTTGAATTATTTTGACTGTCATTTCAGTGTACCAGTTTCTATCATATGATCCCTTGCTAATTTTGTTGTCACACTCTTTCCAACTCCGGTTTCCAAATTACATCAAACATAAATTCCATTTTACAAAAAAAAAATAATAATAAAATAATATAGAAATGACTTTGTACAAACCTGATAAGGATATATATTAACATTTACACCATATGCAAAATATAATAAACTTACTTAGACACCTTTATTTTACTTATCTTAATTCTTCAACATCACAATATCACTTTCAAAGAACTTCTCATCATGTCATTATAAGTAGCATGAGCAATGCCACACACATGGGGCCTATTTAGAATCTTTTCTTTGCAAACCTTGATAACATCACTTCTAGAAAGTAAGACATCTGTGAAGGGATTAATTGCTAATAAAACAGAACCAGTCATCGTTTGTTCACACAACAATGAATGCTATGTTAAAAGAAAATGAAACTACAATGCAATAATAAATAAGTAACTAAAAGAAATGGCAATGAAACATTACCTGATCAGTTGTATTCCCAATATTCCTTTCTTGCAAACTCTTGAGCAATCCCTCTCTCAACAAATTTGAATGGCTTCAATATCATTAGAATAAAGGGTGCTAACAAAACGGAAAAAAGAATGCAATCTAAGAATACAGAGAAACCAAAAAAACTAAGCAATGAAACTTAGACAAAACCAACAAGCAACAACCAGGACAGGGACTCCAAGAAAACCCCAAAAAATAACAAAGCAAACAACAGGAAAAAAACTAAGTCTTAAACCTTGACAACATCATACCCAGACAGCATGAAAAATACGAACTCAAAAAAAACCAGCGCCCAGAAATCAACAACACCATCAATACAACATAAGCAAATAAGGCTCAGAAAGTGGTTCACAAACATGGACCATGTTCCAAGTTCAGTAAAAACATTGAGAAACCCATAACCATGGAGAAAATATTGACCGATGACCAGTCCAGAGTTGACGCAAACAGATCAAGGTTGACAACCATCACCACCACTGGAAAAAAAGATATCAAAACCTCCATGGCAACCATGCCTGTAACATCCGGCACCCTATTCAATTCAGGCAACTACATAGTGACCGTTGGAATGGGCACCCCAAAGAAAGATCTTTCACTCATTATGGACACAGGAAGCGATTTAACATGGACTCAGTGCCAACCATGTTCCAGTTCGTGCTACAGCCAACAAGATCCCATGTTTTCACCTTCCTTATCAACTACATATTCCAACATCTCTTGCGCCTCACCAGAGTGCGCATTACTTCCTTTAGCCACTGGAAACATGCCCGGTTGTAGGTCATCAACATGTGTCTACGGCATTGAATATGGAGACGGATCCTACTCAGTTGGACAGTTTGCAAAAGAGAAACTTACATTGAGTAAAAATGAGGAACTTGAGAATTTCATGTTTGGGTGTGGCCAAAGCAATGAAGGAGACTATGGAACAGCTACAGGGTTGCTTGGGCTCGGTAGTGGCAAACTTTCATTTGTGTCACAGACTGCTAAAAAATACGGGAAAGTATTCTCTTATTGTCTTCCATCAACAGATAGCGATAGTGGTTACTTAACATTTGGAAAAAGTGGAATATCTAGAAACGTCAAGTACACACCGTTGTTAACCTCTCTAAGGAGCAGTACTTTCTTTAATGTTGAGATGGTTTCTATGACCATTGGTAGTACAAGAATAGCAATGAGATCGAGTATGATCATGGACTCAGGAACTGTCATCACAAGGCTCCCTCCTAATGCCTACTTGGCTCTTAGAAACACATTTCGAGCAGAAATGACGCAATACCCCTTGACTAAACCATTGTCTATACTTGATACATGTTATGATTTAAGTAACCATACGGATGTTAGGATGCCAACGATAAGCATGGGTTTTGGTCAGAATGTAAACGTGGGTATTCAACCTCAAGGGGGTCTTATTGCAACTAGTCGTTATAAAATGTGCTTGGCTTTTGCTGGGAATAACGACGATTCTGAACCTAGTATATATGGGAATGTTCAGCAAATGACAACGCAGATTGTGTATGATTTGGCTGCAGGAAAAGTCGGATTTTCCACTGAAGGATGTGCGTGAACACAAGTCATGAAAACAGTACAAGGATTTATTGTTATTAAGACTTTATATATATATATATATATATATATATATATATATATATATATATATATATATATATATATATATATATATATATATATATATATATATATAGTTGGAATAAGGGTGCCTCTGTCAATCTGTAACTTTATGGATGATAAAAGTACACAAGAATTATAAAGTACTAGTCAATCAATAACACTGAAATTGTTAATTTTCATTATACACAAATTATATATGCCCCTTGATCAATCGGTTTGTTGTCATTTAGATTGCGGATATGAAATATATACCCCTTATCTAAAGAATTGTCTATACATGATAGATGTTATGATTGAAGTATATTAACAAGTGTTCAAATATCTATGATTGGGGTGGGAAACTAAACATGGACATTCCACTCTAGGGAACTTTATTCAAATGGCTTCACCAAAGACACCGGAGGCTGTGTATGATGAGGCTGCAAAAGAGGTTGGAATTGGTCCTGGACATAAATCAAGAAAATAACTGACATATACATGGTTATAAAGGCTATAAATATCAAAGTTGCAAAAAGATTGTTGACAAAAGGTATATAAAGGTTTTTTGTGACAAATTATGAGCAGTTTGTTTGAATATTTTACTAATGTGTGGCCTTGGCCCTTTGTGTAATAACTATTTTGCTGTTATATTTATATGCTGTGATCATAACTATGTCAATATGACATAATGGGTACCCATCTTTCCTAAATGATGGAAGTGTATAATTGGGGTAATATGATTTCCCATAGATGTCGTTGAACACAAACAAGAACAGTGGGTTTTCTCATGGGAATTAAATGGCTTCTTCTACAAAAATTGTTTATACATTTAGTTATAAGTATTACAATCTCTGATTTGAATCTGTGTTTGAATTGATTCAAAGAAATAAATGGAATAAATGATTTCTATGAATTATTTAGCATGTGGTATCTGAGCCTTAGTTACTCTTAATCAATTTGAACCAATTTAGGATCAAAGAATTAATTCATATTCCCGTTGAACATCATTTAAGTCTGAAGTTTTAAAAAAAAAAATCAAAAATTATGTGTTCGACTGCATGAAATTGATCACTAAAAACAAATTAAACAACTTACTTTTATATTATAATCACTTAAATTCGGATTATATGTTTTTAATCACTCAAATACGCCAAAATCATTCCCCAATTTTGTTTTCATTAACGTCCCTGCTCAATGATGCCCATCAACGATGCCCTTGATTCTGTGTGCTTCAATCAGGATTGACGATAGGGTAGGGGTATTTGGGGCGGAATACATTGGTGTTCCCCTTTTTTGTATATAGGAATAGTATAACATCAAACTTGATGTTATACTATTCTTGATGTATGAAATGGTGTAAAAATATAAGTAGGGTAAGAATTGAAACATTATTTGCACCAATTTTTATACTATTTTGATGTAAAAAAATAAAGATAGGTTGGAGATATCAATGTTTATACTATTTTGATGTAAAAAAATAAAGATAGGTTGGAGATATAATGTTTATACTATTTTGATGTAAAAAAATGAAGATATGGTCATTTTGGGTGACTTGATTTGTTAATTAATTATTACTATTTAATTCATTAAATAAAATCTAGAAGTTTTGGAATGTTCTAGAGGATAGAAGAGGATAATTAAGTAGTTACATAATTACCGTTTATATGGATAATTATTTGTTTACTAGATAATTATCTTCTAGGGTTTTTCAATCATTCCCTATAAATAAAATAGAGAGGCATATGGACGAATTTATATGATGAGAAATCTCAAAACCCTAGAGAAAATTCGGTCCTACCTCCTCTTTCCTGAAACTCTCAAAATCTCGACGCCGCGTCGTGGTGACATCAAGGCCACGACGTAGAACTTGAAGTTCCAACATATTCAGATTTTTGAAGCCTCGTTCACGGTGTTCGTTATTTTGGTTGTTGTCAAATGTTGTTGATCTCAAAGGTTGGACTCTTATCTCTTATCAATCAATTGAAGATCTACTAGGGTTTTAAAAAAAACCCTAAAAGGTATGTTTTTCTTACATATTAAAGTTGCATTAGATAGGTTGTTCATAGATCCAGTTTCGGGCCTATTGAGGATCAATTAATTGTTGCTTCCACTGTCCCTTTAATGTTGTTTAAGGATCCTCAAAACCCATCAGTGGTATCAGAGCGGTCTGGACACGTCTATTGCACTTTAGGTTTTCCGTTCTTGTAGGTTTAATTTAGTTTGCATGCTTAGATCTGATCTAGTTTTTGAATGTTAAATAGTTTTAATAATTCTTTAGAAACTGGAGTGTTTGAAAAATCGATTTTAAATGAATCTGATCTATCGCCATGACGTGGAGGTTCTGATCAGAAACATGTTTTTTGTGTCTCACCACGACGTAATGGCTTTCTTGCCACGACATGGTGACAATATTCACAGTTTTCGTTTTTTAATATTTGTTGTCTTGTTTTGCTTGAACCTTAAGTAATAAATTTTGATTTAGTTCAACATGCAAATTTGTCAATTTTAGTAAAGTTAGAAAACATTATGCTTATTGGTTTAATTAGTTAATTAATAGTTTAATTAATTAATTAAAAGTCAAAGAATTAGATCTTGATTAAATGTATTAATTATTGACATTGCGTCATCGTGTGTCCAATTAGAATCAATAGACATAAAATCTTAATGGGTTAAATTACACTATATATATGGTTATTAGGGGAAAGATCCCAGAATCATATTCAGGATCCCTAATATTATTGCATCAGTATCCTTAAACATATCACAAGATCCTGATTATTATCACTAATATTTCCTAACACTTATAACGACTATATTGTTCTTTCTTTTACTCACATGTGTATAATTAGTCAACACAAGATTCATTCTCAATGGAGAATCACTTCAACCAAGCTCAAGACCCGGGAATACCAAGTCAAACAACGCGAAAATACTTGTTCGATGAGGGTCCCAGAAATATCGGACTTCTTGTTATTTAGCTTAGACTATAAATAACACATGTAAATCGCACACTATACACACATTTAGCTCGACTATTACACTTGTACTCATATTATCTTCATCATCTCTATAAGCTCATATTCAAATCAATAAAAACAATAAGGCAGGTGACCATTATCACCTCCCATGGTTTTATGTCGGAGATCTTTGTAACGACCCAAAAATCACGGGTAAAAATTTTATTTTTAATATAGTCAAAACATAGATATCATTTATTCCAAACATTCCAAAACATCGCTAATTAAAACATTTATCAGGGTTCATCCCAAAATCACTCATTACGGAAAACATGGGTGTGTGCATTGCGATCAAGCCGGTACCTTCCTTCCCAAACCGATGATACCTAAAACAATAAACAAAATTGTAAGCACGAAGCTTAGTGAGTTCCCCAGAGCATACCCCACACAATCAACACAACCACATAATCCACATTAACTATATCAGCTACATAAACCATGTCAACCACATAAGCCATATAAGCTACATATAAAGATGCCATGGAAACCCTCCAAGGTCTTACACCGGGTGCCATGGGAACCCCCACATGGTCTTAGCCCACTACCATATAAACCATACATAGAACATACATGGATGCCAAATAAACCATACATACAAACATATAAGGATGCCCTGGAAATCTTCCAGGGTCTTACTCCGGGTGCCTCGGGAACCCCCCGAGGTCTTAGCCCAAGGATGCCTTGGAAACCATCCAAGGTCTTACACCCAAGTGCCTCTAGAACCCCCCGAGGTCTTTACTAAGGAGGCCTTGGAAACCCTCCAAGGTCTTACACCTAAGTGCCTTGGGAACCCCCCGAGGTCTTTCCTGCAAGTATCACAAATAACTAGCATACCACATATCACATAACTAACTAGCATATCTCATAACAAATAATAGGCCGACCTTGGTGCCTTAGACCCATTGGTATGGTGAGGAGACTCACCTCGAATGCAGAAACTTCCTGAAAGAAATCCTTAGCTGCTGCCCTGTCCACTCCTGAGCTATGAATACCGATCAACATACCCAATTATCAATTGGGTGCCATACCATAATCCTTAATCCATGCATGGGGTAAAATGACCATTCTACCCCTGGCCCAGTATGATCCGAAACTAGGGCCCAAACCCAAAACAAAAGCCCAGCACTATAATGTCCATAAGTCCATCAATGGCCCAATTTTCCAAATTGGGCCCAAACCTCTACATGGGTCTTGCCATGAGGCCCAATCATTCTTTTCAGTCCAACATACTTAGCATTCCAATGATCCAATAATAATTCTCCGATGGCCCAAGGACCAAGCCCATTGGGCCCATTAAAGATAAACACTCCTACAAGACCCAATATATGGCCTAATTTCCAATTGGGCCCAATTCATTTACATGGGCCTCAAACTAAGGCCCAATAATGCTTCTCTAGTCCAAAATCATGTTTCCAATTGGCCCACGAAGGCCCACAACAACCTAGTCCAAGAATTGGCCCAAACAGAGACCCACAAATGCGAAGTCCATTTCTATATTGGGCCACAAGGCCCAATAGGCCCAACTATTCCAATATTGGCCCAAAGATACATTCAGGCCCAACTATCAGCAAATACAGGCCTAAAACCATTAGAGCCCAAAGGCCCCAAGTCCACTAAGGCCCAAGTCCTCCTGAGAGCGTACGCCCAACGTACCTCTTCTGTACGCTTAGCGTACTGGGCGAAAGGCTGTATGAGTAGCGTACTACATAGTACGTCCAACCTACAACCAACTTTTGCACAAAATCCATTAAGTGCTTAATACTTGAAGACTTTATGTCCCAAACGCAGATCTAAGTCGTTTGATGAGTCCTAAGGCATAAAGTTGGCAACTTTATGCCTTTGCATGCTCCAAAAAGACCAAATAGCATTCTATTTCCATAAAAATGGTCTTAACTCTTGCATTGACCCATTAAGACCTTCAAGATGGCAACTTTCTGTCTTAGGGGCTCCATTAGCACCAAGGGTGGCAACCCTAAGCCTAAGAATCAGATTTGAACCATAAAGCTTCATCCTTAGGACAAAAAGGTCCAAAAACTCAACATAATTGATATAAGGAAATAACCACCAAGTTTAAGACTTTATACCCCAAATGAAAGCCAAAAGTTGGTGTAGTTCTGGATCTAAAAACTCCATCTTCTTCAATAGGTCTTCAAGAATGAACACCTTCTTCAAAAGCACCAAAATACTCCTCTAATGGCCATCCAAGCACCAAAATCACTCAAATGATGGCTAAGGGTCGATTTCTAGGGTTTAGAGGGATAGAGGCTGAAGATATTAGGGTTAGGTTATGAGATAAGGAACTTAAATAGGGTCCAAGACCCTAAAATAGGGTTCTGCTCTGACTGGCGTACGCCAAACGTACATATGGTACACCCAACGTACTTCGAAGAACATTCGCGATCATCCTGGTCAGTACGCCCAGCGTACTCCAAGGTACGCCCCGTGTACTGCCTTCTTCAATAGTATGCCATGCGTACGCTTTGTGTAAGTCCCGTGTACTTGGCTAAGCCTGAAACCCACGAAACTTATGAAGGCCATAACTTCTTCGTTATAATCCCGATTTCGACGATCCTTATATCCACGGATAGGTGACGAGAAGCCCTAAACTTCTATCAACTCATACCTTTCTTAAGACCTTCCGAACAAAAGTCTATTTTCCACAAAAGCCCGAACTGACTCTTTACCGAAATACCCCTAGGCTCCAAAACACGAACCGAACACCCGGATCACTTCTAATACATCACTCGCACCCAAATGGGCCTAGATCTTACTTTTTCAAAAGCCCTAATCCTTATGATGACCGATCTTCGGGCCACAACCTCAGACTAGGAATCGATGCAAAACAGGATGTTACGACTCTCCCCCATTTGAATTAGATTTCATCCTTGAAATCCGTCTTTACCTTCCCAGCACATCAAAAAATCTGGTCCATACCTCCACAATCCGGAATAAATACAGCCTTCCCAAGGCATCCTGATACCAACCCTAAAAGGAGTTACCCACCTAAAAAGGGACGAACCTTAAACTCTCTTGCATAAAACCACCTCTATCCTTCGAAACTCGACACTTCAAATTGACCTAGATTTCCGAAAACTGTCCACACTGAACCATCATCGAACTTATTCCATAAGAAAACTATCCTAAACAAAATAATTTCCACCCATAATACCTTGAGGCTTCCAAAGGAACAAAGTTACTGATCAAATGCGGCTGCATGATGCTCAACTAGAGAGGAGGCTCAAATAATCCTTCGAGTAGGAGACTCATCCCTGCAACAGTTAGACTCAGACGAGAGCTACGCAACAGGGTCTAATCAGCCACTCTGAGATTATTTAATCTAATTGCAAACAACATAGCGTATACCCCGAATACAAGAATCTCCTTACACGAATCCCAAGTCTCTGAACCCACATCGACTCTTCTTGCTACCACTTGCTGCTTTTCAGAAGCAGTCGAGAGCTCTCTGATCCCACCTTATCTGCCAACTACTCAAAACACCGGACACCTAACCGATTGTTGGGCTTAAAACACACACACACACACAGTAGCCCCACGCGTCTCCCGAAAAGAAAACCGAGTGGTAGGACTTGCTTCACACACCTTGCCATCAAACTTCTGCTAACATAATGAATGCTCCATGACCCACTACAGTCTCATCTCATAACCGGTTTCCAACAACCAATTTTTTCCTCACTTCAAACAGGTTGTGGCTCTTTCACGGATAAAACCCACCCAAGACACATCACAATAACTCGAACTGCCATCAACTAAACCCATCCACTACCCTTGAACCCTGCGATCGATGCCCTTAGCGCGTAAATATCTCAATCTTTATTCCATTAGGACAAAAATCTCACACTGAGCACGCGCCAACTCTGAGTCGGGATCTTTAGCCAAAACCAAATCGATACTCCTCTCCTACCCCGAGATCCCCGAATCTGCATTTGCATAATGTTGGTGACTTCCCGACATCCCTTACTTGACCGATAAATAAATACCCTTACGCTATTCCCAAGAGATCATTGTCCAGGCTACCCAGTCTAGACTCCTCTGCGTCATGTATTGATTATCCACATGATCATGTAACTCAAGATCCAAACCTTTGACTCAACAGTCTCTACCAGTTCCATCCTGAATTCCCATAATCATCCGGCTCGCCTGTGGACCACAAACGTCCTAGTCCTAGAACGGAGAGTAATTCCTTGCCAACCCTGGCCGGTGTGCCCAAAGCATGAGCTTATCTCCCTTTCATGCTTGTGACCATCACATAAATAGTCTAATTCAGACCGATGAATTCTATGATCCTATTGTAGCCTAACATTACTTCCATCCAACCATGCTTACCGCCCATGGCCTTACGACACTCCACTATCACATCGTCGCACCTCTCAAGTCGAATCCTATATCCCATCAGGAGTTCGGGTCGCACCCATGGATTCCCACTGCTCACTATGCATAATCAAGGCGATGCCGACCGGTGATTGGGAGTTTCCTGAACTCCCACCAACACAACCTAGGCCTAAACAGCCACTTGCTTCTCCCCCACTTAGGCTCGAAGATGTTCTTCCACCTCTTACACCTTATGGACCTTCAATCAATTTCCATCAATATGCATGACCCACCCAAATACTGCGCCGAACAACACCAGCGCCCCATAGTTAGCCTAAATACAATGATCACTCAGCTCTGAAATCCTAAAGAATACTCTTGTATTCTTAACCAATCGGATGATCCAATCACTTCCCAAGGCGCCCTTTTACCAAAGAAATCCAGAGGCAAATACAAATTTACCACCCTCTTACCGCTGCCTATGGACCGGTAAATGTTACGGGCTACCCCGCAGTCTTACAACACTCTTGCCTCATCACAACGGTCCAAAACCTTACCACCGATCCATCGGATCGGACACACCCAAAGTCGAGCACCCACTCAATATGTCACCTGCTGACACGATCAATCCTGCTACGCTGGTAGCAACCCATACTCCTGGAGTGATAACTCCATCATACAGTTTCTCGTACGTTGCGTGCTAACTCCGACCTTGCTGGCCTTTCAAACGTTGCTTGGAAGTCTTGGGTCTCTTCCCAAGACCCTCCACTAAATGCACACGACCTGAACCTCTCTTCTCGAGTTACTCCAAATTGATCTTCCGCCCTCGGGCTCTAGGATCCACATCATTCAGGGTCTCGTGCCCTATCATACTCACCAGCTCAATCGTCAACGGCTGAACTGCAATAGCTGGAGCAACCCCTGCTCTAAACCGGGCTACAAACTACCCCCAAGACATAGTCTCCAATCCCGAAAGTGCAATGGATCGCACAATGAATCCCCAACAACTCCTTGCCACCTGATACAAGAGATCCAAGGTGAATCGAACCTTAGTTCCTAAGGGGTAGGAACTAGTGCGGGAACACTTTCCATATCCTTAGGCCAACGCGGACTCAAATCCCTGGCGGTCCTTCCGTTAACTGGCTCACCATCGGAGTCGAGACCAAACCCTGGTCCTTCCCATGCGTACTCATCATTATTATGCAAAACAGTTATTCCCACAGTGCAAGAATAACTAAGAATTCTCCTTCCCATAAGTTTCTTAGATTCTACAAGACTCTCACTGATTCGTGTATGAACCCTGTGCTTTCAGTAGTACGGGCCCAATACTACCTTCCACACCTATATATACTTTCCTCAGAAATCCTCTTGAATCCTCTAAGTCACCTACTCCACTGATGCACTAAATGTCTGCTAAACAGCAACATGGTATCCACCGAAGCACCTCCTAGGCTCCCCTTAGGCTCCCAACCTCACCAAACCGCCCCACTAAACTCACTAGAGCATATCCTAGGCTTTCCTAGGTTCCCAACCTCGCCCTGCCATCAGCTGCTGAAGAACTCCTCATAATGCCAGCCATCCACCTCCTAAATATCGTCATATTCACTTAGTAGTTGACTCCCATCATTCAAGAGTTCCACAAAGCACAAAAAAAGCATAATTCGTGTAGTAGCACTCTCCAACCCATGAAATTATCATAAAACATTCGGCCCACATTCCACAACTCATGCTATCCACATTCACCCTTACTGTCGGCTGCCATATGCATGCAAATTATACACAGAACATGATCTACTAGACTGTCGAATAATAGACTCTACCCTAGGACCACAACCAGACAAGGAATAGGAAATAATGCCAAATCAATTATTCTAAGGCTATAAGATCCTAACCATATACAATTTTAAAAGCATACACCTAGCAGTTACTAATACCAATAATCGTTCACATTCCAACATAGCATCCAGTATCTCCAAGGCTACAACATCACATATCATGACAATCTATCGTTGACTACTCAGCACTAGCATGCAATTCTACCAGCTCATACAACATATAAATGCATCTCTCCTAACCCTTACTAGCATGTGATTCTCAGATTTATAAATCAAGTTATAACAGATAACATATATGGGTATTCTGGGGAAACTTACTTGAGCTCGGCTGATTGCATGCACCACACCCTTTCTTGTCTTAGAAAACTTTTTCATTGAAAACATTTTTTTTTGAAAACTGTACAGATCCCCAGTTTGAGTTCAGATACACCCGAAAGTATGTCTAAATCCCTCAAACCAAGGCTCTGATACCAACTTGTAACGACCCAAAAATCATGGGTAAAAATTTTATTTTTAATATAGTCAAAATTGTATGTCCCAAAAACGTGAACCAACTAGTGATCAATCGAATAAGCTAAACAAAGGCGGAATCAATGTAAATACAATCAAGAAGAAAGAGAAGCGAAAACAATTCAATCCGATGCAAACAGTTGTATTCAATAATCGTCTGGTACAATAGTTTCACAACACTATGACCGAAAACTGCTATCTCTAACCGGTCATGTCAGACCCCTTTTATATGAAACACAAAAGTACAAGCCAACCCAAAACCGAAAACACCAAGGGACTGAAATCAAGGCTGATTTCGGTCCAACTAACCGAAAACACCAAATAAGCCCTAACAAACAATAACAAAGCCTACAAAATATATATGCCTAGCACAAACCAACAAAATAGGTCCTAACAAAAACATAGATATCATTTATTCCAAACATTCCACAACATCGCTAACTAAAACATTTATCAGAGTTCATCCCAAAATCACTCATTGCGGAAAACATGGGTGTGTGCACTGCGATCAAACCGGGCCCTTCCTTCCCAAACCGATGATACCTGAAACAATAAACAAAACTGTAAACGCGAAGCTCAGTGACTTCCCCAGAGCATAGCCCACACAATCCATATAACCACATAATCTACATTAACTATATCAGATACATAAACCATATCAACCACATAAGCCATATAAGCTACATATGAGGATGCCATGGAAACCCTCCACGGTCTTGCACCGGGTGCCATGGGAACCCCCACATGGTCTTAGCCCACTACCATATAAACCATACATACAACATACAGGGATGCCAAATAAACCATACATACAAACATATAAGGATGACCTAGAAACCCTCTAGGGTCTTACTCCGGGTGCCTCGAGAACCCCCCGAGGTCTTAGCCCAAGGATGCCATGGAAACCCTCCAGGGTCTTACTCCGGCTGCCTCGGGAACCCCACGAGGTCTTAGCCCAAGGATGCCTTGGAAACCCTCCAAGGTCTCACACCCAAGTGCCTCGGGAACCCCCCGAGGTCTTTACTAAGGAGGCCTTGGAAACCCTCCAAGGTCTTACACCTAAGTGCCTCGGGAACCCCCCGAGGTCTTTCATGCAAGTATCACAAATACTAGCATACCACGTATCACATAAGTAACTAGCATATCTCATAATAAATAATGGGCTGTCCTTGGTGCCTTAGACCCATTGGTATGGTGAGGAGACTGACCTCGAATGCAGTAACTTCCTGAAAGAAATCCTTAGTTGTTGCCCTGTCCATTTCCTGAGCTATTAATACCGATCAATATATCCAATTAACAATAGGCTGCCATACCATAATCTCTAATTCATGCATGGGGTAAAATAACCATTCTACCCCTCACCCAGTATGATCCAAAATTAAGGCCCAAACCCAAAACAAAAGCCCAACACTATAATGTCCATAAGTCCATCAATGCCTCAATTTTCCAAATTGGGCCCAAGCCTCTACATGGGTCTTGCCATGAGGCCCAATCATTCTTTTCAGTCCAACACACTTAGCATTCCAATGATCCAATAATAATTCTCCAATGGCCCAAGGACCAAGCCCATTGGGCCTACTAAAGATAAACCATCCTATAAGGCCCAATATATGGCCCAATTTCCAATTGGGCCAAATCCCTTCACATGGGCCTCAACCTAAGGCCCAATAATGGTTCTCTACTCTATAATCATGTTTACAATTGGCCCACGAAGGCCCACATTAACGTAGTCCAAGAATTGGCCCAAACTGAGGCCCACAAATGCGAAGTCCATTTCTATAATAGGCCACAAGGCCCATGTAACAACGTGTTACTTCAGATCAATGTAAGTTTAAACTACAATAGTGTACAAGTGATTTAACATCATAACATCTATACAGTCAGAACTTTGAATGCTATAGGGCATGTTTATATAAGATATTTTATATACATACTTTGTAAATCATACTTATTTATAAGTTATGAACACTTATATGGAAACTATAAAAAAATAACTCAATATAAGTCAAGGGATCAAAGTTTAAGGCACAAAATGATACACCACAATGAGTTTACGGTTCAAGAACATCTAGAAAGCAAGTTCACGGTCCAATATAATAAACAAAGGAGTGTTCACGGTTGGAGTTTTAAGATTCAAACCGTGAACACATTAATAGGTAAAAGTCAAACTGTGAACCCCTTTACTCTTTGACCATAAGGCCGTAAACCCTTCACCATTCATGTCTAGGCCGTAAACACTTCATTTTGGAAGTGTATAACCGTAAAACCTCATCAAATATCTTCATACTCTTATCCAAGGTTGATTTCCCAATGTGATTACACCGTAAACATTACATTCACCGCCTTAGGAGTATCCTTCATACTTAAGGAACAAATGGATTCATTTAACACTTAGAGTAAACATAACTCACTTCATATGCTCTCAAGTATCAAAGTATCTACCCAGTTAAACTTCAAACTCTCAAGAACACTTCGTATCTGCATCCATAATTTCTTCACTATTTGTAAGTAATCCCGATGAACTAATATTATTTACCTTGTGTTGGGTCAAAAATATTAGTTTATACTTTACTTTTCTAGGCAATTGTAATTTTCAATCTTGGACCAAAAACACTCTTGGATTTACGACTGGTGTGTTTGCGGCTCAGGTGGTGTTCACGGCCGTGAACTGGTTTGTGGTCGTGAACCCATTTGCGGTTGCTTGTTTGGGCATTGGGTTTGCGGTCCATATATATATATATAGATGTAAGGGTGAGGAGTCTAGGTGCAACAAGGAGTCATAAGAGAGGAGCATATTGTAGAGAGAGAAAGTTAGAGAGAAGAAGAGTGTGTGTGAGAATCTTGTGTTGGATCATCACTCTTCTTCTTCTTCTTCTTCTTGATTTCATCTTGCATCATCCACTTGATTGGGATTCCGCACCATCAAGTGGATCTAATTAATACTCAAGCTAATTTTTGGGACTTACAGTTGGTATCAGAGCTTGGATTGTATCAATCATTTTGGCAAGATCTGGAGCGTTTTTGATCTTTTTCTTGAAGGATTTTGCGTTTTTGGATAGTTTTTGAAGAAATATTGGGGGGGGGGGGGTTTGTTCTTCAAGTTTTTCATAAAAACGAGTTTTTGATCGAGTTTTGAAGCAAATTTGGGTGAAAAACGCTGTTTTTATTCATAATTTCTAAAGCGTCTGCGGTCAGAAGAAGCGTTCTCGGCCAAATGAAGCAGTGTTCACGGCCAACCGAAGCAGTGGTCACGGCCAACCAAAGCTTTCACGACCCCGAACCGAAGAACCTTTTATGACCGGCCTCGCACGTGTTCGGTCCTCGTGTTTACGGCTCATCAGCCACGTTTGCGGTCAGCGGTCTCGTTCTCGGTCAGCAGCATTGGTGCGAGAGTTTGCGTCCAGCAGCAAATACTCAAATAAAAATTGGGGGTTGCCAGGTTTCGAAAACGGGTCTCCTACCTCCACAACCCACGCGTCTTCCCACCTGATCTAGGTTGCCTCACGTTTATCATCCTCCAAATTTAATTCAAAAAGGCTCGCTATTTCGACCTATTTTCGGATTTTTTACAAATTTTGCCCAAAATTAAGATTTTCAAATTTTAAAATTCCATTTTCAACCCAATGTTTTTGACTTTTAATTTTTGACTTTTATTTTTGACCTTTGACCTTAAAAATTGACTATGACTTCCAAGTTTGATTTTTGACTTTAAACTTTGACTTTCTCGTTTAACTTTCAAATTTTCAAATTTAGCTTTTCGGTTTGACTTTTTAAGCTTGACTTTTTAAATTTGACTTTTAAGGTTGACTTTTGAGTTTTTAGTCAAAGGGCATTTTTGGTAAACAATGAGTTCTTCAAGCATCCCGATCAATGAAGTTTAATGTACTCCATCTTGTGAAGCTACGATTAAATTTCTTCGTGAACAAAATGATTTGCTAAAAAGGGAAGTTGAGGACCTTAAATATGAAGGCTATACTCTTAGGAAAGGTCAAAAACCCTTAAAAGCACAACTAAAGGCCAAAATCAAGGACTTTATAACCCTTCAAGAGGAATACGGCAACAAATGTGAAAATTATACATATGTTAAGAGACAACTTGCCGAATTAACTGCCAAACTTGATGCATTAAAAGCTAAATATAAAGATGCTGAATTCAACTTTAAGAAATTTGATGTGTCGAGAGAGGTAGTTGCATCGATGATTGAAAAACAATTAACATTCAAAGTTAATCAATCTAAGGGGTTAGGGTATCATAGTGTTCCACCTCCCTTTAATGACAACTGTAACCCACCCCTTGAGACCAACGAGGAAGAAATTCCTACTCAGTTTGGCCAAACCCCTGTATCAACTTCAGTTAAGACTGAACCATCTGGGCCTACTGAGGTTATTAAGGTGAATGTTTGTGATGCTTCTACTTCATGTGTAGGTAAAGTAGTGGAGGATGAGAACAAGGAAAACACTATTGAACAAACCAATGTCTCCTTGAACTCTGAATCTGTTGTTTCAAACTCAGTTACTTCTGACAAACCTGTTATTGGCAAGTATATGCCACCAAAGCAAGTGAAACAAACGGCCTGCTGCAAGTGTGCTTGTGGGAACAATCAGGGACGAGACAAGGGCGTGTTTCCAGGGACAAGCAGAAACAACTTCCAAGTGAAGAAAAAGACATGTTTCCACTGTGGAACACTTGTACACATTGCCAGAAACTGTCCAAATCGTGCATACGTTCCCTACTACGCACAAGGATGGCAGAATGCGCCAAGAGGGAGATACCCCAAAAGAAGCCCTTCCAGGTCACAATCGTGCAATGGTGACTGGAATGCGCAGAAGACCAAGAATTCAGATCCCAATGGCAAGAAGGAAATGTAGGTTAAGACACCAAACTCAAGAGATGCTCCAGTGAAGCCAATATCGGTTAGGTCAAAGCCATCTCGACGGCCGACTTCAAGTTCAAAAGCAAGTACTGAGCCTCCCATCCGACCGAACAAGAAATGGGTTAAACCCAACTACAGATGGGTTCCGAAGGTTCAATCTCCCAAATCTTCTAATGACTCTAACATTTCTTCGCTTTCTGTATGTGATAAGCAGGATATGTCATCGGAGAGAGTACCGTGCAAAGATGACAAAGGTCAACCCAGTTTCAAAATGGACTGGGTTCCAATGACCAACTAATTCCACACTTTGTGCTAGAGTAGCTATGGAGGCATATCATCAGACTTCGGTTTGTTGATAGTGGCTGTTCCTAGCACATGATAGGGAACATCTCTCAACTGTATAACACTCAGAACTTTAAGTGAGAGTATGTGTCCTCTGCGGGAAAGGAAAGAGAGGAAGTAAGGAGAGGATCACACATGGGGTTTGTGCTTAATGATGTGAAAAAATTTTGGATCTGTTCCGAGATTGAAACACAGCTAAGGCTGAATTCGTTGCTGCTTGCCTCTTCAATTGCTGACTTTCGGTTTGAATTCTTTCGATACTCCTGAGTTTTTCTTAAAATGATTCGTTTCAAAGACAAATTTCTTTTAATTTTGCGCATTTATTTTATTTCTTCCCCGTGCTCAATTTAAGGGGGAGAAATCAAAATACAAAAAAATTAGAGAAATGAAAATTAAATAAAAATTAGAAAAATCAAAAATTAAAAAATTTTACATTTTGTATTTTACTTTTGTTTTTAGTTAAATTTGTTCATATTTTCTTATATGCACAAATTTAGGGGGAGAATAAAAAAAACAAAAAATTTATAAAATTTCGAAAATACAAAAATATTTTCCTTTATGTTTTTATTTCTTTTTCAGAAAAATTAAAAATCCAAAAATAGTGTTTTTTGAGCGTATTTTACTTTTATTTTTATTTTTTAGTGTGCTAAGTTTACTTTTATTTTTTTATGTTTATCTCAAAAAATTTCATTTGTCTTGAAAAGTGAATTCATGAGAAGATGAGACTCAAGGAGTATGTATCGAAATATTCTGAGCAAGGAGAAGAAACCTGAAAGTGGAAAGGAATTGACGGTCATTTCACTTCACACTACTTTCACGAGGAATTGACGGAAAATTCAAATGAGAGTGATAGACTCTTCCATATTGAGACATATACCAGTCTTAATCGGAGTCTTCGCATAAAATGTTAATGATCAATGGTCATTTTCACCATGAACAATGTGAAACACCCAACCATTCTTCACCCATATCTAAAATTTTCTCCATCAAATCATTTCCACGTACCGGTACCCCTTGAGGTTTGAGTATAAAACAAATCGGCTGACGGTTGCGAAAAAGTCTGTGTTTATGATCTTAGATGTCATTGTCACCATGATTCTAAGTGAAACGCAACATCCAAAACCATTTAATTCTGAATTGACGGTGAACATTTTATATGTTCTAGATTTCACCCATGAATTGACGGATAATGGCTCATACCTGGTGTAACATTGTATAAAATGCCAATCAGGCAGTTTCTTATTAAGAACTGTCGTATCTAAGGAATTGAAAGTCTGAAATGGTACAAATTGTCAGATTGGCCTTGTCAGCTTTCTTTACCTAAGAACTGTCACATCACTAGGGCGATTCACCCAACAGGGAAACAGTTATCGTTGAACGTCTCGCCAAGGGCCAAGTTAACTTGTTAACTTGATAACTTTATTGAGATCTGTGATCATGGATATACAGGGGTTAACATCAAAACTAGCCAAGAGTAGTTCTCCGATACTCAACAAATCGTAGTGCGTTCCTCGGTGTTCACACAGATACTGCGAGAAGTCTCTTTTTGAGCCAAGGATTCATCCTTGAACAACTGTGGTGAGAAGGGTCTTTATGATTCTTTCTGTGATTCACAGGGACTTTGTTGAGAGAAAAACTTGAGACACACTTGAACAAACGTTAGAACAAGTATAGTTGCGGAATAGTTTATCTCAAAGGATCTAAAAGCTCAACAATAATAATAAGTTAATGAGTTAGATAATTAGAGAGTTAGTTGCGGAAATGTAAGGAAATATAAATGACAGCAGATGTTATATCAAGTATACACATAAGTTGATTCTTAACAAGGAATGCATTCAGACCAAGTTAGTAAGTGAGATCAAACTTAGTGATTAAGTCACCAATGACTTGCTCCGAAGAGATATAATATTCAGTTATATTCAAGTGAACTTCGAGAGTAATAAGGAGAGAGTAATAGCACAAGATATGAGATTCAATATGTGTAATCAGATAGATGTAAGAGATGTATATCTGAAAGAGAAAGATTGAGCTCTATATATGGAGACTCAAATATTACATTGGATCAACTATCTATGTATAGCCATGCAAGGCATACTGGACAAAAGAGAGTATTCTAACAAAAGTAGATAAAGAGTTAAACTAAGTAAACTAGAAAGTAAACTGCGGTTGATGATGACTTCGGATGACCAAGTTCAAGAGGGTCACTTTTATGATTCAACAATTTCCCCCTAAGTGGCCTCTTTAACTTCTCTTCAGTTATCAAGTTTTAGGAACTTGATGAGAATCCACCAAAACTTTCTGACATTCTCCAACCAGGTGATCCTCCTTAAAATTTCGAACTTGACTTCGGCAGTTGTGCGTTTTGACTTTTGAACTGCGGTTCGACAAATTTCAATTTGATTCCTTGTGAGACGATTCATGGCAGTCATAGGAATCAAGTATTTGGTTTCATTGAGCTTTCGCTTAAAAATGACTCCAAGATCAGGGAAGTTTGTTGCACCCAGAGATCTTTCTTGATAACCTTCAGTAAGCATCGGTGCAGGATCAAGTGGTGGTAGATCGAACTTTTTGGCAAGGACAGGGTGAATATCCGCATCAGTCTTTGCGAAGTCACAGACAGTTTCCCTTAGGAATGCGCTTGCCCTTTCAAATGCTATCTTCATCTTAGGATACTTTTCATATTTGTTTTGGAACACCTTAGCTATCAGGAAGACTTCTTCTGGATTCATGCATGGGAAGTCAGCTTGGGTGCAGACGTAGTCCTGATTCCTTCTTGTAAGAGTACACTGGATAAAGTCAGCTTTCATGAATTTCCGGGGCTTAAAGTTCTTGACTGCGGATGGTCTATCATTAGACCATATTTTTTCTATTAAAGAAGCATGTTTAGCATAAAATCGATTGAGTCTTTCGAATTTCATGGGCAGTCTCTTGTGATCAGGTAAGCTGCGGTCAAACTGCTCAAATACAGTGAAGTATTTAGGATTGGGGGAGATTGGAACATCCCGGTAGCCGTCAGAAGGGGGTTTAGCAAAAGTAAGACAGGGTTTATAGTCATCATTCAACAATCTTCGGTGGCGATTGATCCAAGAATTGACTAAGGATTCATCTAGGGTGATGTCGAATCCGTTTTCTCTCCAGATAAGTTCAACAAATTTGGCTGCTTTCCAATCTGCTTTCTTCTGTTTCGTTGCGGGAGAGTCATTGGAATGTTCGGATGACATGTTGGATGCTAGATTCTTGAAGTGGGGAGGAGTCTCCGGTTGCTCAGGAGTAGTTTCTTGAATGATTTTCTATTGCGGTGGAGACTGATGTTGCGGTGGTGTCTGATGGCTTGGATTCTTGTGAGGAGATGGTTGCAGAGAGGGAAAATTTTCATTTATGACAGGGGGGCTCCTATGTTGAGAGATGTTGTTTGAATGATGGTCTTCATCACTTCCCCCTCTTGAGGAATGCAAAACCGGAGCATCCTCAAACCATTGCTTAAGACCATCGACTTTAGCATACACCTCCTGGAATTGAGCTTTGAGAGTATCAGCCAGTTGCTGATTGTCTGGGATGGCGGTGTTGAAGAGCAGTCGATGAATCTCCTTGGTAAGTTGAAGAATCTCAGGACCATGAAAGTTGGAAGACAGAGAGCGTTGAAGTCTGTTGATGGTAGATTGTAGAACCGAGATGGTGGACTCATAGGCAGTATGAGTTTCAGCTATCAGCTTCTATGAGTGAGTTGACTGGTCCGCAATGGTTGTTTGTAGATCTGCCTTGATTGCGGATACCTCAGAGATGAGGCACTCCGCAGTAGCCATAAACTGCTTGTGATCAGCCTGCCGACTTGTATCTAGGGATCGAATTCCCATTTCAACTTTTAGAGAAATTCGCTCAGCAGCTAGGCGTTCACGAGTTTTAAGTCGTTCGATTCTTTCAATAAGTGGTTGCGGTCCTGGTAAGTCTTCAGGTTGCGGTTGAGTGGGCTTAACCGCAGCAAGAATCTGATCTACTTTGGCTTGTACACTCAGAAATTCTTTTCTGGATACAACAATCTTCTTTTTCTTCTTTTTCTCTTTCGGCTTGGAGGTTGAGTGTTGAGAGCCACTCGAAGCTTCTTCCTCATCAAAAATCATTAAATCGTCATCAGAAGGGGTAGGTGGATTTACCTCATTGAGATCAAAGTCATCGAATCCGAATGTAGGAGCGGAGCTAACTTCTATTGCGGTGCCATCATCTTGAGAATCTCTAACAGTTGGAGTTGGAAGGAGTTTTGATGTACCTTCACCACCAAGAGTGGACTGAGTATTGCGGATTGTTTCAGCCATTGTGGACATCCACTCTTGTACTTTCAGAATGGTGGCTACGGTATTGGCGTTATTGATGACGTCCTCCCAATACTTGGCTACGGATTGAATATCTTGTTGTTTTTGTTGAAGTTGCTTGATTTGCTGGTCCTTTCTTGCTTGAAATGCCCTACGAAAAGAGGCATATTTCTTGATATCGGATTCTGAGACCGGATTATAGTGTAACCATGAATCATTTGATTCGTCACCGTCAAATCCTTGAAAACGCATCGAGGTGTCCCTCGGGTCCACGGATCCTTGCACAATGGTGCTCACCGTGCCTAAACCACCTGGAACGGATGTAAGCAGATTAGGATTTCCTGAGCTTCCTCAGGCTCCTTGACCCGTGGTCATGTCTGGCCTCGGCTCAGTTCGGGCAAGGGCGGAAGAATTGCCCTGCGGTTGGGAAGGTGTTTGAAGTGTTTGGGTTGCAGACAAAAGGATGGAGTTCAACTCCTCGGGTGAAAAGAAATGTAGACGGGAAGCCCTGGAGACCTTACGGCGAGAACCGGTTCTATCCCCTTGGGAGTGAGCTGGGGTGAGTCTCCACGTTAAGTTGAAACAGACACACTTTCTGTGTCTGAGTGGAATTCGATGGTTGTATTGAATGGGTCTGCGGCCACCCCAAGGACTACCAGAGCGTTTTGAGAGGCTGCGGCATTAGTCCGGTCACGCATTTGGTCAGTGGGATTGGTCTTTCTTTTCTTGAGGATAGAAATGGGTTGTGCGTCATCATCAGAATCACTCATAGAGGGAGAGTGAGATCAATTTTCAATTGATTCGTCATCTGAGGACACAGTTTGTTTGAGTTTCCTTTTCTTTGATGGTTCAGTGTGTTTGGGAGCATCTTTCTTCTTTGGGGTTCCATGTTTCTTGTTGATGTTGCGGGGGCCTTGGTGGGCTGAGGCTAACTGCTTGCGTCTTTTTGATAAAGATAAGTTGCATAGAGTGGTGGAGGATGGGACTGCGGTACTACCACGGATGATGAGTGCGGATGAGGCTTGTCTAGGTAGAGGCGGGGTAGGAAGGTATCGGTCAATACCTTCCGTAGCCTCTATGTGGTCTGTGACATCAATGGTTTCAAGTCCAAGGGTAGACAATATGTGGACTGGTAGCCGTTTAATGGGTCCAAAAATAGATTGATCCGTAGAGGGGTTGTACCTTTTTAGATCTTTGGTGATGAAGAAGTTGACATCGTTGCCCATGCTTAGTCCTGCATCTGCATGAAGATCTGAGATACATAGAGACCAGAATCTTGCAAAGGTGAGCTCGGTAGGATTTCTTTTGGACTTTCCTTGGGAATGTACTGCAAGAAGTCATCCCACAAGATCTGACCGTATTTGACATCGTGGCCAGTAAAAATACTCCACACTAACTCTAACAGCTTGAGGCCCATGTTATCAGTGCCTCTGGTTCTGCCTGACAGGCTGCGGATCACGAAATGGAAAACGAACTGCCACACCGCAGGCAACTGATTCTTCTTGAATTCGCCTATGCCTTTCAGCTTCTTTTGGTAACCCATTTGGTAGAGTGCAGAAAGAATGTCCGCCATGCTTGGGGTGAAGACCTTTGTTGAAGGATGAACTAACAGGTTGATGGCATTGAGGAATTTTTCTTTGGTCAGAATAACCAAAGAATCGTTCACCAGATTCAGATGCACTTCTTGAAGGTTTTTTAGGGGTCGATATGCAGAGAAATCACATTTGAAGAGGGTTGATAGAGGTACCACATCTGTGAAGGAATCGAAGGGACCAAACAGTGGGTGATTGGACAGAAACTTGATCATCAACTTGATCGGAGCATTGTAAGAGGAATGATCATCGAACACTACCCTAAATTTGGTTGAAGCAATTGTTGGCATTTGGTTTCTTGAAGCAAAGTCTGAACCAGTTGGATGACCAGAGGCAGATGCCTTGGAGTGTTTCTTCGAGATACCCGATTTCACCATTTTCAAAAGAGTGAAAAGAACTTGCAGGAAAGACAGAGTGCAAGAAGATGAAGGAGAAGAAGTTCGTCGAGTTTTCAGAAAGCGTAAAACTTTCTTAGGGAAGAAGAAGAGGGTTTTATAGTGGCGGATTTGATACTTTTATTGATTTTACCCTAAGTGAAATTGGATAAGGTAAAAACGTTTGGGTTGTTTTTTTTATTAAGAAAAGAAATCTCAGCCACAGATGAGATAATAAAAGGTTTATTTTTATTTTTGAGATTTTCTAAAAGGGGGTAGCATTTAATGAAATGTCAGGCCCTATAACATCACGTCTGAAGAACGTATGGTGAGGGGTTAATCCGTTGTACAAAAGAGGAAGATGTAACGGATTTGACGTTTTGGGGGTAATAGGAAGAGACAGTTTAAAAGAGATTTTTATGGAAAATCGTTTTTTTTGTCATCATACCCAAAATAGGTCTGACACAAGGTTTATTCAAAAAGTAGAACTGAGACAGTGATATGCTACACAAGGAATGTTTTTGAATGTTTTTGTTATTTAATGAAGGATCATTAAATAGCACACCACGTTTCAAGAATTTATGAGGCAGTTGAGAAATCAATCGATGTGATTGCGGATTGAGACTTCATTGCGGATGGATCTTTTATCATTGCGGATGGATGGTTAGATGACTGTTGTAGAAGAACTGAGGAGAGCACTTGAACAAAAATTAGTAACAACAAACAATAAGAACCATTGAAAGATAAATATGATATATAGTTGCGGTACATAGAATATACCAAAACTATCTATCATATATAACTTCAATTAGGACCGCAACAGAGACCAAGGATGGTCTGCGGTACCTATGAATTCAAAAAGAATTGTGGGTCCGGATTCATTATTCCTAACAGTTGTAAGAAACTGTTGAGTTTTGTAGAATCAAGTGCCTTTGTGAATACATCAGCAATCTCTTCATGAGTATGGACAAAAATTAGTTCAATGTTACCTTTCAGGATGTGGTCTTTGATGAAGTGATACCGTAGTTCAATATGTTGTGTCTTAGAGTGCTGAATTGGATTGTGGGAAATCGCTATAGCACTCTCAGAGTCACAATAAATTGGTATCCGCAACATTCTGTATCCATAGTCCATAAGTTGTGTTTTCATCCACAAGACTTGTGAACAAGAGCTGGCTGCGGCCACATATTCAGCTTCTGCGATAGACAATGATACACAATTTTGTTTTCTTGATGACCAGCTGACGAGTCTTCCACCCAGAAATTGACATCCACCGGAGGTGCTTTTTTGATCTAGTCTGCATCCGACATGATCCACATCAGTGAATGCTTGTAGGTTGAAGTCATTCCCTACGGGGTACCATAAACCAAGAGTCTTGCTGCCCTTTAAGTATCTTATAATCTGCTTGGCTGCGGTCATGTGTGACATTTTTGGATCAGCCTGGTACCTTGCGCATACACCTGTTGCAAAGACAATGTCTGTTCGGCTTGCGGTGATGTACATCAATGAGCCAATTATACCTCTATAAGTATTGTGATCCACTGATTCGCCGGAAGGATCAGCAGATATCTTATATCCGAAGGCCATGGGGACGTTAGCCAAAGAACAGTTGTCCATTGAGTATTTCTTTAATAGTTCAGTGGTGTATTTCTCCTGATGGATGAATATCCCTTGAGGGACTTGTTTCACTTGAAGTCCTAGAAAGAAGTTAATCTCTCTATTCATGCTCATTTGGAACTTGTTGGTCATGAGCTTAGCAAATTCATCCACCATTTCTTGATATCATCCACATATATTTGTACAAGCATAAGGTGATTACCATTTGCTTTTCTAAATAAAGTGGGATTAATCACTCCTCTTTTGTATCCGGACGAGACAAGAAATTCAGAGAGAGTCTCGTACCACGCTCTTGGGGCTTGCTTTAGACCGTAGACTGACTTTTCAAGCTTGTAGCAGTAGTCTGGGAATTCAAGACTTTCGAAGCCCGGAGGTTGTTGAAGATAAACCTCCTCTTTTCACATCCATTTGATGTACTTTGATGTTCTTGTGAGCTGCGTATGCTAAGAAGATTCGGATGGCTTCCATTCGTGCCACCAGAGCATACGTTTCATCATAGTCAATACCTTCAATCTGACTATATCCCTTGGCAACTAGCCTTGCCTTGTTTCTGACGACCACACCGGATTCATCCAACTTATTCTTGTACACCAATCTAGTACCAACAATAGTGTGACCTTGCGGCTTCGGAACGAGCTGCCACACTTTGTTTCTTTTGAATTCTTCTAGCTCTTCTTGCATTGTGGATATCCAGTCTGGTTCTAGTAATGCTTCTCTGATCATTCGGGGCTCGACCGAGGACATAAATGTTGCGTAGTGACAGTGATTAAATAAATCCTTGGAAGATCGAGTCTGGATACCTGTGGATGGGTTGCCGATGATTTGACCTGGTGGGTGGTCCTTCGTCCATACGTGTAGATGAGGTTGCAGATGATCAGCAGCTGCGGTAGAGGGAATGTATTCAATATCGGAAGACTCTACGGTTGGAGATGGCAGTTCCCCCTGAACTTGAGAACAACCTGCTGAATTGTCTTGAATTGGAAAGGTGGGATCAGAGTTTTCTTGGGCAGATGGTGAAGGTTCCCCCTGGATTGCAGACAGGAGTTCCCCTTGAACCTGAGAAGGTTCCCCCTGGATTGCAGATGGGAGCGTGATAATTCTCGAGTCTGTTCTTGTGTCAATGTTCTCTATGTTTTCATCATCCGAGTCCGAAGAAACGTTTGATGGTTGAAATCGTCTGCGGGAGGGATTGGAGCTGCATCTTCTAGTACTGGAACCTCGATGGTTGTTTTATGGTACGGAGTTGAGTTTTCCCCCTCAACCGGCAAGGTGGAAGTATTTAGTGATACCTCATCGGATGGTGTAGGACCAGATACGTCAGCATGCTGCTGTTAAGCTTCCGGGGACACAAGAACTTCGGATAACTTGGCTGTTTCTACAGGGTCGAAGAGATCATCATAGTTTACTTCAACTAGGTTTAGTGGACCCGAAGAAGCAGGAATATCACTTTCTAGGATTGTTGTGGTTTCGGTTGATGGAGCGGTGTTGCGGATGTGATAGTCATCGAATTTGACATCGAAGCTTTCAATTAATAGCCTTGTGCATCTAATGAGAACCCTATAAGCGACTTTGTTTGTTGAGTAGCCAAGGAAGATGCCTTCATAAAACTTCGGTGCGAATTTATTAAGGTGGTCTCTGTTGTTGATTACGAAACATCTACACCCAAAGATATGGAAGAATCAGACATTTGGCTTGCGGTTTTTAAGGCCCTCATAAGGAGTTTTACTGAGACGCTTGCACACAATGCTTCGGTTCTGCACAAAGCATGCTGTGGCCACTGCTTCAGCCCAGAAGTAGAGAGGAAGGTGTGCTAAGTTGAGCATAGATCTGGCTGCTTCTACCAGAGTGCGGTTCCTTCGCTCTACTACCCCACTTTGTTGCAGTGTGTATGGATCTGAGAAGTTGTGAGTGATGCCCTTTGAAACCAAGAAACTATTTAAGAGATGGTTGGTAAACTCGGTTCCATTATCACTTCGGATGCGTCGTACTGGTAACTTGATCTGAAGTTCAATTTCCTTGATAAAATTGATCAGTATCTGCGGAGTTTATGATTTGAGTCTTAAGAAAGAGACCCAGGTGAACCGTGTGAAGTCATCAACTATAACCAGAATGTATTTCTTGTGATGAAGACTGGCTACGGTAGATGGACCGCAGAGATCAATGTGCAGGAGTTCCAGTGGTTCAGAAATTAAGGAATCAATCACCATAGGGTGACTTGCTTTGGATTGCTTTCCAGATTCACATGTAGGACAGAGAGTATCATTGCTGAACTTGAGGATTGGAATACCTCAGACTAGTTCTCCGGATACTGCTTTGGATAGGAAGCATAACTGCGGTTTGTGGTGACCAAAATGTTGATGTATCTGAAGTTGAGATGAGCTAGCTTGCGGTGCCATAGTTAGCTGACTTCGGATACTGCTTTGGATAGGAAGCATAACTGCGGTTTTCCTATGATCAGAGAGACGTCCAGAGGATACATAGTACCTTCGGATTAGGATTTGATCAGACACGTGCTCCTATCGCTTATCATTACATAGCAAAATTGGTCATCAAATTCAACTCGATGTCCTGCCTTACATAGTTGGCCAACACTGATGAGATTGTGTTTAAGGCTTTCTACATAAGCAACCTTTTGAATAGAGAAGTTTCCCGTAGTAAGAACACCATAACCTCGGATTATCCCATTCTCACTGTTGCCGAATGTGACATTTCCACCATTGCAAATTGGCCTGAAATCCCGAAGGTATTCTAACCTTCCGGTCATGTGCAAGGAGCAGGCACTGTCGATTAACCATTCTTCTTCTTGTTCCTCCTTGCACAAGGCCTGAGAATTACACGGTTAGTTTAGGCATCCAAACTAGTTTGGAGCATGGGACAAAAGATGAGTTTCTGATTGATGCATGAACCGAGGTTGCAGGGACTGGTTTCGTGTCAACTTTTAATCCTAGTCCTGGGTGTTTGTGAGTTTTTGGAGTGTTGCGATTTTTAGAAAAGTTACGAGGTTTCTGAAAAGAACCAGATTTAACATGAGATGAACCATTTTGACAACTACATTGACACTGACATGCTGAAATTTTGTCTTTTGTTCTGACACCTTGTTTGGTCAGCGGTCTAAATGATGAGGTAGTTTTGTGACCGGTCCGAGAGTGGTAAGATCTGACATTGGTGATGTTGGAATTTGAAAAGGTTTGTTTCGAAAAAGATTTAGCACGTGTAGATTTTTTGGACGTTTTTGTTGGGTTTGGTAAAATACCCTTCCACTTGTTAAAATTTTGATGTGATTTCAAAAGTGTTGGAGTGGGTAAGATACCCTTCCATTTTGGATCATCTGAGGAATAGATTTGAAAACCATTGCTTCGAAAAGATCTTACTTTCTTTTGGGTTGTGTCAGATGAGTTTGGAATGATTGTTGAAACTGTACATTCCTTTTTGTATGTTTTCTTGATGGGATAGTTTTTTGAAAAATAGTGCGAGAGAAAAAACTTTTCTGGACTCTTAGATTTTGGAAATCTGATATGTCTATTGTTTTTAGAAAAGATTTGTCGATTTGTGCCTCAGGATCGAATTTCCTCTTTGAAAGCCTTTTTAGCTAAGGTTTTTGGAGAACCGCAGTCACTGGTGTTCAGCTGCGGTTTCCTGGAAACCTTTGAAATTTTTTGAAAACGAGGGCTAGATTCATCTGAACTTGAAGATTCAGGGTTTTGAGAGCATTGACCCACTTCAAAGTTTTCTATGGGTAATTCATGATGAATTGGCTGAAGAGTCACAGAGTTTTTGATTGAGGACTGCGGTAAGGATGATTTGACTACCGCAGAATAAGTCTGAGTTGGGACTTCTATGGGTTTTTTACGGGACTTCGGCGGCTCATGATTGCAGTGAGAGACACTGCGGTCTGAGGGCAGAGATGGGAAATCCTGTGAGACTTCGGGACTCTCTATGACAATTTCTTCATCAACAACTGATGAAGTCTGAGAATTTGGATAGATTGTGCCACAGATAGGAGTTTGATCACTTGTGTGACCCGAAACCTCAGGCACAATTTCCTCAATGACACAGTTATTACTTAGATTATGAAGTCTACCGAAGTGTGTTCTGATGTCTTCGGGAAAAGTTTTGTCATTGACTGGGAAATGAAATTCTCGATTCGGAGGGACATACAGTTGATCTTTGTTAAACCGGGGTGAGGAATCCTTTGCGGCAGGATATCCATTGGACCAACAACAATTGTATGTATTCTCCACAGTTCCATTATTCACCAAATTTTCAATAGCTTCATTTTCATTGAACAATTTTTCTATTAATAGATTTAAGCGTACAATCTCACTCTGAGCTAAATCTCTTTGGTTCAAAGCTATCTCTAGTTGTGTTTCACTCAACATTCTTGCATCTTTTTCTAACTCTAAGTCCTTTTCTAACATAGCCATTTTGAGTCTTTTGTTGTCCAGTCGTCCTCTTACATGAAACATCTCTTGGGACGCTATGTTCTTCTCATCTAGAGCTTTGTTATAGTCTGTAAGGACGGCAGCACATGTGTCATTGAGATTGTCTATAAAGGGTTGACAGTCATGCATGCTATAGTTTAGAGTTTGAATCATGAGTTTTACCTGTTCGACGATGCTTAGATTTCCATCCTTCGCCATGTAGCAGTAGTTCTTTTCCAGCTTTGTAGACCCATCGTCATCCGCAGTTGGCAGAATGCAGATCTTGCCTTTTCCTTTGACGTTGCTGATGGCTTCTTCTTCATCTCCGGATGACCAAAATTGATGGTCTCTTTTTACATGGGCTACGTATTCCCTTGCCTTTTCCTTTTCTTCCAATTCTTGAGCCATTCGCAGGTAGAATTCTCTGTCTTTCACTATGTTAGCCTTGCAATCTTTTGCAAAATGATTCTCTTTGTTGCACTTGTGACAAATCACAACATCACTTTTGTTTTCTGAGGGAGTGCCGGAGTTAGTGGTTTGGATGGACTGCGGTGCCTCCTTTGGTTGAGTATTTTGAGATTGCGGTGGTGGATGAGAACTTTTGGGATATCGAGAATGGTTATTCTGCGGGTTGAAGTTACGGTTGAATGGAGATTTGTTGAACTGCTGATTCTTACGAAAGGAAGGAGGTGGCAGTCGGTTGAACTGTTGACTAACAAGAGCAATAGCCTTCTGAAATTCTTCTTCATCATCATACTCTGAGTCGGCTTCGTATGACTGCGGAGGAGTGTCATACGAGGGAGAGTAGGATTGGTTATGTGGAGCTTGTGCTATAAGAGCAACTGGTTATCCGAAGTCAGCACAATCTTTGAGTACGGTGGATTCTTGTGCTTGTAGTTCCCCGTAAAGCTTGTAGAGAGACAAAGAATGAATCTTTCTATCCCTTGAACTATCATCTTAGCAGTAGTCCAATGTCTTCCCAAACCATTGAGAAAATGAAGGTTTGTTTCATGGTTACGGCGGATGGTGCCAGAATTAGATAACTTAGTGACTATCAGGTTGAACCTTTTTAAGGAGTCTTCCAAACTTTCGCCAGTATGAGCTTTGAAATTGTTGAACTCATTGAGTGCAGTTGTGAGCTTCTTATCTTGAGCTTGTTCTGATCCTTCATACAAATTCTTGACAACTTCCCAAATCTCTTTTTCTGATTTGCAGTTTATGATAATGTCGAAGTTGTTAGGAGCAACTCCACAAGAGATTTCATAAAATGCAACAACATCATTTTCCATTTTATCTAGGTCATCTTTAGTGGGACGGTTCATGACCGGTTGACCTCCTCCTAGTCTGGCTGTGGCGCCGTCAGTTTGAACTGGTGTAAGAACAGGGACATGTGGTCCTTCTTCTACGGACCGCCATTCATCTCTACCAAGTATCCTTAAGTATCTTTCCATTCTCTTAGACCAGTGATGATATTCATTTGCCACCAATATTGGGGCTCGATTTGAACCACCAACACTATTAGAAACATTCAGAGATAACGCTTGTGCCACTTTTCCTTGTTTTTTTTTGAAAAGTTTTTTTTAAGATATGAGCTTCAGTGGTATAGAAGGCCTTTTGAAAATCAGAGTTTTGCTTCAAAAAGCAACCACTATGGCTCTGATACCAATTGTTGAGAGAAAAACTTGAGACACACTTGAACAAACGTTAGAACAAGTATAGTTGCAGAATAGTTTATCTCAAAGGATCTAAAAGCTCAACAATAATAATAAGTTAATGAGTTAGGTAATTAGAGAGTTAGTTGCGGAAATGTAAGGAAATATAAATGACAGCAGGTGTTATATCAAGTATACACATACGTTGATTCTTAACAAGGAATGCATTCAGACCAAGTTAGTAAGTGAGATCAAACTTAGTGATTAAGTCACGAATGACTTGCTCCGAAGAGAGATAATATCCAGTTATATTCAAGTGAACTTTGAGAGTAAGAAGGAGAGAGTAATAGCATAAGATATGAGATTCAAGATGTGTAATCAGATAGATGTAAGAGATGTATATCTGAAAGAGAAAGATTGAGCTCTATATATGGAGACTCAAATATTACATTGGATCAACTATCTATGTGTAGCCATGCAAGGCATACTGGACAATAGAGAGTATTCTAACAAAAGTAGATAAAGAGTTAAATTAAGTAAACTAGAAAGTAAACTGCGGTTGATGATGACTTCGGATGAGGTTGCTGAAATAAGTTGACTGCTGATCTTTGATGACTGTGGTAGACCAAGTTCAAGAGGGTCACTTTTATGATTCAACAGACTTTTTAGTCACGGTTACTTCTCAAGACGCATCGGTGATAATTCAAGAACATTCATTCGAAGGAACTAGAAGTGAAGATCATTTTTCAACATACAATCTTTCAACCCCATAAGCAAGGTGAAGTTGACCTGAAGATTATGTCACAAGTTGCATTGAAACCACCTCAATCAATTTGCTGCTATCTATGTACCTGGTAAAGTGATCCAGAAGTTTCGTTCTCTGTTATTCTCTCTGAAGATTCACAAGCTGAAAGCGCCATTTTTGAAGAATCTGTACATGAAGCCTCCTGAAAGAACCCCTTTCTATACTTTCATATTTATGAAAGACCCAAACTTTCATACTTGACAATATAGTTACTCTAAAACATGCTACATGCATATTCATAAAATAATATTTTTACATTGATAAAGTCATTACAAAATATTGGATACAAACCGACTATGTTTTAAGATTTTACATGACTACCCAGGATATTGTAAATCTATACAAACTTAAACCAAAATACAAAAAAAATATATTACAACTATTCTAAGTCTTCCAACTATACTGGGTGCTTATTGCCTACATTATGTTAAAACATTGGGAGGGGTAAGCGATAACGCTTAGTGAGTTCAATAATAGATACAATATAACGTTATTCCATATATATACATATATATATATATATATATATATATATATACATATATATATATATATATATATATATATATATATATATATACAAATATGGCAGAAGCAAATAGGAGCAAGGAACAACAAAGGCATAATGTGATAAGCTTTCCCTAACAATCATTGATTTTATTCAAAGATATACAATCATTGAGACATAACAATTTCCATACTTGATATACATCAATAACGCTTTGGCCCAAATGGCACAGAAGACATACAAGTTCGGATTAACATTTTGGTAGATTTCAGGTTTTCACGCCCTGTCTAACCATCTGCCAATGCCATAGAATAGAGTCATTCACTTACTGGGGGACATGCTCTACATGGTCAGAGGCTACATACCAGTACCACTGTGAATCTGAGTTCTTAAACTGATCACATGGTCAAAGGTATAGCTTTGCTATCATAAATAGCAGAAATAAAAATAACACGGGAAAATACTTAGGAATATCATTCTACCGAAGCCAAAGTGATGCCTATGGCATACACTTCATGGTCAACGGTTCATACCAATACCCAAGTGATGCCTATGTCATACACTTCAAGTCAGAGGTATAGGCTTGCTATAAAAATAGCGGATAAAACAACTCGAGAGGATAACATGGAAAAGCACATAGCACATATAACACATAACATACAATTGTTTCTACATATTAAACTCACCTTGAATTAACCAGGGGTCAAAATAATAATTTTTGTGTAACATTTCGGCTCTAAATATGACTTTCGTCGTTGAAAACCGGGCCCTGCGGGGGTTGGGCTTCGAAACCGAAAAGATAAATTTTTCGGGCTTCTCGGGAATCTCGGGGCACGCTTCGGGCTTTGGAATAAGTATCGGGGCTTCGGGGGAACTTAGAATGAAAGTAAATGTTGAAAAGGGGTGAAAAAGGCCAAAATTCAAACTCTTAACCGGGAGGTCTCGCACCCCTTATATAGGTGCGAGCCTCGGATCCGAAGCGAAGAAGGAAGGGCACGTGTGCGAGGCTCAGAACACGCGGCAGCAGGGCGGAGCTTCGGCCGGAGAGCTGGCTGCTTCGGATTGGGCCTCCTCCTCGGTCGAATCAGGAGCTTACACGAGGGTCAGATCACCTGGGAGCATGCGAGGATCACGTGGCTTCCTTCGGACACCTGTGCGACACGCGTCGCTTCTCGGACCTGCCACTCAACAGCTTCGGACACGTGGCCAGCTCCGAGCGAGGGTGACGTGGCAATCACTATTCATGCGATTTTTCTCGAAAATTGTGTCAAATCTTGTAAAATCCATAACTTTCTCATACCAGCTCCGTTTTTGACGTTCTTTATATGCACGCGTAGAGAAAATTATGCTCTACAACTTTCGTTTAGACTTCGTCGGAAAATTTTGAATTTATTTTTATATTATTATTTTTAACAGACCGGGACTGGTAAATCCGTTAAAAATTCATAACTTCTTCATCCGACGTCCGTTTTCGTCAGACTTTTTTACCGTTGTACTACTAATGACAAGACCTTCGATTCTCGTTTAGATCATGTTGGCTAAAAATCACTCGATCTAAAATTCGAGTTTTTAGCTGTCTACTGCTAAGCTGAAACTTGTAAAAATCATAACTTCCTCATACGAAGTCAGATTTTGGCGTTCTTTTTATCGAACTTCTCGGTTTAACGAATACTACGACTTTCATTTAGATCACTAAGGCTAAAAAGTAGTTTATCAAAAACTCACTTTTTACGTCATTCGGCACCGTGCCGGTTTTATCGTGAATCTTCGATTGGTCATAACTTCTTCGTTATAACTCGGATTTCGACGAGGTTTTTGCCTACGTATTTCTAACGAGATTATCTACAACTTTCAACAATAAAATTTTACTTATTTCAAGTTTTATATTTTCGCTAAATTTCACTATTTAGCTTTTAATTGGAATCTCATAAGACTTCCAATAATTTATGAGTGATTCTAAACATAGTTTTACCTTATTTCTAGTAAAAACTATCTGTTAGAACTCAATACTCAATATCACATAATATTTCGTAATATTATTTATATAAAACACGATCTCAAAACGTGTATGTTACACCTCCTCACCCAACGTTCTTTCAAAGCCAAATTCTGAAGAAATGCCCATCCGTTCAAGATGAAGTCATTCAGCTAGAAGATTCAGTTGTTCATATTGAAGTTGTGAAGAAATTGAAGATTGGTGGTTGTCGAGGCCAACAAAATTAATAACCCTAAATCTTTTACACTAAAATAGTGTATAGTGCTAAAGGGGTTGAATCCACGGAGATTGGTTCAATTTAAATCTCTATGTAAATCGCTTGTTCAAGTACTTGTAAAACAAAAGTGAAAGTAAAATGGGGGGGGGGGGGGTTAATTCTTTTTGATTGTTTGACAAAATTAAAACTAGCTAGAATGTAAATATGACAAGTAAACAAGTAAAATATTTGATTAAATTCAATGAAGTGAAATTGGTTGATTTTGGGTACACCACATGGATGACATGCTTGACTTATCATTAGACTAAATAGAATAACACTTGTGAATTGGTTTAACTTGGCTATAGCAATTCATAAGCACAAATTACCTGAACTCTTCTAAGATATTAAAATGGTTAGAGGAGCTCTAACACATTCCCTTAATTAAAGGCACAAAATCAATGAAGCATATAATTTTGTGAAAATCATTTAGCTTTGAGTTCGAAGAGTTACCAAGTCCATAAGATAATCAAATGATTACATTATCATTATGGAGGAAACATTCCCATGGTTTAAATGAAATGAAAACAAACATAGAAACCATTTGTTGCTTACCAACTTCAAAGTCCATTACTTAACCAAGAAATTGATCAACAAAAATATATGTTTATTCATCCAAGCTCATGATCAAAGATAAAAAAACGTAACAAGATGTGTAACTAGTCTTCAAAACAACCAATAATCCATGGGATTAAACCCTAATCAACCAAATGAGAATTTGGCCAAGCATGGCCAAAATAAAAGAAATACAAGGTAGTTTAGAAATACCAAACATGATTCAAAGTTTAAGATGAAATGAAATGACAACAATCTTCAAAATCTTCCCAAGCCTTCTAGAGAGCAAAGTAGAGTTGTTCTTCAAGGTGTTCATGATGAATGATGCTTCAAATCTTTAGTAAAAGGTGCTCATTTCCGGAATCAAAAATTTCCCCAAAAGCTATGCACCAACCTTCCAAATATAGGGTCAAAGAGTCAAAGTCTGGATTCACTTCAGCACGATCCACGCGGACCGTTTGTGGATCCATGCGGACCGCGTGGGTCTCGTTGATTGTGGGACTTGGGCCATTTAAAATATACTCCAGCGCAATCTTTTCATTCACACTTCAGCCCACATGCATAACTCTTCGGAGCCCAATTGTGCTAATCTGAAGCCTCCAATGATGGTTCAATACTCCTTTAATCCTCTTCAACTCGAGTCTGTTAGGGTCGAAATATTGTAATAGTCGAAGTTTGTATTTAGGGTCTTCGAACATTTTTGTAATGTATTTTACTAGGGCATAATATTCGAAGCTTCATGTTTAGTCCTTAGTATATTTTTTGTACGCTTTTCTCTTCTATAAATAGGAGTGGTTACTAGTGTCTTAGTAACGAAGTCTTTACAGAATATTCATTGTACTCTGTAAAATTTGCAAAAGCGTAATAGAGCCAAACAGATCATATTTACATCGGTGTTCAAATCTTTCAATTCTACTTTGAATTTACACTCTAATTCGTTCAATACTTGATTCATTGTCTCATCAATTGGTATCAGAGCATGAATCATATCTCTGATCTGATTTTCACTTTGTTCAAAAGGTTTTTGAGTCAACTTTTTGATTCAAAAGTTTTCGCACTTTTTGAAAGTGAAAAATTGTTTAGATCTAAGTGTGTGATTCGATTATGCACTTAGTTCATTGAATCGAGTGTTCTAAGAGTGATTGTGATTTGAATCATACAGTTTGTTGTCAAATTCTCAAAGTTTCTTCAAAAATTCTCAAGGATCTATTCCGTACAACAATGGCGTCATTCAATCTGAATTCCATGACTTCATTTTCTCATCTTCTAGGATCATCCACCAAAATTCCTATGCTCATCCCTGAGTATTACGATCAGTGGGCTGATCGTATGCAGGATTATCTCAATGGATTGGATGAAGAACTGTGGAATTGCATTTCTAGCAATCTCAATCCACCATCGAATGTTCAACCAATTGGTTCTTCCTCTGGAAACTCTGAAGTTGAAAATCAAACTGATCGTCTGAAAAAGCTGGAGAAAAGGTGTGTAAGAGAGCTAAGAGGAGCTTTGCCTCCAGTTGTTTACAACTACGTGAGGAGTTGTACAACCGCAAAGGAAATCTGGAACAATCTCAAGGAAAAATTTTAGGGAAGTGAGAAGACGAAAGTTAATTCTGTGAAGCAATGTTTAGTGGAGCTGAAGGACTTCAGACAGAAAGATGGTGAAACAATTGAAGTTTATTACGATCGTCTTAATGAATTGATATATCGATGCAATCGATATGGTATCACCAGATCAGCCATGGAATTCAATCTGATATTTGTTATGGGACTTCGAAAGGAATGGCGTAGTGTGAGCATGATGGTGAAGAATCAACAGAGCTTTGATACGTCAACATTGAATGACTTGTACAACCAACTTAAGACTCATGAAAGCGAAGTGAACGAAATAGCTGAAGAATCGAAGGCTATGTTGGGAGGTCCACTAGCTTTGGTTTTGAAGATCTCTGAAAGAGATGCTGAGAAAGATGCTTCGGATGAAGATGAAGGGTTCATCATGAACTCAGATGATGAGGCAGTTGCCTTTTATTCAAACAATCGTGTGAAAAAGTTCTTCAAAAAGCCTTTCAATCCGAAGGCAAAGTCGTCTGAGACAAAAGGGAACTTTCTGAGTAAAAGTGCTGGGGAAGAGAAAAAGAAAGATGAGATGAAAGATTCGAAGCCTGTTGAGGGAAAGTCTGAGAAGAAGCTAAAGGGAGATGCTGGGATTGATTGTCATTATTGCAATGGTGCTAATCATTTTGCTAATGACTGTATGCTTAGAAAGAAGGATGAGAGAAAGAATAAGGTCAAGGATGAGGCGTACTATGCTGAAAAGTTGGAGATGGTTCGTGCGAAAGCCAAGAATTTGTCTCTGGTTGCAAAGGGTGCGAATGAGGATGAAGATGGTACTTATCAAATCTGGTCATCTGGATCAGATGATGAGGAAATGCGAAATCCAACCCATGGAGCTATGTTTGCAAAAATGGAGGAAGAATCAGAGGAGGAAACATACGAAGTGCATGGAAGATGCTTCGTATCAAAAGCTGCTGACAAATCACCAATAACCACAAAGGTACGAAACATTCTTGAATCTTTTAATATTCCAGTACATGCTTATAATTCTGAATTAGTATCTTTTGATGAAACTGTTACTTATTTTGATTTGATTGTGGTATCTGCTAGCAATGAGGCTAAGAAGCTGTCAATGCAATTGCTAGAGACACAGAAGAAATTAGATTCGAAAATCACTAAGATAGATTGTCTAGAACTTCAAATAACGAATATCATGGTTGATAGGGACAATTTATCTAGTGATAATAAACTGTTGTTAGCACAAAGAAACATTTATTGTAATGCTGCTAAAAGATTATATAGGAAAATAACTGAACTTCATCATTCATGCGAAACCAGTAAAGAACAACATAGAAAACTGCTGCCATTTTTAGCTTATGAAAGAGCTAAGGTAGATAACATTTCGTATGACTGTGAAAAAGAAATAGCTGATTTTGACAAAGTTCCGAATGACAAGTATAGATATGGAATTGTCAAAGTTGATGAATGTCTTGATTCGAATGATTTAGTTAACATTGTAAATGATACTATGACTAAATCTGAACAAATTCATATTTTGAAAAAGACTAAGAATTCATCATATGATTCTCAATCTAATTTTGCTGATATTGAAGATAATTCTGACAATATTAGTGAAATTAGTGAGCTTAAAGATGTTGATTGTTCCCAGTTGTCTATTGTTAATGTTGCTTCGAATTCTAAAGGGGAAGAAAAAGTTAAGGATTTGATAGTTGAGAAAGAAACTGATATTCCCTCAACTTCGAAAGTTAGTGAAATGAACTTCGTGGATCTCAAAGATTACCAAACTGATGATAGTGATGATGAAGATGTAGAGAAAGTTTCGAAAGAAAAGAAATCTTCAAAGAAAGAAGTAATTCCACGAATAGTTGTTGACCAAGTGTATGGTGATACACAAAACTTCAAAAAAGTGATGAATGAAAAAGGTGAACATTATCTTGAAACAAACACGGTGGTTTTTCCAAATTTCAAATGCACAGATGATGTCATTTTTCCAAATCAAGTTTTTGTAACTACCGGAAATGTTGAGAATATCAAACCAGAGTTCAAGAAGATGGTTGAGGAGGATAATTCAAAAACAACTGAGGAAGGTTTTTTTCGCAAATCAAAACACAGTTGAAAACAACTTAACAAAGAATTCATATATTTTTCAACGACAAAAACCACAAAAACAATGGGTTGAAAAATCAAAAGTTGAAAAAGAGAAAGTAATTCGTGTTGAAAAGGAAAATGAAAAAGTTGTCAAATTAAACTCTAAGGAATTTAAAGATCAAATTGACAAATTTTCGAAGGAAAACAACATTTCAAAAAGACAAGCACGAAAGAAAATATATTGGCAAAATATTGAGTCTCAAAAGATGTCTGAATCACAATCCATCAAAAAGGTTTTCAACGTTAAAAATGATTCTTTTTCAAAAACTCAACAATCATCTCAATCAAATCAAACAAGGTCTGAAGTACATAAGCAAACAAAGTTTTCGAAAGTTTCTGAAACTAACAAAACAAGAAATTTTTCAGAAAGATCCAATTCAAATCAAAAAGTTTTTCAACGTCAACATTTTAAATCAAAAATTGATACATCTTATGCTTACTCTTATGTTACCAAACCTAAAGTTGATTTTGTACCTCAAAAGCCAAATTTTCCTAATTACACAAAGAAAGAAACTATGAGGACGTCACGGGAAAAAGGAATGACTTCAAGGAAGAACATTGATCATTGGCTTGACGGAAGAGGAAAAATGTATCAGTCAAATAAATATTCAAAAGAGCAAATTCATGAAGCATACGAAAAGTATGTCAATACTTCTTCGAATGGCAGCTCATCATCTAAGGATTCGAATATCTCAGTCAAAACATGGAGACCTGTCACAAAAGCGAAGATTGTTCAATCACAAACTCAAGATGCGAAGGGAAAAGTCAGTGAACATTCGAAACTATCAAACACTTATGTTTCAGTTCCTTTAGATAATGAAGTGAACTTAATTGATAGTCTCAAAACCAAAGTTTGTGATTGGGTTAAAAGTTCTTCATTTCATTCGAAATTGAAATCTAATTTCCAAGGACCCAAAAAGCCTTGGGTACCTAAAATTTTTCATTGATTGCAGGTATTGTGTGACGAGCAATATGATAACAAATGGTACATTGATAGTGGTTGCTCTCGTCACATGACTGGAAAGAAGGAGAATTTAACAGATTGTCGAAGTCTCAAAAATGCTGGAGTAGTAAAGTTTGGGAACAATCAAAACTGTCAAGTCATGGGATATGGAAAAATCACAAATGGACAATTCACAGTGAATCGTGTTGCATATGTTGAAGGTCTTCAACATAACTTGATTAGTGTTTCTCAACTTGTTGTGGGCACTGGCAATCAAGTTCTTTTCAACGAAGAAGGAAGTGTTATTTCGAATGTTAACACAAACAAAATATTACTGAAATCTAAAAGGAAAGGTGACATGTTCACTTTGGCCATCAATCCAATTGTAGGCAAACCAGCAGTATGTCTTCTTTCGAAAGCTACATCTGATTTAAGCTGGTTATGGCATCGAAGACTTTCACATCTCAACTTTCGAAACATAAATAAACTTGTGGTACAAGATCTGGTAAGAGGTTTACCTGTACTTAAATTTGACAATGATTCTTTATGTGCAGCTTGTGAAGTTGGCAAGCAACATAAACAAGGTCATCCAATCACAATTGACTCGAAAATTGTTGCACCTCTTGAGTTGATACATATTGATTTGTGTGGTCCTTCGACTGTTTCAACTCTCAACAATAAACGGTACATTTTAGTTATTGTTGACGATTTTTCCAGATTTACGTGGGTTTATTTTCTCAGGCTCAAATCCGAAGTTGCACAAATTATGATTGACTTTATCAAAAAGATGGAAACCACGTTGAAGAAGACTGTTAGAAAAATCAAGAGTGATCATGGAACTGAATTTAAGAACAAAGTTCTTGATTCATTTTTGGTGGACAAAGGAATTTCGCATAATTTTTCATCTCCATATACACCACAACAAAATGGTGTTGTAGAACGAAGGAATCGCTCATTATGCGAAGCAGCAAGAACCATGTTGGCATATGCAAATTTACCTCAATATCTATGGGCTGAAGCTGTTTCAACTGCATGTTTTACTCAAAACAGATCGTTCATTCATCGTCGATTTAATATTACACCATACGAAATTCTGAATAATCGTAAACCTAATGTGAAGTTTTTTCATTTTTTCGGATGTAGGTGTTTTACTATGAATCTCACGGATAATCTTTCATAGTTTCAAGCAAAAGCTGATGAAGGAATTTTTCTTGGATATTCGCACAATTCAGTGGCATATCGAGTGTTAAATAAGCAAACACGAAAAGTGGAAGAAACGTTCAATCTCACATTCGATGATTATTATGTTAAATCAAATGAGCATAGATTTACGAATCATCCAATTTTACAAGAAACACAAGTTGAAACTGAATCTATACAAATGGATGATACTGATTATGATTTGATTTTTGGAATTTCAGATCATGCAGTTGATGCTGAAGTTTATGCTCCTGATAATCACATACCAGAATTTTCAAAACTTACTGATGATTCACCATCGACTCCTCAAGAAGGCGAAACTATGAGTGATAGTCCACTGGAGGGGGAGCAATTGGATTCGAATACTTTAGATGATGAAGAGCATTCTTTCGAGGGGGAGAAAGAACAATTGAATGCTGAAATTGAGGGGGAGCATGTTGTTGAAGGGGAGCATAATGTTGATGATGCTTGTTCGAATGCAGGCTCAGAAAATGATGAAATATACGAAGATGCCCCTTTGGAATTTGATCCAGCATATCCACCCATGGAAAAATGGACAAGAGACCATCCGAAGGATCAAGTTATTGGGAATCCACAAGAGGGAGTCTGACAAGAGCTCAAATTCGTGCAAAGAATGAGGTATTGAATACTCATCAAGAATTTTGCATGTTTAATGTTTTCATCTCTAAAATTGAATAAAAAACAATTAAGAATGCAATGGAACACTCAGATTGGGTTGTTGCAATGCAGTCGGAGTTGTCTGAATTCGAACGAAACAAGGTTTGGAGATTAATTCCTAAACCTGAAAATGTTTCGATTGTCGGGTTAAAATGGATTTTTAAAAATAAAACCGACAAAGATGGAAACATTATTCGAAATAAAGCCAGACTTGTTGTAAAAGGATATTCACAACAAGAAGGAATCGACTATGAAGAAACTTTTGCCCCTGTCGCAAGACTCGTGGCGGTTCGAATATTTTTGGCTTATGCAGCTCACAAAGATTTTGATGTTTATCAAATGGACGTGAAATGTGCATTTCTCAATGGAGAGCTTGAAGAAACAGTTTATGTGGAACAACCCCCAGGTTTTATTAACGAAGAATATCCTAATCATGTTTATATTTTAGATAAGGCAGTTTATGGTCTGAAACAAGCACCAAGAGCATGGTATGCAACGCTTACATCATTTTTGAAACAATCTAAATTTAAACAAGGATCAGTTGATCCCACATTATTTCGAAAGAAAGTGGGGAATCATCTAATGTTTGTTCAAATTTATGTTGATGATATTATTTTTGGCTCGACTGACCCTGCTTTGTCTAGAGAATTCGAAGAATTGATGAAAAGCAAATTTGAAATGAGCATGATGGGAAAAATCAATAATTTTCGTGGATTGAATATTCGTCAAAACAGAGAAGGGATTTTCATTAATCAGGAAAAATATACGAAAAATCTGTTAGAAAAGTTTGGATTGACGAATAGCACAAAGCTTCGTGTACCAATGGCAACAGGCATAAAGCTAACACCATCGTTGGACAAACCTGCTGTTGATATAACGTTGTATAGGAGCATGATTTTTTCATTACTTTATCCAACAGCAAGTAGACCTGATATCATGTTTTCTGTGTGTAATTGTGCTAGGTATCAGTCTAATCCACGCGAACCACATCTTACTGCAGTGAAGAATATTTTTCGTTACCTTAAAGGCACAATTTCGTTAGGATTGTGGTATCCTTCGAAAACTGGATTCTTCGTTCAAGCATACTCACATGCAGACTTGGGTGATTGTAATCTTGATCGAAAAAGCACAAGTGGAGGATGTCACTTTCTTGATGGCAAATTAGTCAGCTGGCAGTCGAAAAAGCAAACGTGTGTGTCAATTTCCACAGCTGAAGTAGAATATGTGGCTGCTGCTGCTTGCACTTCGCAAATAATATGGATCCTAAGTCAATTGCGTGATTATGCAATTAATATGAAAAAGATTCCATTATATTGTGATTCTCAAAGTGCAATAAGAATTTGTCATAATCCTGTGCAGCATTCGAAGACTAAACACATAGCTCTTCGATATCATTTCATTAAAGATCACGTGGAGGATGGAAACATTGAAGTACATTTCGTGAAAACAACTGATAAGTTAGCTGATATATTCACGAAAGCTTTGGATGAAAAATCTCTAATGCGAATAATAGAAGGTCTTGGAATGATCGATGGCAATTCTGTTCCATGCGAAAAAGAAGAATGATAGGCGAAAAAGAATGAATCAGAGGCGCTGAATAAAAAAAAATAACACAAAGTCATTCAGCATTCAGAGGTTACTGTTCATGGTCAACGCTTCGACCGCTTCGAATTCGCATGATTGTCACTTATTTTCAGTGTTGAGTTAGTGGTTACTGTTCATAGTCAACACTTCGATCGCTTCGAATTCGCATGATTGTCACTTATTTTCAGCGTTGAGTTAATGGTTACTGTTCATAGTTAACGCTTCGAACGCTTCGAATTCGTACATTTGTCACTCTTCAAGGAATGCCCAATATTCGTCTGTTTGCAACAAATTCAAAAAGATTTTCTTTTGTTTTGTCTTTAAATTTTCGAAAAATCAAAAATTCAAAAAGATTTTCTTTTGTTTTGTCCTTAAATTTTCGAAAAATCAAAAATCCAAAAAGATTTTCGTTTGTTCGGTCTTTATTTAAAAAAAAAAAAACCCAAAACAACAAAAATATTTTTATTTATAGACTTTTGTTGCAGATTATGATGATGATTCAGAGGGGACAATGCAGGCAGTTTTAGGGTCAGGTAAAATTTTTCGTATGAATTGATATGTTTCTCATTATTCGAATTAGTTAGGTTGTCCCTAGAAGCATGCTGCTGCATGTCGTCCAAAGCCTCCATGACTCAATGTGTGTGTACGAAAGCCTTAATGAAATGTTTCGTATGAAAATTTCTTCCCAATCAGGCTTATATTCACATTAGTCTCTGAGCTACCTTACTCTTCTCACAATGAGTTAAGAGTTTCCTGTTTGGTCCAAAACATAACAAAGGTACTTTTCGTGTCTTACACCAATCTTTTTCATCCAAAACATTCTTACACGATCACACACAAAGACGTATATCCGAGAGGTCTCTGATCAAACCCATCGAGACTTAGATATATAAAAACTCTGTGTTTATGATCTGACATCATGAGTCCGTGATGGAAGTGAAACCCAAAAATCTTACAAATTAAGGAATTGACGGGGAACATTGTTCCAGATATATACGAAACTTTTGTTTCTGTACCAATGTTCGAAACTCCAAATCATATTCATTTCGAATGAGTGGTCTTGATCAAGCATTCGAAACCCACGATGTTTGTTACCCAACAAGATTCAGTATACAAATTTTTGATGAATATGATTTCCGTGTGAGTTTCATTCGAATGTCCTAGTCATGTTAAAATTTTTCAAAGCCGACTTGTCACTGACTACACTGGTCATACAAGTAATTTCTATTACACTTTATCACCTTATGTTTAGGTTGACATGTAACGAAATTTTGAACCTACCCACGAAGCATTCTTAAAAGAAGCCCTTTGATACTTATCAAAAAGTATTCGATCGTAATTCACGGGAACATACACAAGCTGTTGATCATCTCTCTTGATGATTAACGAAGCAACCTTTGCCCGGGGTTTAACTGCCTTCGTGTCAAATTAAATTTTTGACATCACAAAATTAAAAAAAATATATATATATATATTTTTGTTGTTTCTTGTCTAAACTTTCTTTGGCACACTACACACACGAAATCCTTGAGGTTCTGAGTAATACCAACTTAGGCTGATGATTTCGAACATCTGGCAAATGACTTCGCTTTTTATCCCGAAAGTGAAAGAGCCTTGCCTCCATTCGAAGGGTTCTAACGGTTACAATTCTATTAAGGGGATAATGACAGGCTGTGTATACGTGACGTATGGTATTCTGCCCGGTTTTCTAGGTGATGTGACAAACACTTTTTGACGCATGGCTACCTTTCCGCTGTACAGGTCCGATTTTCAAGGTGCCACGTCGGATCTCATTAAATGCATCCCGCTTCAAATTCAAATCATTTAGGGTTACATATAAAAGGGGGTTCAAGAGTACTTTATACGTTTACGCGATCAAAACTCAAAACTTCCCAAATTCTCTGTTCTTCATCTTTTTCAAACCCTAACAATGGCGACTACTGCTGATGTCGATCCTTCTACTGAAGATACTTCTTCTGCACCAGTTATGAAGATTTAATCTACCAATTATTATGTGGATGGTGAACTTTCTCAATGTCCAGAAGAATTCAAGATGCTTATTGTTTCTTTAAAACACTCTGTTTTATCCAAAGCAATGTTCAATTCATTTTCTGTTCTGGTATCCTGGCTTTCTCAAGCAGGATCTACTGCCACATACAACAAAGCCTCTGATTCGATTACTTTTCACCTAATCAATGACAAAAAGGTTAGGCTTTCCAAGAAACTGTTTTGTCAGATTCTTGACATTCCAAATACACCTCCTTTTGTTGAATTTCAATTCTCCCAAATAATTCATATGTTTAATGAAATGGGATATCAGCCCCCATTGTCAAAGATAAGTGACTTTAAGAAGTCTGGTCTTCCAAAAGTGTGGAATTTTTTGTTTGGGATATTTTTGCGTTGTTTAACCGGAAGAACAGTTGGATTAGATAAAGGAAGGATGGAGGTTTATACCATGGTGGCTGGTTTATACTATGATCTTCCAGCAGACTACTCTACACAGCTATGGAAGGAATTCCAAAAAGGAGTAGAACATACGAATGTTGTTCATGGCATTTCGTGTGCTAGGTACTGGAGTCTAATTCTGCAACATTTTTACAACAAGGAAGGCATCTTGGTTTCAAATGAAGAAGAGAAGGTTACTTTTCAATCTTATCACTTTCCGAAGGAAGTTGTTGACAATGATGATGAATTTCCAAACGTTGCTCGGATTCCAGACGCGATGCTTAAAAGGGTGGATCCTACGAATCCTGTTTTGATTGCATATCTGAAAACATTCGATTCTTCTATTCCTACGGGAATTTTGTTGCCACGTGACGAAAAGAAGACCAAAAAGTCGAAGAAAGCTGATCCTGCTTCACCTGAAAATAAAACGAAGGGTTCAACATCCTCTAAATCTCCAAAGAAGAAGACAGAAAATGTTGCAGTGACAGTTGAAGCAACACAAGTGATTGAGCCAATAGTGGATGAGACTCAAGAGAACGTGATTATTCCTTCGAAAATAGGGATGTTTCGAAGAATCAAGATGAAATCCACTCACAAACGAAAGTCACCATCACAGAAGTTGATTCGCAAGCCCCAAATTACTCACTAAGGAGTTTTAATTCGTGAGGTACCTGTTCCTGTTTCTCCCGGATCCAAGAAAAGAGCAGCAGAAGATATGGCAAAACACTTGTCACAACCGAAAAAGAAGAAGACGAAGAAGACTCGAAAGATTGTTTTATCTACTGAGTCTACAGAAGAGGATGAACGAATACCAGAAACTCCAGAGTTCACTTCTATCATTACAAGTTCCATTCCTGAGAAGACTGTTATCATACCACCCGAAGTTTCGATTGCTAAGTCAATTTTTGAGGAGGTTCGAACTTCAGGCATCCCTGCACACGTATCTGATACGGATGTAAATGTCAACATGGGTGAAGGTGGTTCGAAAGATGCAGATCAAGGTCCAATTATCTCTACTCCTTTCGAATCATTGGTTTCTGTTACACCAACATCTACTATTCCTCTCACATCAACCACTGTTTCACCAACCTTTGAACATATCATCGATCAACCAATTACTTCCATTTTTTCTTCTCAATCCACTGATACACCCAAACCATCTTCACCCACTGAAACTGATAATGAAGGGTTTGGTGGAACATTCGAAGACTTAGAGTTTCATGATGAAGAAGAAGAATTCCCTGATCATATGTTAATGACAATGAAGCAATACAAAATTCTTAATCAAAAGTTGAACTCCATCATTCAATCCCAAGTTGATCTTGGCGGAGGTTCATCTATTTCAAGTTTGGAGGTTGATTCTATGCTCAAGATGTTTGAATCAAGAGTAATCAACAAAGTTTCTGGAATGATAAAAGCCTCGGAGTCTGTTATTTTAGAAAAGGTTGATTACACAAATCAGAATTCTGAGCTTCATGTTAAAACTCTCAGATCTGATTTTATGGGAGAAGTTAAGGATCTGCGAAGCATAACAAAAGAACGACATGTTCTTTTTGTTCAGGAAGTCAAGAAAGTAAGGGAGGATGGTAACTCCCAAATTCACGAACTTCGTGAAGACATGAAAAAAGAAATTCTATCTGTTCAACATGATTATGAGTCCTTGAATCAGAAGGTCGATATCATTTGTGATGCTGTCACTCGATTTGTCAAGCTATACGAAGGTTTGAGTCCTCAAATAACTCAAATCTCCAAGTCTGAAAGTGAAAATTTTGAAGGAGTGATCAAGTTGTTAAAGGAGTTGAAGGAGATCTCAACGAAACCAGAATCGTCACCGTTGATTACTCCAGAATTTTTATCCCAGAATTTTGTGCAGTTCGAAGCCATACTTAACAAGCAACTTGCTCCACTATTTCGCTTATCCAGTCTTCTTCCCACAACTACTGCTCCTCCTGTTTTCACAGGGATGCAAGGGGGAGAAAGGAAGTCAACAGAAGGAGAAGCGAAAGTGGTGGGCAAGGTATTTTCATCTAGCATCCCTTCAACAAAACCAGTAATTGTGTCTACTCAACCAGTGACCTCAACAATCGTAACAACATTACCAATTACAAGAACAATTTCGAAAGGAATTGTAATTGGTAAACCTTTGGAATATGTTGGAAGTGGTTCGAAGCTAAAAGACGTAACTGAAAAATCTGCTTCGAAAGACAAAGGAAAATCAATTATGGTTGAAAAATCTAAAGAAGAAAAGAAGGCTGAAGCTGAAGCTGAACTCGAGAAAATAAGGCTTATTCAAAGCATCATGACTCAGAGGGCTGGTGATCCGAAGGGCATGAATAAAGGTGATCCAGCAAAACATTACAACTATGAAACAATCGAAGCCTTGGTTGCCTTTAATCACATGTACTCATTTGATAAGAAGCCAAAACAGAGTTATGTGGTTACAAACACTGATGCATGCCAGCTGTATTTCCCTATAAATGAGATGATGTTCATCATGCCTCAGTTCAAAGCTGAAGGGAATTTCAAAGAAAAAGATGAAGGGACTCATATGAAAATTCGTTTTCATGCAGTACTTGGCAAAGCCCCTGAGGATGTTTGGTCACTGATCAAGATCAAGAAGGTGATAAGCATGCAAAAGGATGTGGTCTTTGAAAACATTGTTCAAAATGTTAAATATGTTGTGGCCAGGGCAAATGGAAAAACATGCGAATTCACTATTGCAGATTTTCCTCTGATGAACTTGTATGACCTTATACAAGTGGCATTGCTTCTGAAAGACAAATCCTTTTCTTTTCTGCAAAACACAGATCCGGAGGAATTCAAACTTGGAGTTGCTCACATCAAAATCTTCATTGAGAATTATTATGAGTGCCTAGCACTGACTGATGTGGAGTTGGCTACTGCAAAGGGAATGGAAGTAAAAGTTCCAATGGCTCCTTCGTTGACTCAGACTGAGTTAAAGAAATATGCTGATGGTGAAATATGTTTAAAGCCATTTGGAATAGTTTTTGCTGGAAAGGATAAAGCTGGAAAAGCAAAGCGGTTTTTGTTCCAAGCTAGCGAAGTGGAGAGATATTCTACATCTCAATATACGAACTTGATTGTTCGTATGAACCACTGCAAAAAGAACAATGAAGGAGACAAGAAGGAATTGAAGAAAATTATTTCTTGGTATACTGAGGTTCGAAGAGTTTTGCTGTACTCCATTACTCTACTTACAAACTGAAGACTTCGACTTTGATTACAAAGGGGGAGATTGTTAGGGTCGAAATGTTGTAATAGTCGAAGTTTGTATTTAGGGTCTTCGAACATTTTTGTAATGTATTTTACTAGGGCATAATATTCGAAGCTTCATGTTTAGTCCTTAGTATATTTTTTGTACGCTTTTCTCTTCTATAAATAGGAGTGGTTACTAGTGTCTTAGTAACGAAGTCTTTACAGAATATTCATTGTACTCTGTAAAATTTGCAAAAGCGTAATAGAGCCAAACAGATCATATTTACATCGGTGTTCAAATCTTTCAATTCTACTTTGAATTTACACTCTAATTCGTTCAATACTTGATTCATTGTCTCATCAGAGTCCCCGTCCAAAATTAAATTCAACGTGCATCCCGCTTGACTGACATTGAGCCCAATCACCACACTTCAAGTCCACGAACAAATTGCAAGCCCCAATTATCCTGCAATCCTTCCATACCTCCAGTAACAAATAGTCTTTAGTAAATCCTGCAAAATAAGCTCAAAAGACTGGAAAGCACCCGATAAAGGATAAAAATAATAAAAAGAGAAAATATGCATGAAGATTAACTAGAATGAGATGGTTTTAACTAGAAATAAACTATGAAAAAAAGTAATAAAAACGAAACTATCAAATCACCCCAAACTTGAACCTTACTTGTCCTCAAGTAAGACAAGACTAAAATGAACTTGGGATGAACTATCCTAGAAAGAAAAAAAAGAATGAACATCTTAGGTGGAAATTCACAACACGCCCTTAAAATAAAAACATATAATCCATTTTTAGGGGTAAGAATCGCTTTGAGGGACGAGCCTTTGTTAACTTTCTAGCAAGGGATACATGTTGATCAAGATGCAAAATGAGCATGCATACTTCACTAGTATGGTTTATGTGACATTGTTTCGCGGTCCGATCTAGCCCACAAGCCATAAGAAAGTGTGTAACACTAGTCAAAATAGGTCAATAGACAATCACATGTGATTATGCCAATCATGTAATGTGATTTTGTTAAACTAGTAATGTGATAAGAGTGCTATGTAGTTCATGATAAATTCTAATACAAATATGAACTTTATTTATGATGGAACTCAAAGTATACGTCCATATGATTCCAAAAATATAGAGAACATCTGAATCTGACTTCGCATGAAGAAGTTTTGATAAACCGAACACTATAAATCTCTATTATAAGAGGAATTTAAAATAGACTTATAATTAGATATTGAGTCTATAATAGAGTTGTAGTACTTGTAAATACCTACGCGTGCATATAAACAACGTCAAAAACGGAGTTCGTATGTGAAAGTTACGACCTTCTGAAGATTCAGCTGTCAGAAACCCTAATCTGACTGAACTCACGAGGTGAGCATAGATGTTCACGAGGTGAGGAGTCATTTTTCCACATCTCGGAATATAGAAGGTGTGTGACGAGGCTATAGAGGGATAAGATCCAAACTCACGACGTGAGTCTTATAAAACTCACGACGTGAGGACTCATCTAGCCATCTTCTGAAGCTAGGGACGCAAATGGCAAGTCTACGAGATGATCATGCTAGACTCATGACGTGAGTCTTATAAAACTCACGACGTGAGGCCCAAAAATCTTACTATAAATAGCAACTTCGACCCCAACCATTCTTACACCTGAACTTCTTTCCTTTCTCTCATTTGCTGAAGCCCTCTTGCATCCCGAGCCCCGACGACCTCGTACCGCTGACCGTTTCTGCTTAGATTACATAAAATCACGCTACTAGGGTGAGTTTCACGGCCCCACTTTCTAATATTTTAGGGGAAAATGCATGCTAAATATTATATATACGTTACTATTATGTCTATATGATGGTATAGTAGTATCAACGTAAATAGTTATAATAACCGGGATATAGTTATTCTAAATATAATATTTTGAATATATACAACTATTATCAACTTATTAGCATATTATTACACTAATGTGGATCTTGAGTTATACTTAGGATTCTATATATATGTTGTGTGCGATATGGTTCCGAAGTTATATTCGGAAGTTCTATATGTTAATTTATAAAGTATGTTGTTATTGTTAGTTTTATGACAAGATAAAACCTGGTATGTTATATGTTGTTGTTGTTATTGGTTTTATGTCAATATAAAACCTGGTTTACTTCAAGTTATAGCTGTTATACTGCCTAAATGTTATGAAGTTAGGAGTAATGTTTAAAAGCATAGTCTAGTAACTTAGGGTTTTAGACATGAAAATGCTTTTGTTGTTAGAGCTATAGGAAGTCGTCGAAATCTACATGAGTAATTGTATTCATCAACTAAGATTGGGGATCTTAGCGGAAATCCTCTGAACTGTAACCGTTAATCCAGTGTGAGCGAGGAAGTCGTGTATAATTAGTATACGGGTTGACCACCCCACTTTTGATTGTTAGCTACAGTCAACCATAAGCAAGTGACGAACTATCCTTTTACTTGTTATTGTTCCGGTGTCGATGAAGCGTACGGTGTTGTCCTCATGGAAATAATGAGTGGATTGTCCTCATGGAAATCATGAGTGGGTTTTATTCGAGGTATTATGTCATAGCAGCGGTTACAGGCTCATGGTAGCAAATTGTTACAAACATTATACTTTGTCGTATACAAGTATTAATGTTAAGTATAAGTTTCCCCCTACTTATACCTTAGGTTTAAGGAATGTTTAGGTATAATACTTAATTGATAAGTAAACTATTATACCTAATATACATACTAAATGTTGGAGAGTCAAAATGATACTTTCAAAACTATACTTTTGAACGTGGAAAATGTATTATTTTTATATGGAGTCAAAAACCTGTGGCCTCACCAACTTTATGTTGACGTATACTTAGAAGTTAAAATGCATGTGTTTTTAGGAACTTGAAAAACTGGTATGTATTCGAACAGGAGAAGTTTTACTATTACCTTTCTGTTTATTAAGAAGTATGCCATAGTCGGATATTATGTAATAGGTTCTAGAAAAACAGTTATGTAACTTTCAATTATCAATAAAGGTATGTATTTTCTTTAGTACTGTTCAATGTATGTTATATAACTGTGATACGAAGAATGACGTTACACCACCCGGTGTTTCCGCCGATGGCTGGGGGTGTGACAAAGTGTCCCTCGGTTAAAATGTTCCTCACTTCTAACAACTTCAACCCCACGCCAAGAAATAAAACCTAGCAAAAGATAACTCGGGCCAAAAATGGAAAGGAACGAGCTATGTACAAAGGTTGGCAAACCACCATCATCTAGAAGAATAAGTGCTTCCACCAAAATAAGATCATGTAGAGCGAAGAATCGAGCACGCGATGAGAAAAGGCGCCAATGTAGTTGCCAACCAAAAACAAAATCTAACTAGAAAAACATCAAACCAAAAACAAATTACATGAACTAAAATCCAAAAATGGCTAAACATCTACTAAAGAAAACAAATGGATAAAAGTCCGTGGCTCGGCCTTTTCTTTTATTTTTTTTATTTTTATTTTATTTTTATTTTTTTTATTTATTTTTGGACATCAAAACCCCAAAGACACAGTTACAAATACAAATACTTAGGACACAACAAGGAAAACACTAAAAATACATAACTACATTCGCATCTTAAGATTGCGATAATATCCGACTTTTCAAAACTTTTTTTTATTAACACTTTGACACTAGGACCAAGAAAAAAAGTTAAAATTTCACGAAAGTTCAAAGACTTGACTTCTCCAAATAGATTGGATGCATATAAAATTTTCACGTACACAAAATAAATACTATACTTTATTGAAATTTTTGGCAAATTGATGCAAAATTTATCGAACGGCGTTTTTAAAACAATTTACTTTTGACTTACAAAACAAAACAAAACTAGAAAAAAGGGGTAGTTGTCATTTTTTTTGGCTCACTTTTTTGGTTTACCACAGGAGTATTACAATTACAGCTTGAAAATAAAATACAAAACATAACTATATACAACTATAAGCGGGATCTAAATCTAACCCAAACAAGAGGCCAAACGAGCACAACTACACTAAGGCTAATTCGAGATCAAGTGGGAAAATGTGTCTAAATCATAAAGTAATGATATTTGATGTGAATTATAGCAGTTAGACACTAAAGATCCCAAAATAGCAAAATCTAGTTTTTATTCCTTTCTTTGGGGTTTGATTGTGGCTTGTAAGAAAAATGCAAGTGAGGGACTAGTCGGCTCGAGGATAAGTTGTCCCCCTACTTATGCCACACTTGACATGAGTCGATTCATATGCATAACTACTTGCACTCTCTCCCCACGTATATATAAGAGAAGAAGCAACAACTGAAAGTCCCCAAGAGCGATTCTTATTTGTTATGTGAGTTTCCAAAAGAATTGTATTTAAGGTGTGTCGTATCTTTCAAGTAAAGATGTTCGGAGATGAGAATAAAGAGGTAACAAAAATGCATGAATGCAAATGCCCTAAATTAAATGTCATGCAAAAATAAAAAGTGAAAAAGAAGAAGATAAAATCTTTTTGGAATTTAAAAAAAAATGAATGCAAATTAAGGCTAAAATGCTATGCAACCTAAATTAAAATGCATGAGAAAGCAAAAAGAAAAAGGAAATACCCCACCCCAAGCTTAGAAATAAGCATTGTCCTCAATGCTTGGGGCGAGGTGGAAGTACCTAGACCGGGGGATCGGGAGGTGGATATGGGTATTGGGGGTAAGGGTAGGGGTAAGGTGGAGGTGGATAAGGGTGAGTGGGTGGAGGGTATGGATAGGGAGGAGGAAGTGGTATGTTCTCAAAGTGGTTTGGTGATTGGTGCCACCGCCACATATGGTGCATCTACTGAGACATGATTTAGTTAGAGACACAAAGGGTCTCGAACCGTTCGGAAAAATTGGTGGGAAGCGGGTAATATTCGGGAGGTGCTTGGGGCTAGGATTGTTGTGGACCATGGGTGGGCGCGTCGTCGGGCTCGTCATCCACATGCATCTCGTAATCATCTTGAGCCTGGAGCACATCCTCATGGACTGACTGAATGATGGTCCTCGCGAGTCTCTACTGAGTGCGATCGTGGAAGGTGAAGTTGGTGACTCGGGGGTCGGGAAGAATGAGATATTCGACCCCTTGAGGACAGTACCATGTAAAACTGCTCCTGTTCCTACAACGGATGTGATGCATGCTTGTGAGAACCCGATCATCCTAGAGAATTTTGTTGTCGACGGACGTATATTCGTCCGGAAGCTCAATGTCAAGACCGTGGGCTAAAAGGGTGACAAATCCTCCAATGCAAATATCACCGGTTGTTTTGGCTCTCATTAGTGCGCATTTGTGGAAAAATAATGAGGCAAAATCCGAGATCGGTGGGTTTTCACGTCGCGTCATGCACCAAAGGAAGAATAGCTCATTTTTTGTGACTTGGTCGGCTTCTTTGCGGGAAAAAACAGTGCACACCAAGATACGATGGGCAATGCGGAGGCACGGGTGCATGATGGAGGTTGCCTTATCGCGACCGGCACATGAAAAGATCCCCCCGGTGATTTCCCTCAAAAAGTCTCGTGGTTGAACTCGGCAGACAAGGTGTCGAAAACCGTGAATGTGTTCGAGGAAGGTAAGCCCAGGATGTCATTTATCCTTGCAAAATCAATGTATGCCCGGTCCCCCATAAGCTGGAATGCAACTTTTTTTCTCTCGCTGTCTAACCCGCAGTCGGCAAGGAACTCTCTAGTAGGGAGCTCGTAGGTGTGTGCGATGAGTTCGAGAAGATTTTCCCACACGATGTTACAGAACAGTTGAGTGACCCCCTCAAGAACCCCTAATGAAATGAGTGTGGGTTTGCACACAAATTTGGTGGAGGAAACCTTCCTAGGCAAACTCTTCTTGTAATTTTCAGTTGCCTTTGCGTCCCGAAACCTTGGAATGTAGGGTTCATCATTTTGAGTTGTAGTGGGGGCCTTGCCTCGGGCGGCAGCCGAGCGTTTTCTAGATGTGGACATGATCAACCTGCAGAGAAATTAACAACTACACGGACCAACAATCCCAACAAGTGATGTTTCAATTCAAATCACCAATCGTCTCCCTATGGACTTCTAAAATGATTCAACAATCAATGCAAGAAACATTATCAAGACTCAATTGATGCAATACCATATAAATTGTTGTTTTAAAACTTGCATATTGGTCAATCAAAATCAAGGAAAAAATGTACCCGTTGGTGATCTCGACTTTTGAAAGTTGAAAATTTACGCGCAAAAATTTGGGATTTGAAAATCTTGCAACACTCCACCCCAAGCTTAAAGCTTTGCTCAATACCCCGTGAGAAACACTTCACTGCGAAAACCCGAGAAATCCTGCAACGGCTTGAGATTCCGGCGAAATTTTCTGGTGAGCTTTGAGGGATATTTTTAGTGGGGTTTGTATACTTGACCAAGAGGAGCACAATGGTGGTGTCAGAATTGTGAGAGGTGACCGGAGTTGGCCGGAAAGTGGCGAGATGGTGGTGGTGGCGCCCGAAACTACAACAACAGATCAGACCGGATTTTGGGTGGGGTTTGTAGAGCTCGGAAAATGGGAGAGAATGGCGATGGTTTCACGTAATTCCGACCGGCGGTTTGACGGGAAACCCAGTTTTAGTGATGGAGGTGGGTAGTGTTCTAATGGAGTTTAGGGGAGAAGAAGGAGAGTAAGTGGGGAAGAAGGGCCGACTACTGTATATGGGGGGGTTTAATTCGTGTGAAATCTGGTCAAAACACGGGTCAAGGGAAGTCAACACCCCACGCGGACGGATCTGCGAGTACACGTGGTCCGCGTGTAGTGCCTTAAAACGGTCCATTTGCTCGATCTTTCACGCGGTCGTCTTTACGAGTACACGCGGTCCGTTTTTATAAACACGCGGACGGCTCTTCAAGTATATGCGGACCGCGTAAAACCTTCTGTAAACCCCCAATTTTTGAAAATGGACGCGGACGTTTTTGGGGACCACACGCGGTCCGTTTGTTTATACACGCGGACACTCCTTCGAGTACACGCAGACCGCATGAATCCTGCTGCAACTTTTCAATTTTCGCTCTTTGAACAAAACGAATATCGAGGCTTAAAATCCAACACTCTTTTACTGCAATAAGGAAGAAGAAGAAATGTTAAGTGCAAAAAGGATCTATCTAAGATGTTTATTCGGAATTAGAAAAGATGAAAACTTTAAGTTTTCCAAAAATGCCCTTCTTTAACATCTTTGGTGAGACGTCTTCCCAGCTTGATTCAACACTTCGGGACATCCAAATGGATGATTTCAAGGGCATTCACATTAAAACCTTCATATAATGGCTTCAAACGATGACCGTTGACTTTAAATTTTTTTCCCCGTTTCTTCACTTTGTATTTCAACCGCTCCGTGCTCAAAGACTTTTAGCACAACAAATGGACCTATCCATCTTAGCCTCAATTTTCTGGGAAATAACTTCAATCGCGAATTATAAAGCAAAACCCTATGCCCAGTTCAAAATGCTTGCGGGTGATGGACTTGTCGTGGAAAAGCTTCGTTTTCTCCTTGTAAATTCTCGAGTTTTCATAAGATAATTCTTCTAACTCTTGAAGTTGAATCTTCCTATGCCTTCCCGCTTCATCAATGTTGAAGTTGCATTGCTTGACCGTCCAAAATGCATGGTGCTCCAATTCCACGGGAAGATGACATGGTTTTCCAAAAACCAACGTAAATGGGGACATTCCTATCAGGGTCTTGTATGCGGTCCGATAGGCCCACAAGGCATCATCAAGCCTCGAACTCCAATCCTTCCTTGAAGGATTCACTGTTTTCTCGAGAATAGACTTCACTTCACGATTCGAAACCTCCGCTTGACCATTCGTTTGACACGGTGGGTCACCTTATACTTTCTTAGCAAGGCCTCCATCATCTTGTTGCAGAAATGCGTCCCTCTATCACTAATAAACGCCCTAGGCACACCAAATCTCACAAAAATAATAGACTTTAAAAACTAGATAACCGTTTTGGCATCGTCTGATCGTGTGGCTTTGGCCTCGACCCATTTAGAAACAGAGTCAACTGCGAGCAAGATATAAACATTGCCAAATGAGACGAGAAATGGACCCATAAAAACAATCCCCCGTACATCAAAAATTTCACAAACAAGGATTGGATTTTGTGGCATTTGGTTCTTTTGTGAAATGTTCCCCGTCCTTTGGCACCGTTCACAACTTTTACAAAACAAGTAACAATCGCGTGACATGGTTGGCCAAAATAGTACACACTCAAGGACCTTTCTCAAGGTCCGGCTAGGTCCGACGTGTCCCCCACAAGAAAATTCATGACAAAATTGCAAAATGGATTGATGTTCTTGTTGGGGCACACATCGCCTAATGATTTGATCGGGACAATGTTTCCACAAATATGGTACGTCCCACACGTAATACTTTGCATCACTTTTTAATTTGTCCTTTTGAGCACGCGTAAATGTGTCGGGATACCTTTTTGTGACCAAAACGTTAACGATATCGGCATACCAAGGAGTAGATTGAGTAAGGGAAAAGATATGCCCATCCGGAAACTCGTCTCGCAATGGGAAAGGAGTCTCATTTGAAGTGATCCGGCTTAGATGGTCGGCAACAAGGTTCTATCTTCCACTCTTGTCCCGAATCTCCAAATCAAATTCGTGCAATAGTAGGATCCACCGGATGAGTCTTGGCTTCACATCTTTCTTTGTCATCAAGTACTTGAGTTTCGCATGATCCGAATACACTATGACTTTGGTACTGACTAGGTATTGTCTAAACTTCTCCAAAGCGAACACTATGGCCAATAGCTCCTTCTCCGTGGTAGAGTAGTTGCTTTGAGCATTGTCTAGTGTTCTCGATGCATAGTAGATCACATGGGAGGCTCTTCCATTCTTTTGATCCAAAACGACGCCTATAGCATAGTTGCTTGCATCACACATGATCTCGAAGGGGAGATCCCAATTTGGTGCTTGCATGATAGGAGCGGATGTAAGCAACTCTTTGAGCTTGTCGAAAGCTTCTTCCACGCCTCAGTGAACTCGAAATCAACTTCCTTTTGCAAGAGTTGGCACATGGGTCTTGTTATCTTTGAAAAATCCTTGATGAACCTTGGGTAGAATCCGGAATGACCTAAAAAAGAACGAACTTCCCGAACACAAGTACGGTAGGTTAAGCTTTGAATAACATCGATTTTTTCCTTATCTACCTCAATTCCTTTCTTTGACACAATGTGATCCAAAATAAGACCTTGACTCACCACAAAATGACATTTCTCAAAATTTAAAACCAAATTCGTTTCAATGCATCTTTTTAAAATTTTGGTGAGATTGGTCAAACATTCTTGAAAGGAGTTGCCATATATCGTAAAATCATCCATAAAAATCTCAATTATATTTTCAACATAATCTGAGAAGATACTAACCATACAACGTTGGAAAGTGGCCGGGGCGTTACACAATCCACATGACATTCTCCGTTATGTAAAAGTGCCAAATGGACATGTAAATGTTGTCTTTTCTTGGTCTTCCGGTGCCACCGGGATTTGGTGAAAACCGGAGTACCCGTCGAGACAACAATAGTGAGATTTTCCGGTCAACCTTTCTAACATTTGGTCAATGAAAGGCAATGGAAAATGATATTTTCTTGTGCTTTCATTGAGTTTGCAGTAGTCAATGCATACTCTCCACCCGTTTTACACGCGGGTGGGGACCATCATACCATTGTTGTTTTTGACTACCGTGATTCCCGTCTTCTTTGGAACGACTTGCACCAGGCTCACCCACTTGCTATCCAAGATTGGATAAATCATCCCCGCATCAAGAAGCTTCAATATCTCTTTCTTCACAACTTCCATCATAGGCGGGTTCAATCTTCTTTGTGCGTCCCGACTTGGCTTGCATTCATCCTCCATCAAGATCTTGTCCATACAAGTGGAGGGGCTCAATCCCATGATATCCGCAATCGTACAACCCATTTCTTCTTTGTGTTCCCTCAACACTTTAAGTAGTTGCTCTTCTTCACATTCGGTTAGGTGAGTTGAAATGATGACCGGAAGAGTCTTGTTGTTTCCCAAGTGTGCATACTTCAAGTGTTGGGGTAGGACTTTCAATTCTAGTTCTGGTGGTTGAACAAGGGAGGGTGACAATCTTGTATGGGTTTAAGGTAGCTCGATTTGCTTCACACTGAATTGAGTGGTTTTCGTGATCTCCAAATTGTTAACCAATCTTTCAACTTCGGGGTCTAGTGAGTAGAGCTTCAACTTCTTGGCTAGTTTTCCACAATCAAATCCTTTGCTCAAACTCATCTCTAACATGTCACCGTTAGACAATTCAAACAATTCTTGGTCAATGGTTCTACAACATCAACAAAACACAAAGATGAAACATCACTAGGATATCTCATAGCATCGTAGATATTGAAACTTATTGTTTCCCCATCAAACTCCATCGTTAAGCTTCCCGCATACACATCAATCTTCGTTCTAGCCGTCTTCAAAAATGGTCTCCCAAGTAAAATTATACCCGACTTGGAGGACACTTGTTCTTCTAAATCAATCACATAGAAATCCGTCGGGAAGACCAATTGGTTCACTTGCACCAAAACATCTTCTAAAACACCTCTAGGAAAGATACTCGATTTATCCGCAAGTGAAATTATGATACCGGTTTCACTCAAGGGTCCGACATTCAATGATTCATACACCGAATAGGGCATGGCATTGATAGAAGCACCAAGATCAAGCATAGCACTACTAAAAGTGACGTCCCCAATCTTTCAAGGAACCGTAAACATTCCGGGATCTTTGCACTTGGGTGGAAGTTTCCTTTGTAAAACCGCAGATGCATTTTCATTCATTGAGATTTTCTCATTTCCCTTCAATTTCCTCTTGTTGGTACAAAGTTCCTTCAAGAATTTTGCATATCTAGGGACTTGTTTGATTGCATCAAGTAAAGGAATGTTTACTTCCACCTTTCGAAATGTGTCCAAAATCTCTTTCTCCTCCATGTTCTTCTTCGAAGTCGCATGTCGGGAAGGGAATGGAGGTTGAGTGACTATTGGCGTCACTAATGGAATGGTCTTCTTCGGAACTCCGGCTTGTGTAGCATTCTTGACAACGGGATCCTCAACGGGAGTGATCTCTATTTCTTCCTCATCTTCCATTGGCTTCTTCTTTGAACTACTTTCTCCAGTTTGTTTGCCACTTCTCAAAGTCACTACATTGACATTTGGGTTCTTTTCGGTTTGAGAAGGCAATTTTCCACGGGACTCCAACTTGCTTATGGATGTAACTATATCTCCTATTTGTGCTTCAAGGTTGGAGATACTAGTTCTTGTCTCTTTTTGGAATTGTTGGGTACTAGTGGCTAAGGATTTAACAATGTCTTCAAGAGATATTCCAGAGCTACTTGGTTGGGATTGAGGAAGTTGTTGATGATGATGAGGAGGGTGCGGTTTGGGTTGATAGTGTGGTTGTGGATGTTGGTAATGAGGTTGTGGTGGTGGATAGGAAGGTCTAACCAATGCATTTTGAGGCAATGGTCTTGGGTTGTAGCTCATGTTGGGATTTGGCTTCCAACTTGAATTGTAAGCATTTTGGTAACCGGATGGCTTGTTGTGGTAGTTTTGGAACTCTCCTATGGCATTTACATGTTCCGCATCTTCTTGAAGAATGGGGCACATATCCGTAGGATGTCCCATTGTTGCACATATTCCACAAACCATCACTTGTGGAGTTTGTCCCATGGCTAACTTTTGGACAACAAAGGTTAAGTCTTTGATTTGAGACTCGAGGTTTGATGTTCCCACTTCATTGACTTTGTGTTGTGTGTCTCTTTTCATATCTTGGCGCGGACCAAAATGTTGGGAGTTCGCGACTATGGTGTTGAAAAGTTGTCTTGTTTGTTGTGGAGTTTTACTAAAGACATCACCACCACTTGAGGCATCAACTAGTCTTCTCTCCATTGGCAACAATCCCTCATAGAAGTGTTGAATGAGGATTTGTTCCGGAATTTGATGTTGTGGACAATTATAGCACAAGTTGTTAAACCTCTCCCAATAATCATGAAAAGTCTCATTTTGACCTTGGCGGATTCCACAAATCTCATTTCTAATACTTGAGACTCTTGAAGCGGGATAGAACTTGTCAAGAAAAGCTCTTTCCATGTCGGTCCATGAGTTTATTGACCCCAGAGGAAGATAGAATGACCAAACCTTTGCTCTATCAGCCAATGAAAAGGGGAATGCCCTTAGCTTGATTTGGTCATCGGTTGACCCTTGTGGCTTGATACTAGTGCAAATAATGTGGAACATCTTCAAGTGCTTATGAGGGTCTTCATTCTCCAATCCATGAAAAGTTGGAAGGTGATGAACTAAACTTGACTTAAATTCCGAACCTCCTTCCAAAACGGGGTAATTGATACCAGTTGGAGTTTGTGTAACATCGGTTTCCATCATTTGCCTCAAAGTTCTTTCAAGAGCTTCTCCTCCGTCCACCATTGCAATTGGTTCAATAATGGGTGGATTTTCGGGAATTTCTTGGCGAGGGTCGGGACTAGAATCGGGTTCCGTGTCACATGATGAAGCGGTTTCAACCTCCAGATCCCCGTGAGGATTTGAAGTTTGACCACGTTCTATTCTCTTTTCCTTTTCCAAACGTCTTGCTTCTTTTTAAATTTCAAGATTATCAATCAAAGGACCTGTACATTGAGATCTAGGCATAGAGAAATAAATTGATTAAAAATAAACCAATCCCCGACAACGGCGCCAAAATTTGGTGGTTGTCGAGGCCAACAAAAGTAATAACCCTAAATCTTTTACACTAAAATAGTGTATAGTGGTAATGGGGTCGAATCCACAGAGATTGTTCAATTTAAATCTCTATGTAAATCACTTGTTCAAGTACTTGTAAAAAAAGTGAAAGTAAAATAGGGGGGGGGGGGTTAATTCTTTTTGATTGTTTGACAAAATTAAAAGTAGCTAGAATGTAAATATGACAAGTAAACAAGTAAAAGATTTGATTAAATTCAATGAAGTGAAATTGGTTGATTTTGGGTACACCACATGGATGACATGGTTGACTTATCATTCGACGAAATAGAATAACACTTGTGAATAGGTTTAACTTTAAGCACAAATTACCTCAACTCTTCTTAGATATTAAAATGGTTAGAGGAGCACTAACATATTCCCTTAATTAAAGGCACAAAATCAATGAAGCATATAATTTTGTGAAAATCAATTAGCTTTGAGTTCGAAGAGTTACCAAGTCCATCAGATAACCAAATGTTTAGATTATCATTATGGAGGAAACATTCCCATGGTTTAAATGAAATGAAAACAAACATAGAAACCATTTGTTGCTTACCAACTTCAAATTCCATTACTTAACCAAGAAATTGATCAACAAAAATATATGTTTATTCATCCAAGCTCATGATCAAAGATAAACAAACATAACAAGATGTGTAACTAGAAAACATTTCCATAAACTTCAAAGACAAGGTAATAATAGTCTTCAAAACAACCAATCATCCATGGGATTAAACCCTAATCAACCAAATGAGAATTTAGCCAAGCATGGCCAAAATAAAAGAAATACAAGGTAGTTTAGAAATACCAAACATGATTCAAAGTGTAAGATGAAATGAAATGATAACAATCTTCAAAATCTTCCCAAGCCTTCTAGAGAGAAAAGTAGAGTTGTTCTTCAAGGTGTTCATGATGAATGATGCTTCAAATCTTCAGTAAAAGGTGCTTATTTCCGGATTCAAAATGTTCCCCAAAAGCTATCCACCAACCTTCCAAAAATAGGGTCAAAGAGTCAAAGTCCGGATTCATTTCAGCACGATCCACGCGGACCGTTTGTGGATCCACGCGGACCGCGTGGGTCTCGCTGATTGTGGAACTTGGGCCATTTAAAATATACTCCAGCCCAATCTTTTCATTCACACTTCAGCCCACATGCATAACTATTGGGAGCCCAATTGTGCTAATCCAAAGCCTCCAACGATGGTTCAATACTCCTTTAATCCTCTTCAACTCGAGTCCCCGTCCTAAATTAAATTCAACCCGCATCCCGCTTGTACTGACACTGAGCCCAATCGCCACACTTCAAGTCCACGAAGAAATTGCAAGCTCCAATTATCACGCACTCCTTCCATACCTCCAGTAACAAATAGTCTTTAGTAAATCCTGCAAAATAAGCTCAAAAGACTGGAAAGCACCCGGTAAAGGATAAAAATAATAAAAAGAGAAAATATGCATGAAGATTAACTAGAATGAGATGGTTTTAACTAGAAATGAACTATGAAAAGAAGTAATCAAAACGAAACTACCACAGATTAAAGCTGAAACCAAGATCCAAATGAAGATTGACAAGAAAAGCCAGCTAGATTCTTAGGGGGAGTTTGTTGGGTCAAAGAAAAGAAAGCTATAAACCAAGGGGGAGATTGTTGGGTCAAAAATATTGGTTTATACTTTACTTTTTTAGGCAATTGTAATTTTCAGTCTTTGACCAAAAACAGCCTTGGATTTACGGCTCAGGTGGTGTTCATGGCCGTGAACTGGTTTGCGGTCGTGAACCCATTTGCGGTTGCTTGTTTGGGCCTTGGGTTTGCGGTCCATATATATATATATATATATATATATATATATATATATATATATATATATATATATATATATATATATATATATATATATATATATATATATATATATATATATATAGATGTAAGGGTGAGGAGTCTAGGTGCAACAAGGAGTGATAAGAGAGGAGCATATTGTAGAGAGAGAAAGCTAGAGAGAAGAAGAGTGTGTGTGAGAATCTTGTGTTGGATCATAACTCTTATCATCAATACATTGAAGATTCATCTTATTTTTCTTCTTCTTCTTCTTCTTCATTTCATCTTGCATCATCCACTTGATTGGGATTCCGCACCATCAAGTAGATCTCATTGATACTCAAGCTAATTTTTGGGACTTACACCTTGTTAAATTACTAGTTAGCTAATAAGGGATACAATTATGTGTAAAATATACTCAGGACACGGTTAATTATACGTATTCTATCCCGGAAATCATCGCAACCACAACGAATATACGATAGGATTCTATATAATGAAGATTTGATAGGCAGTGGAATGTGTGATTTCCGCCTTACTTCCTGTTCCTTGTTTGGTTGTCGGCTTAGGGCAGATTCACCCATTGAACTGTACGTTCGATTTTTATTATATATAATTTGTATACACTAAGTAATCATAGGAGGTAACAGTATGGATTATACTAATTACATAAATCAGAACCTTGAATCGCAGATTATAAACATAAAGGACTATTACAGTTAACTCTGTAAGTACTTAGTGAATACGTTAGGGTTATATACAATGAGAATCCGACATGCAGTGGAATGTGTGGCTTTCCTCCTCATTTCCCGTTCTTTGTTTGGTTGTGGGCTTGGGGCAGAATCACCCAATCGATTGTTTGTTCGATCTGGACTGGATTGTATATAACTTGTATACACTAAGTACTCGTAGAAGGAACTAGTACGAGTCATTTTACTTATCATTCATCACATCATAAAATATAGGATTTTATGGAGAAACACATCATGTTTTACAAAGAGTAAAGAACCTGTTTTCTAAAACAAAACGCTTATGAACTCACCAACTTAAATGTTGATACACTTTCAAAATCACTTGTATTCTTAGGAACCTAGTAGATAGGTATATGTACAGGTTTTGAGAAGACGAAGCACAGTTGCTTCAAGTCTTTGTTTTGCTATTTACTTTTAGAGTCAATCATATGTGATTCGAATACAATGTAAACTCTATATTATAAATACAATGGTTGTTGTTGCTTTGATTACTATTATACAATTATTGTGATACTGTACATGACGTCCTCCGCCCCCGAACGTTTCTGTCGTTCCGGTTTGGGGGTGTGACAGCCCAATAGGCCCAACTATTCTAATATTGGCCCAAAGATACATCCATGCCCAACTATCAGTAAATCCAGGCCCAAAACCATTAGGGCCCAAATGTCCGAAGTACACTAAGGCCCAAGTCCTCCTAAGAGCGTACACCCAGCGTACCTCTTCTGTACGCTTAACGTACTGGGCAAAAGGTTGTGCGCGTAGCGTACTACATAGTACGCCCAACGTACAACCAGCTTATGCACAAAATCCATTAAGTGCATAATACTTGAAGACTTTACTTCCCAAACTCAAATCTAAGTCGTTTGATGAGTGCTCAGGCATAAAGTTGGCAAATTTATGCCTTTGCATGCTCCAAAAAGACCAAATAGTATTCTACTTCCATAAAAATGGTCTTAACTCTTGCATGGACCCATTAAGACCTTCATGATGGCAACTTTCTTTCTTAAGGGCTCAATTAGAACCAAGGGTGGCAACCGTAAGCCTAAGAATCGGATTTGAACCATAAAGCTTCATACTTGGGACCAAAAAGGTCCAAAAACTCAACATAAGAGATCTAAGGAAATAACCACCAAGTTTAAGACTTTATACCTCTAATGAGAGCCAAAAGCACCAAAATACTCCTCTAATGGCCATCCAAGCTACAAAATCAGTCAAATGAGGGCTAAGGGTCGATTTCTAAGGTTTAGAGGGATGGAAGATGAAGATATTAGGGTTAGGTTATGAGATAAGGAGCTTAAATAGGGTGCAAGATCCTAAAATAGGGTTCTGATCTAATTGGCATATGCCCAGCGTACATATGGTATGACCAGCGTACTCCAAAGAACATTTGTGACCATCCTGGTCAGTACACGCAGCGTACTCCAAGGTACGCCTCGCGTACTGCATTCTCCACTAGTACGCCCTGCGTAAGCTTTGTGTACGCCCTGCGTACTCGACTAAGGCTGAAACCCACTAAACTTCCGAAGGCCATAACTTCTTCATTATAAGCCCGATTCCGACGATCCTTATATCTAGGGAAAGGTGACGAGAAGCCCTAAAATTCTATCAACTCATACCTTTCTTAAGACCTTCCGAACAAAAGTCCATTTTCCACTAAAGCCCGAACTGACACTTCACCAAAATACCCCTAGGCTCCAAAACACGAACCGAACACCCGAATCACTTCTAATACATCACCCGCACCCAAATGGGCCTAGATCTTACCTTTTCAAATCCCTAATCCTTATGATGGCCGATCTTCGGGCCACAGCCTTAGACTAAGAATCAATTCGGAACATGATGTTACAATCTTATAAAGGATCAATGGTGTTCCCTATAATTCATTTGTCTCATTTTGATTACTATTTGATATTTGAATTGTCTCAAACACCACAGACTCTCATACATCTTGGTTGAATATTACTTGATCAACTTTAGACGAAAACGTTTTGCGCCCACCGTGGAGTTGTGGTGTTTACCCAACCAACCTTATCCTGTCTACCCAACCAACCTTATCCTTTTCCTCCATTCCTCTCATTTCCTATAAGAACCTTCCACCACTACCAGCCGGAGCTCACAAGAAGACTTCTGAGGAACCGAAGAAAAACACCTATCTAGTTGCTACCCAGGGATTTCAAGATCCTACTGTAATGACTTCAAATAAAAAGCTATTTGCTATGATGAAGAGATAGGAATGACAAGTCACTCAACAGCAGAAGGACAACATGTCGGTACTCAAGGAAATGGAGAAAATGAGGGCGGAGATCCACAAACCCCAAGAAGCAGCATCCTCAATCTTACAGCCCAAGATCCTGAACTTTGACAATACCGGATCCTCATGAAACAACTGGGAGATAGGATCCTTAACACCAACCCCGACACCCGCTTGGGGTTCACCTCCAAACGAGCGAGCTCATGTGATCCAAGATCCCGGCGAAACCTTCATGACTTTGAATAACAAGGATCCTGGTAACTTCGTGAATAATAATACTTTTATTACTATCTTTATGGATATTGATGCAGGAATGAGCCCGGTCATGGCCAAGGAACTTCAGCAGTTAAGACAAATGATCTCAAGTGTGCCCGGAGTAGTCAAACCTATACCAAAAATTTCCCCAACATGCCACAACGTTTCACGATTTTCTCCCGCGATTGTTGACACTGAAGTCCCAAAGTGCTTCCAAACTCCCAGTATGAAGCCTTCTGACGGGACTACGGATCTTGAAGAACATGTGGCACAATACAAGGAAAGAATGGACATCATCCCTATTCCCACACATTTAAAAGAAGCTTGCCTATGCAAGGGTTTTGGTTCAACCCTCATAGGATCAGACTTGAAATGGCTGCTAAATGTTCCTCCTTACTCAATTACTACGTTTGCACATTTAGTTAATAGTTTTAACAACCAATTTTCTTGTAGAAGAACATTCGAAAAGATCACTAGAGATCTTTATCGGGTGGTTCAGGATCCTAAGGAATCCCTCGGGGATTTTATGATTAGGTTTGCAGGGAAGCTCTAAGTATCCCCAACATCGATATCGCAACTGCCGTAGAAGCCATCAAGATGGGTTTAAAGAAGGACTCTCCTTTCTACGAAGACCTTGTAATGACTCCGTGCAAAAGAATCGATGAAGTAAGGAGAAGAGAATTGAGGTTTATAAGGCTCGAAGAAGACAGGGAGATCCAAAAGAAGAGTAACCCCTAAACTCATATGATAATCCCAATAGAAACGACGACTTGTAACAGCCCAAAGACCAGATAAAATTTTTCATTTTCAAATTGGAGATTATATTCATAAATTGTTTCCAAAATCTATTACAGAATAAACATGTTTAATTATCAGAGTAACAATATCAGTAGGTGCGGAAAACAGTGGGGAGTGAATGCTCCGCCATCAAGCCGGACCCTTCTCTTTAGTATCGGAAGTACTTGAAACCACAAATCAAACTGTACGCAAAAGCTTAGTGAGTTTTCCAAATACCACATAACACACAATCGGAAAATACCACTCAACATACATATGATTGCCATGGGCTACCGCCATGGCCTTTTACCCGGAATGCCATGGTCTGACATACAAGTGCCATGGGCTACCCCCATGGTCTTCCATGCCATGGGTTACCCCCATGGTCTTGAATACAAGTGCCATGGGCTACCCCCGAGTCTTTCAATCAAACAAACACATGGACAAATACCATTCTGCATGTCAAGTAATGGGTCGCAATTGGTGCTTTCGACCCATTGATATAATGAGAAGACTCACCTCGTTCTACTGGTAAATACTGACTCCTCGGCTACCGATCTGTGACAACCCGAAATTTCTATTATGTACAACCATTCACTTCAATAGGAGTCAAAACTCTTTCTGCTAATTTTCAAGCTTTTTGGGAATAAGTTTGAGTATTTTAAGATTAGTACTTCAGGAGATACCAGGAGAGAGGATGCTCTAGGGTTTATTGTGCAACGATAAAGTCCCAAAGCTCCAAGAGTTTGGATTTTACGGCCTAAACAAAGGTATTTACAACCGTAAACCCTAAATCGGGGTATATATATGACACTTAGTCATTATTTACCATTTTTCACAAATTTAAGATCCAAACTCAATTCTCTCTCAAGTATCATCCAACAATTCTTCAAGATCTTCAACTTGTAAGTGTTTCTAGCCCTAATAAGTTGATATAGTACTTAATCTAGTGATTTAACACACTTCCATCCGTGAAATCATTCCAAAAGGTTAGATCTTCAAGTTTCACCAAGAACACACACGAGTGTTCTTGGACTTTTAGCACCTTTTCAAGCCTCTATCTTGTATGTACTTCTATCCTAGAGTATAATAAGGCTTGTTACACTTCTATACATCAAGAAAACACCAAGGAAACCAAGGATCAAAGGTGTTTACGGTCCAAGAACACCTTGGACCGTAAACCCTAAAAAGGGTGCCAAAGTGTGCCCTAGTCCCTTCTAAGCCTTGGAAACTTGCATAGATCCCTTCCTTAATGAGTTTAGTACTTGAAAACATCAAAAGACCATAAACCATATGGGTTTACGACCGTAAACCCAAGGAGAAGTGGTCCAGGGACCGTAAACTCCATTTAGGAGTGAAATGGTGCCCTAATCTCTTCCTAAGGCTTATACTTCAAGTAGAAATGCTTCTAAGGACTTGTAAGGCTTCAAAACGCAAAATGGTCAAGAAACATGAGTTTACAGCCATAAACTCATGGGTTTACGACCGTAAACTCAATGAGTTATGGTCACAAAACCGTAAACTCAAATAAAGGGTTCCCTTGAACCCTAAACTCAATAGCAATGTCCTACAACACTTAGATGCAATCCTAGGGACTTATAGCACTTGAATAAGGTGTTTTACATGTCCTAGGATGTATTAACTTTGTTAATTAGTTGTTTAAAGACTAATTGGATACATATATGTGTTATTATATGTTAACTAGGATCATTGTGTGTGTATAAGTCTTCACTTGACACCTAGCATCCTATACATTCCGTTCATCCAAACCACTCACTACAGGTGAGTTCATACCCCTTAATTAACCTTTTAAATGTTTTTAAATGCTTTTATGGGGGGACACAAGTTGAACAATTATAGTTACTATATCAATCACATGTGATTAATAACTACCAAACAAGTGGATATCTTACTTTTCAAACTGTGTTACCAAACTGTTTTACTTCAAACTGTCTTACAAACTCTTTTACATACCAAATGCTTTTATCAAACTCTTTTATATGATAAATACTTTTACTTAAATTCTTCTAACTTATATTCTGTGTATCTATATAGATATAGTTATATAAGTAGGATTGAAAGGACTTAGGAATGATAGCTCACCTTACTTCCTGTTCCTTGTTTGGTTGTGGACTTAAGGTATTCAGGTTATTTGTCCGAAGGTCGTTTGAATCCTAGTTATATATCATGTATATGTGTGTAGATATAAAAGGTTACTTCTTTCATTCAGTTCAATGCCTTTGGGTAGCAAAGGTATACAAACATGTTCATATACACAAACAACATTACTAGTAAACTATAATAGGTATAGTTTAGGAAGATACTATTACTAGAACAATGAAACATACAATGAGTCAGTTCATTCATAAGTAATACATAGTGATGAGAAACAAACATAATACATAGTGATGAGAAACAAACATAATACATAGTGATGAGAAACAAACATAATACATAGTGATGAGAAACAAACATCATACATAGTGATGAGAAACAAACATAATACATAGTGATGAGAAATAAACATAATACACAGTGATGAGAAACAAATCATACAAGCTAGACAAAGAAAGAACACACAATACCGCTAGCACATACATATACATATACATATACTTTACATACAGTTATGTGAGCCACTTAACGGGGGCAAGGCACTACCTGTCATGACCCGTTTTGTATCCAGAATCTCCTTAAGTGAAGAGCGTATGAGTTTGTGTATAGATCTATACTGGATTGACTATCCTACACCTTGTTGCTCGCTACAGTGGGACTTGCAAGTCTACGGGTGCCAAACGTCGTTTCTTATAGCGTCTTACATCGTCCTTTTACTAGAGTCGGTAGCAGGATACAGGCCGATCACATGGTACTTTAAATAACAATTAGTTTAAAGTAGTTAGTACAGCAGTAGTTACTTAATACAACACTACAGTACTATTTTATTTTCCCTTTACATTTACTTTGTGATATTCACACAATAAACAATAATGTAAGAACTATATTTTTGGTTAATAATAGTCAGATTTGGGAAAATACACACTCTTACAAGAGACACACACACACACAGATACTAAATGCCTTGGTAGAAGGCTACTTTTAGTAGGAAACATAGGGTTTTCTAGGAGAGTTCAAACAATTACAAACTTTTACAAAACTTATACATTACAGACTTACAAACACTTTCATACAAATACAGACACTAATATACTTATGATCTCACCAGCTTTAAAGCTGATAAAATCTTTCAAAATAACTTGTATTCTCAGGTCACCAGTAGACAGGTACCGGTGCCAGGTTCTGAGAAGATGGAGCTCGTTCAAGACTCATCTTTTATTTTTGATGTATATTTTTGGTGTCTATATAACTTGACAGAACACACTTGTATGAAATTATATTATTAATGCAATAGATGATGTTGTTGCTTGTTTACTACTTTGCATTGTTGTGATACTGAACAGGACGTCCTCCACCCCCGAACGTTTCCGCCGTTCCGGTTTTGGGGTGTGACAGATTGGTATCAGAGATTTGTTTATAGTGAATCGAGTGTATCAACCCATAAAAGATATACGAACTATAAACACGGCGGGATTAAAATACTTTGATAAAGAGTTTATACTTTTAAATAATAAAATATTTAACCAAGTATACATACCTGCATTCATACTAAAATCAATGTCACTAGGACAGAACAAAAGTATTACGATTGTTGGACAGCACAAGTAGACTTAGAGACATATGGTCAACCCTGGGAAGATGTAGCCTGATCAACTACATTGTCCGAGGAGTGATTAGCATGTGCCTAAGTGTGGTTGTGAGGTTGCAACAAGTCTAAAAACTTACCAACACTTCTACAACGAGAACAGTAGAACAGAACATAAACTTAAAATACTATAGGAGTATTTTGTGTGACTATTAATTACTTATCTGAGAACTAAAAAGGTCTTTATTGGTATGTCAATAGTTGCGGGATGGATACATTAAGGTTATAGGTAACTAGGATGGCATAGACTTAGAATCTGTGATATTTGCTCTACTTCCTGTTCCTTGTTTGGTTGTGGGCTTAGAGTTAGGGTCACTTATTCGAAGGTCTATCATGTCTAGGTTACCTATGACTGGTATGCACTACGCAAATGTTGGAGTAACTGATAAAGATCATCTTATAATTATCTAGTTAGTTCATCTATTGATTATTTCCTTATCCCTTTTCTCGCGTAGATATAATGGTTGGATTCCATTTTCCCGGAGACCCGTACTATCCCAACAACGGCAGTGCAGGATGGCTGGGAGAAGAGCCAGAAGATGATCACCCAATCCCTTTCGATGATCACGAAGCTGAAGGCTTTTCTAATGGTTCTGACTCAGAGCCTGAAGTCAACAACCTACCCCCAGCTGCTCAAGACCCAAACCTGAACCCTCGTCCAGCATTTCAAGGACCCACTCCTCTGTGGGCCACAAACTTGAACAGATGGAGTCAGGAACAGGGTCAACCCATACCCTACAATGGAGACAGAAGCTTCTACAACCTCACTGAAGGAGGTTCAGCTGACAGGGTCCTACCCATAATGGTCCGTAGGATTGCTCGGAACACCGAGTAAGGTCGAGCAGCTATCGACCGAGTAGTGGAGATTGACGCTAACTCTGGCGTTAACACTCTCCGCATTCACCAACTAGAGTCTGCTCATGAAAGGACTCAGGTCCGCAATGCAGTTCTACAGAGGGAACTTGCTGAAACCCAAGCTGAAGTCAGGGAACTTCGAGCTCAGCAAGCAAGATCTGATAGGCGCGTAAGGGACATAGAACGTCTTTTGTCGGAATCAAGAACTCACTCTAGTAGTTCTCGTCGCCGCTAGAGTCTCATCGACTTCTTTCTTGGATATAACCTAGTTCGTGTAAAAACTCTAGTCTAATTTCCTATCCTTGTAAATCTTAGACCCGTTAGGTCTTGATTAGGCTGTAGTCTGTCAAAATTTACCATCTTGGTTGATGTAAGACCTACTTCTAGGCCATTTTTCCCGAACTCATTACATCTGAAATTCCAGTATTATTGACAAATATCTAATCTCATGGAAATTATATCCAAATGCTTTCATTTACAATCAATCGTGTCATTCAATTGTGTTGTTGGACTATGGAGAGTTAGTCCAGGAGTCATTCTTATCTACTTCCTATTAAATTCTTATCAATATCTTCATCTTTCTAAACTTATAGTTAAAAGATGCCTCCACGTAAATCAACAAGACGCGATCCTCCCGCACCGACACCACCTCCTCCTCAATTCAACACGGCAGCCCTGAATGCTGCTGTAGCTGCGGCTGTGGCTACGGCCATGGCACAATTTCATTCTTCTGGTTCCACTGGAGGAGGAACCCCTGTCCTATCTACTCATGGTGAAATCCTTGTGCGCTCCAGAGAGTGCTCCTACAAGGACTTCACAAACTGCAAGCCATTGTCCTTTAAGGGGACTGGCGAAGTCATTGCCCTCTCGCAATGGTTCGAAAAGACAGAGTCGGTCTTTGAGATCTGCTCATGCCCGGAGGGAAGCAAGGTCAAGTTTGCTGCTTGCACCTTTGAGTCAAAAGCCCTAACATGGTGGAATAGCCATGTCAAGTCACTATCTCTTATAGTGGCAAATGCTATGGGCTGGGAAGCTCTGAGAGAGCTAATGGTTGAGGAGTACTGCCCGAGGGGCGAAATCCAAAAGCTAGAGGAAGAACTGTGGAGCCTAACCATGAAGGGCTCCAACATAGTCTCCTATACCGCCAGGTTCTGTGAACTGGTGGCCCTCTGTCCCAACATGGTTCATACAGAGGGGAAGAAGATTGAAAGATACATATGGGGGCTGGTGCCTCCATTCCAGGGAAATGTTTTGGCCTCAAACCCCACTACATTTGATCGTGCCAAGCGATTGGCACAGCGGCTCATAGACCATGGGGTTCGTACCCCGGCCGCAACAACAACCCTCCTGATTCCAAGCAAAAGTTTTGGGATGACAAGAGAAAGACAAAGGCTGCCAAAAAGCAGCAGGTCGTGGCAGTTCATGCTGCGATAGCACCTGCAACTGCTGCTCCGGTAAAACAGTATGCTGGAAGTTTGCCCAAGTGCAACTTCCACCACGTAGGAGCCTGCCGGGAAATGCAGTGTTTGAACTGCAACAGGAAGGGGCACACTGCCCGTTTCTGCAAAGCTCCGGCGAGGCCAATCACCCAAGTCCCCGACGCTGGTGTGAGCCAAACTTGCTACGGTTGTGGCGAGGTGGGCCGCTACAAAAGGAACTGCCCGAAGGCAGGGAATATCGGTGGAGTGGCAAGAGTTCTGGCCATAGGCCACGAGGAAGCGGTTGCCGACCCCACAGTGGTCACTGGTACGTTTCTCCTCGATAACTCTTATGCATGCATACTGTTTGATAGTGGAGCGGAGAGGAGTTTCGTGAACAAAAAATTTGCTCATTTACTTAAGCAAAAATCACGAGCACTTAAAGAACCGTTAACTGTAGAAATGGCTAATGGAAAGACAGAGAGGACTAGAAATATATTCATAGGGTGTACCCTAACACTTGATAACCATTCATTTTCGATCGACCTCATGCCGGTTTCTATTAAAAGTTTCGACGTCATTATCGGCATGGATTGGTTGAGTCTTCATCGTGCCGACATCATGTGTTACGAAAAGGTTGTACGCCTTAATCTGTCGTCCGGCGAAACTCTAGTAGTATATGGAGACAAACCCGACACGAACCTTCGTATCATCTCGAGCATTCAAGCTCAGAAATTCTTGCGAAAGGAATGTCACGCATTCCTTGCTCATGTGGTCGATGTGAGCCAATAAACGAAAGACATTCAGAACATTCAAGTAGTACGCGACTTTCCCGACATCTTTCCGGAAGAACTCCCAGGATTACCTCTGCAACGTCAAGTCGAGTTTCGAATCGAGTTAGTTCCAGGGGCTACCCCCGTAGCCAAATCGCCCTATCGTCTAGCACCTGCAGAGATGCAAGAACTGTCCTGTCAACTTAACGAACTACTCAGCAAGGGCTTTATAAGACCAAGCTTCTCACCCGGGGGACCTCCAGTCTTGTTCGTCAAGAAGAAAGACGGATCGTTTCGTATGTGCATCGACTACAGGGAGCTCAACAAACTAACCGTCAAGAATCGTTATCCTTTGCCTCGGATTGACAATTTATTCGACCAACTTCAAGGGGCGAACTTCTTTTCAAAAATCGACTTAAGGTCCGGATATCACCAACTACGAGTGCTTGGGGAGGATGTTCCGAAGACAACCTTCCGAACTCGTTATGGGCATTACGAATTCGTAGTGATGCCGTTCGGATTAACAAACGCACCTGATGTATTCATGGACTTAATGAATAGGGTGTGTCGTCCTTACTTGGATCAGTTCGTCATCGTCTTCATCGATGACATACTTATCTACTCTCGTAGTGAGGAGGAGCATAGTCAACATCTGCGACTAGTCTTAGAAACCCTTCGTTCGGAGAAGCTCTATGCGAAGTTCTCGAAATGCGAATTTGGATCGGACGAGTCGAATTATTAGGGCACGTGGTTACCGAAGAGGGAATACACGTGGACCCTTCCAAAATTAAAGCCATTGAGAACTGGTCAGCACCGAAGACACCTACATAAATTCGTCAATTTCTAGGCCTCGCTGGCTACTATCGCAGGTTCATTCAGAACTTCTCCCGCATTGTGAAACCTCTTACGACACTGACCCAGAAAGGCATGGCCTTTGACTGGGAAGAGAAGCAGGAGAGAGCGTTCCAAACGCTCAAAAGAGCCTTGTGCACCGCACTAATACTGTCCCTCCCCGAAGGGATAGAAGACTTTGTTGTCTATTGTGATGCGTCAAATCAAGGACTCGGATGTGTTCTGATGCAGCGAGGTAAGGTCATCGCCTATGCCTCGAGACAGCTAAAGACACATGAGGTCAACTACACTACCCACGATCTTGAACTAGGAGCAGTTGTGTTTGCTCTGAAGATCTGGAGACACTACCTGTATGGTACAAAGAGCATTATCTTTACAGATCACAAAAGCCTACAACATATATTCGACCAGAAAGAGTTCAACATGAGACAACGACGGTGGGTCGAGCTACTCAGTGATTACGAATGTGAAATTCGTTATCATCCGGGTAAAGCCAACGTAGTAGCTGCCACCCTAAGTCGGAAAGAATATTCTGGTCGTAGAGTCAAATCATTGACTATGACTATCCATTCACACTTGTCCACGCAAATTAAGGAGGCTCAGCTCGACGCTTTGAAACCTGAAAATGTGGCTGGTGAATCCCTAGGAGGGATGGATAAGAACTTGGAGGTTACGTGTGGCGGAGCTTATTTTCTCATGGATCGGATCTGGACCCCGAAACGCGGTGGTTTCAGAGACTTGGTCATGAACGAGGCGCACGACACTCGTTATTCCGTCCACCCGGGTTCAGATAAGATGTATCTGGATCTTAAAAAGCTATACTGGTGGCCTAACATGAAAGCAGAAATTGCTACCTTCGTAAGTAAATGCCTTACTTGCGCAAAGGTCAAGGTCGAATACCAGAAACCCTCCGGTCTACTACAACAGCCAGAGATACCGGAATGGAAGTGGGAGCGGATCACTATGGATTTCATAACCAAGTTGCCCAAGACAACGCGTGGACTTGATACCATATGGGTCATCGTCGACAGATTGACCAAGTCCGCACACTTCCTGCCTATCAAGGAAACAGACAAGATGTAGAAACTTACAAGAACTTACATTAGGGAGATTGTACGACTGCACGGTGTCCCCATATCCATTATCTCGGACAGAGATAGTAGATTCACTTCGAGGTTCTGGCAGTCGTTACAAAGTTCCCTAGGAACAAGGCTGGACATGAGTACAGCCTACCATCCACAGACAGACGGGCAAAGTGAGAGGACTATCCAAACCTTGGAAGATATGTTGCTAGCCTGTGTGATCGACTTTGGGAAAGCATGGGATACTCATTTACCCCTTGTCGAATTTTCCTACAACAACAGTTATCACACGAGCATAAAGGTTGCTCCATTCGAGGCCCTCTATGGCCGAAAGTGCAGATCCCCTCTGTGATGGGCTGAGGTGGGTGATACCCAGTTAGCTAAAGGACATACAAGTGCCATGGGCTACCCCCATGGTCTTCCATGCCATGGGTTACCCCCATCGTCTTGAATACTAGTGCCATGGGCTACCCCCGAGTCTTTCAATCAAACAAACACATGGACAAATACCATTCCGCATGTCAAGTAATGGGTCGCAATTGGTGCTTTCGACCCATTGATATAGTGAGAAGACTCACCTCGTTCTACTGGTAAATACTGACTCCTCGGCTACCGATCTGTGACAACCCGAAATTTCTATTCTGTACAACCATTCACTTCAATAGGAGTCAAAACTCTTTCTGCTAATTTTCAAGCTTTTTGGGAATAAGTTTGAGTATTTTAAGATTAGTACTTCAGGAGATACCAGGAGAGAGGATGCTCCAGGTTTATTGTGCAACAATAAAGTCCCAAAGCTCCAAGAGTTTGGAGTTTACGGCCTAAACAAAGGTGTTTACGGCCGTAAACCCTAAATCGGGGGTATATATATGACACTTAGTCATTATTTACCATTTTTCACAAATTCCAGATCCAAACTCAATTCTCTCTCAAGTATCATCCAACAATTCTTCAAGATCTTCAACTTGTAAGTGTTTCTAGCCCTAATAAGTTGATATATTACTTAATCTAGTGATTTAACACACTTCCATCCGTGAAATCATTCCAAAAGGTTAGATCTTCAAGTTTCACCAAGAACACCAAGAACACACACTAGTGTTCTTGGACTTTTAGCACCTTTTCAAGCCTCTATCTTGTAAGTACTTCTATCCTAGAGTATAATAAGGCTTGTTACACTTCTATACATCAAGAAAACACCAAGGAAACCAAGGATCAAAGGTGTTTATGGTCCAAGAACACCTTGGACCGTAAACCCTAAAAAGGGTGCCAAAGTATGCCCTAGTCCCTTCTAAGCCTTGGAAACTTGCATAGATCCCTTCCTTAATGAGTTTAGTACTTGAAAACTTCAAAAGACCATAAACCATATGGGTTTACGGCCATAAACCCAAGGAGAAGTGGTCCAGGGACCGTAAACTCCATTTAGGAGTGAAATGGTGCCCTAATCTCTTCCTAAGGCTTATACTTCAAGTAGAAATGCTTCTAAGGACTTGTAAGGCTTCAAAACGCAAAATGGTCAAGAAACATGAGTTTACGGCTGTAAACTCATGGGTTTACGACCGTAAACTCAATGAGTTATGGTCACAAAACCGTAAACTCAAATAAAGGGTTCCCTTGAACCCTAAACTCAATAGCAATGTCCTACAACACTTAGATGCAATCCTAGGGACTTATAGTACTTAAATAAGGTGTTTTACATGTCCTAGGATGTCTTAACTTTGTTAATTAGTTGTTTAAAGACTAATTGGATACATATATGTGTTATTATATGCTAACTAGGATCATTGTGTGTGTAAGAGTCTTCACTTGACACCTAGCATCCTATACATTCCGTTCATCCAAACCACTCACTACAGGTGAGTTCATACCCGTTAATTAACCTTTTAAATGCTTTTAAATGCTTTTATGGGGGGATACAAGTTGAACAATTATAGTTATTATATCAATCACATGTGATTAATAACTACCAAACAAGTGGATTTCTTACTTTTCAAACTGTGTTACCAAACTGTTTTACTTCAAACTGTCTTACAAACTCTTTTACATACCAAATGCTTTTATCAAACTCTTTTATATGATAAATACTTTTACTTAAATTCTTCTAACTTATATTCTGTGTATCTATATAGATATAGTTATATAAGTATGATTGAAAGGACTTAGGACTGATAGTTCACCTTACTTCATGTTCCTTGTTTGGTTGTGGACTTAAGGTATTCAGGTTATTTGTCCGAAGGTCGTTTGAATCCTAGTTATATATCATGTATATGTGTGTAGATATAAAAGGTTACTTCGTTCATTCAGTTCAATGCCTTTGGATAGCAAAGGTATACAAACATGTTCATATACACAAACAACATTACTAGTAAACTATAATAGGTATAGTTTAGGAAGATACTATTACTAGAACAATGAAACATACAATGAGTCAGTTCATTCATAAGTAATACATAGTGATGAGAAACAAACATAATACATAGTGATGAGAAACAAACATAATACATAGTGATGAGAAACAAACATAATACATAGTGATGAGAAACAAACATATAACACAGTGATGAGAAACAAAACATACAAGCTAGACAAAGAAAGAACACACAATACAGCTAGCACATACATATACATATACATATACATTACATACAGTTATGTGAGCCACTTAACGGGGGCATGGCACTACCTGTCATGACCCGTTTTGTATCCAGAATCTCCTTAAGTGGAGAGCGTATGAGTTTGTGTATAGATCTATACTGGATTGACTATCCTACACCTTGCTGCTCGCTACAGTGGGACTTGGAAGTCTACGGGTGCCAAACGTCATTTCTTACAGCATCTTACATCGTCGTTTTACTAGAGTCGGTAGCAGGATACAGGCCGATCACATGGTACTTTAAATAACAATTAGTTTAAAGTAGTTAGTACAGCAGTAGTTACTTAATACAACACTACAATACTATTTTATTTTCCCTTTACATTTACTTTGTGATATTCACACAATAAACAATAATGTAAGAACTATATTTTTGGTTAATAATAGTCAGATTTGGGAAAATACACACTCTTACAAGAGACACACACACAGATACTAGATGCCTTGGTAGAAGGCTACTTTTAGTAGGAAACATAGGGTTTTCTAGGAGAGTTCAAACAATTACAAACTTTTACAAAACTTATACATTACAGACTTACAAACACTTTCATACAAATACCGACACTAATATACTTATGATCTCACCAGCTTTAAAGCTGATAAACTCTTTCAAAATAACTTGTGTTCTCAGGTCACCAGTAGACAGGTACTGGTGCCAGGTTCTGAGAAGATGGAGCTCGTTCAAGACTCATCTTTTATTTTTGATGTATATTTTTGGTGTCTATATAACTTGACAGAACACACTTGTATGAAATTATATTATTAATGCAATGGATGATGTTGTTGCTTGTTTACTACTTTGCATTGTTGTGATACTGAACATGACGTCCTCCAGCCCCGAACGTTTCCGCCGTTCCGGTTTTGGGGTGTGACACGATCCGAAAATATCACACTAAGTATACACAAATTATCCTAATCAGAATTAGGTCACAGACTCAACTCATGGGACAAAACCTTAAGTCCAACTCCTAGAATATGCCCCATTTCGCCCATCCCATAATGGGCCTAACCATATTCGGCCCATCCACAATAACAGGCTCCATGGCCCAAAAGGCCCAAACCATTTCATGTAAGGCCCAAAATAGAAAACTGTGCCCACATATACTAAACAGGCCAAGGCCCAAAATTCCAACCCTTATCCAACAGCAACCACTGAGTTTTGACGTGCTCCGCTGAGTTTTGACGTGCTCCGTGGTCGATAAGAGATTGTGCCAGTTCCTTGGCACTGTCAAAAGTAACAGGCCTCGAAGCTAAGACACCTGTTGTTTTCATGGATCTAATGAACAGAGTGTGTCGTCCATTTCTAGACAAATTTGTCATAGTCTTCATTGACGACATCCTTATCTACTCAAGAAGTGAAGAGGAACATGGCCAACATCTTCGTCAACTTTTGCAAACACTTAGAACAGAGAAACTCTATGAGAAATTTTCAAAGTGTGAATTTTGGATCAGGAAGGTTGTATTCCTAGGTCACGTGGTCAGTTCTGAAGGAATACACGTCGACCCTTCCAAAATAAAGGCAATTGAAAACTGGTCGGCACCCAAAACACCTGTAGAAATCCGTCAATTCTTAGGTCTTGCTGGCTATTATCGCAAGTTCATCCAGAATTTCTCTTGAATAGCTAAACCTCTTACCACCCTGACGCAAAAGGGTGTAACTTTTCGCTGGGGAGAAAAGCAAGAAACAACATTCCAAACGCTTAAACGAGCCTTGTGTAGTGCACCAATCCTGTCTCTTCCTGAAGGGACAGAGGATTTCGTAGTGTACTGTGATGCTTCTAATCAAGGGCTTGGATGTGTTCTTATGCAAAGAGGAAAGGTTATATCCTATGCCTCAAGACAACTAAAATACATGAAGTCAACTATACAACACATGACCTTGAGCTTGGAGCAGTGGTATTTGCTCTGAAGATCTGGAGACATTACTTATATGGCACGAAATGCACAGTATTCACGGACCATAAAAGTCTCCAGCATATCTTCAATCAGAAAGAGTTGAACATGAGACAACGACGATGGGTAGAGCTACTAAACGACTACGATTGTGAGATTCTTTATCACCCTGGTAAAGCTAACGTAGTAGCTGACGCCCTTAGCAGAAAAGAATATTCGGGACGCCGACTAAAGTCGTTGACCATAACAATCCATTCACATCTGTCCACACAGATCAGAGAGGCTCAACTTGAGGCCTTAAAACCTTAAAACGTGGCAGGTGAAGCCTTGAGAGGAATGGATAAAAACTTCAAAGTTAGGGATGATGGAGTCTATTGTTTCATGAACCGGATCTGGACACCAAAGTTCGGTGGTTACAGAGACGTAGTCATGAATGAAGCATACAAAACCTGATACTCCATTCATCCAGGTTCAGACAAGATGTACCTGGACCTCAAGAAACTATATAGGTGGCCAAACATGAAGGCCGAAATTGCTACCTTTGTGGGCAAGTGCCTTACTTGTCCCAAAGTCAAGGTAGAATACCAGAAACCTTTAGGTTTATTGCAACAACCTGAAATCCCTGAATGGAAGTGGGAGCGGATTACAACGGATTTCATAACCAAGATACCCAAGACATCGGGTGGTTATGATACTATTTGGGTAATCGTCGATAGATTAACCAAATCCGCACACTTCATACCAATCAAAGAGACAGACAAGATGGAGAAGCTAACAAGAACTTACCTCAAAGAAATCGTTAGACTGCATGGTGTTCCAATATCTATTATTTCTGACCGAGATAGTAGATTCACTTCTCGTTTCTAGAAGTCTTTACAAAAATCTTTGGGAACTAGGCTGGACATGAGTACAGCCTACCATCCATAAGCTGACTGACAGAGTGAGAGGACGATTCAAACTTTAGAAGATATGTTGCGAGCTTGCGTGATAGAACTTGGTAAGGCATGGGATACTCATTTACCCCTTGTCGAATTCTCTTACAACAATAGTTATCACACTAGCATAAAAGCTGCTCCTTTCGAAGATCTTTATGGCCGCAAGTGCAGATCACCTCTGTGCTGGGCTGAAGTGGGTGACACACAGCTAGCTAAAAGTCAAGTTCCTGACGGCACTCTCACCGGTCCGGAAATCATTCGCGAAACCACGGAGAAAATTGTACAAATCCGGGAGTGACTTAAAGCTTCTAGAGATAGACAGAAAAGCTACGCTGACAAAAGAAGAAAACTTTTGGAGTTCCAGGTTGGTGACCACGTCATGTTGAAGGTATGACCCTGGAAGGGCATGATACTCTTTGGAAAGCGTGACAAGTTGAATCCAAGGTACATAGGACCATTCGCGATTCTTGCTAGAATCGGTCCAGTAGCTTACAAACTCTGACTACCTCAAGAACTAAGTAACATACATCCTGTTTTCCACGTCTCGAACTTGAAAAAGTGTCTGTCCGACGAGACTCTTGTTATCCCACTCGACGAAATCGAGATCGACGAGAGCCTCAACTTCGTGGAAGAACAAGTAGAAATCATGGACCGAGAGGTCAAGAAAACAAAGCAAAGTCGTATTCCTATAGTGAAGGTTCGTTGGAATGCCAAGCGGGGACCTGAATTCACTTGGGAATGAAGGATCTAATGAAACTGAAATATCCTCATCTTTTCGCTTAGTTATTTGTAATTGCTTAATTGCTTAAAACTTTAAATTTCGGGACAATATTCTCTCTAACGGGGCGGATAATGTAACATCCCGTTATTTTCTGTTTGTAAAGTCAACTTTAGGCAACCAAAGTCAAACAAAGGTCAACTAAAGTCCTTTTTATTATTTGGGTTTTTATTTACGTTATAATAATAACCTTTATTTGCTAAAATCCTTACAATATCTGCAATATAATTTGGAAGGAAAATGTTTGAAAACCGAGAAACTTCGCATCTAATTCATTCGCCTCAGACCGCAAACACTTCGGGCCGCAAAGAGTTTACGGCCGTACACACCTCAGACCGTAAACTCCTCGTAGCCGTAAACGAGGCTTCGGCCGTAAACAATTTGCCGACTTCGGACCGTAAACCCTCGCACATATATATATATATATATATATATATATATATATATATAGATTTCCTTAATTTTTCACCATTTCTCACACTTTCAACCCAAGAAACTCGATTCTCTCTCTCAACTATCATCAAGATTTACACCTTGATCTTTAATTAAGTAAGTGTTTCTTCCATTTATTAGTTGATACCTTGCTTAATCTAGTGAAACCCTATGATTTCATCCATGAAATCATCTCTTTTGGTTAGATCTTCAAGAACACCAAGAACAAACACTAGTTCTTTAAACCGTAAATACCCAATTCAAACTTCAAAACATAAGTATTCTTCCATATACTAGTTATCCTATAGAAGCTCTTAACTTACAACCTTGAAAACAATCAATTTCAAGAACAGTAAGAGGTTACAGCCATGAGCATCTCCCTTGGCCGTAAACTCCTATGAAGAACACCATAGGTCGTAAACCCATGGGCCGTACACTCCATGGTCGTAAACACCTTTGTGTGGCCTTAAACCCATTTAGAGCAATCACATATGATTGTAACACTTAAATTCAAGTGTTTCCTAGTCCCTAAAGTGATTTCCTATCATAATTAGTTGTTATATACACTAATTATATCCATATATGTATCATTATATGCTTAATAGGATCCGTTGTGTTCAAGACTACACTTGACACTTAGCATCCTACACCGATCTTACATTTGAATAACTTACAATAGATGATTTCATACCCCCGCATTTTCATAGTTTTTACTGTTTTAAGGGGGGGGGGGAATACAAGTCTAACACAAAGATTTTGAGTTATAAACAAATGGTTTCAATATTTTATCAAAATGGATTTCAGTTATCATCAAATCAAATGTTTTTCAATGTTTGTTTCAAAACGACATCAAGTCACCAAAATGGATTTCAAAATATCAAACATCTTTTAAATGATTTTATAAACTTATATTTTCCCAAAAATCATACTAGTATATATATAGTTATATAAATAAGATTTAAAAGGCTTAGGACTGATAACCCACTTTGGTTCCTTTTCCTTGTTTGGATGTGGGATTATAAGCATCAGTTATTTGTTCGAGTGTCATTTAAATTTTACTTATATATATTTGTATATGTATACAAGTATAAAAGTTAGTTTGTTAAGTTCAATTACCCTTTGTAACATGTTGAGAAAGGGGTGACATTCATCAATACTCTGTGTCAATTCAGAAAGTACATATAAATTATAATAGGTATATAATTTATGATTCACAGAACATTAATTCACGATTCAAGTATACTAGAGTACATTGTTTTACAAGAACAAAGGTTTAATTCAAAACTATTCAAGGATATACATTTTTCAGATACATGTTAAGAATACTAATTCAAGAACATCCTATCAATCATTTATTTTAGAATGATTGGGTTTTCATAACTATTATACATGTAACGTTTATATGCTTTTATGAGACAAGTAGTTCAGGTTGTTTAATTCATTTTAAACAACAAAGTTAAAGTCCTGACATTATAACCAGAATCTCCAGTGGGGGATCGAAACAATGTGTGTATAGATCTATATTGGGATTGACAACCCCGCACTCGAACTGCTAGCTACAGTCAGGCATACATGCCTGTGAGTGACAAATTGTTATCAACAGCTTTCAGCGCATTCATAGCGTTGGGTCAGGCCATCTAGTCAATATGGTTATAATAACTCATATAAAGATATTAACAATACGTTAGTGTATAATTAACTAAACTTATGTACACTTTCAAAGTACTAGTTTACAAGATACAGTTTACAGTATTACATTACAGTTTACAATAACAGTTGATGAAACCATACATATTCTCAGATACAAATTTACAAAAGGATTACAAATACTGAACATTGGTTTACAAATAGAACAGTTTTATGAAAATAAAACTACTGTTCATATACAGCAGAAAATATAGGATTTTCTGGAACAGTTTACATATTCAAGAAACAGAAAACATTCTTTCAAAACATAAATACTTATGCACTCACTCAACTTTATGTTGATACTCTCTTTTCAAATTACTTGTATTCTCAGGGAACCAGTGGACAGGTACACTCCGAGCTTTTCAGAAGATGGAACTATTTATGTCTTGTCTTCTTCTTTTGTACAACTATTTACTTTCAGTATACAATGATGAAACACACGTAAATACTTATACTTTTTAAATACAGTGGTTGTTTATACTCTGATTACTATAATGCATGTGTTGTGATACTACAAATGAAGTCCTCCACCCCCGGACGTTTCCGCCGTCTGGTTTGGGGGTGTGACAGATCAACTCCATCCAAAATCTAGCATACAAGCCCTTAGCATATTCTAAAGCGTCTGGATCATCCGCTCGCTCTGACCGTCGGTATATGGGTGGTATGTTTTACTGAAATGCAATTAAGTGCCTAACTCCTCTTGGAACTTCCTCCAAAATCTGGAGGTGAAACGAACATCGCGGTCCGAAACCACAGATACCGGCATCCCGTGCCTAAACACGACCTCCCGCACATAGATATCCGCTAATTTTTCTACGAATATACTCTCGGAAATCGTAATAAAATGTGCACTCTTGGTCAACCTATCCACAATAACCCAAATAGAATCAACACCCCGCGTCGTCGTGGGTAATTTGGTGATGAAGTCCATAGTAATCTCTTCCTATTTCCACATATGGTTGGGTAACGGCTGCACCTTAGCATGGGGTCTCTGGTGTTCGGATTTGACCTTCCTACATGTCAAACACCACTCAACAAACAACATAACTCAACCTCGAATCTTGTTACATCTTCGTGGCCCCCGGGTGGATAGAAAATTTTGATATTTACACCTCCTCTAAAATCGTCTGTCTTACCCCACCTGATGCCGAAACCCAGACCATGCCACACTGTTTTAATAACCCACGACTGTCTCTAACAAACAAAGGAATCTTCCCTCTAATTCGCTCAGTCTTCCAATTTTCCTTTTTCAATCCTTCTACCCGAGCCTCCTTGATCAAATCCATCAAGGGTGAAGTAACAGTCATCCTCAAACAAATATCTCAGATCGATGAGCACACCGCCTTACAGCTTAAAGCATCAGCCACCTTATTGGCCTTCCCAGGGTGATACAAAATTTCGCAGGCGTAGTCTTTTACCACATCTAACCACCTCCGCTGCCACATATTCAAGTCCGGTTGATCCATCAAATAATTCAAACTCTAATGATCGGTGTAGATAGTGCATCGAACCCCATACAAGTAGTGCCTCCAGACTTTTGAGGGCAAACACCACCGCCCCCAATTCAATGCATTGGGTAATTCGCCTCATGAGGCTTCAGCTGCCTCGAGGCGTAAGCAATCACATGCCCTCTCTGCATAAGAACAACTCCTAATCCCGAAATAAAAGTGTCGCAATAAACCACAAAATCATCGAATCCCTCAAGTAACGCAAGAATCGGGGTCTCGCACAATCTCTTCCTCCGAGTCTTCAAGGCCAAATGTTGAGCTGGACCCCACCGATAGGTCACATTCTTATTGGCCAGGCGGGTCAAAGGCACTGCAATCTTGGAGAAGTCCTAAATAAAACTACGATAATACCCCGCAACACCCAAGAAACTCCGAATCTCATATGCATTCTTCGGAACTTCCCAATGCATCACAACCTCAATCTTGGCCGGCTCCACCAAGATACCACCCTGGTTGATGATGTGCCCCAAAAACTGCACCTTACCCAACCAAAACTCATATTTGGAGAATCTGGCATAAAGCCTCCCCTCCTCAAGGTCTCCAACACCTCTCGCAAATGCTGCTCATGCTGGTCCTTGGTCTTGGAGTAGACCATAATATCATCAATGAAAACAATCACAGACCGATCCAACATCGGCATGCAAACCTGGTTCATGAGATCCATGAACGTTGATAGTGCATTGGTGAGCTCGAAAGGCATCACCACGAACTCATAATGACCATAACGAGTTCTTAAGGTCGTCTTCTATACATCCTCATCCCTGATCCTCATCTAATGGTATCCTGACCGAAGATCAATCTTGGAGAACCAAGATCCACCCTGAAGTAAGTCAATAAGTCGTCGATCCTCGGAAGTGGGTAACGGTTCTTCACCGTTAGCTTGTTCAATTCCCGATAATTGATACACATCCTGTATGACCCGTCCTTCTTGGTCACGAACAAGATCGGTGCTCCCCATGGGGAACTACTCAGATGGATAAAACCCATGTCTAGCAGCTCCTACAGCTGCATAGACAACTCCTGCATCTCAACTCCGACATGATCTCAACCCGCAAATCCGAGACATAAGCCAGAAACCCAGAACAAACCTGCTGAAGAATCCTCCTAGCCCTTGTGGCTAAACAGAGAGTTGGCCCATGTCAAACTCTCTAACCAGTAATGACTAGTTCTCCCCCACTTGGGATTCGAACTCTCACCAACTTCCGCTCACAATCAATCACGACCCCATTGGGCCCCAACCAGTCCATCCCAATGATCACCTTTAATTCCCTCAATTGAATCAGTACTAAATCGATAGGAAACCTCTCACTGAACATGTTCATAATACATCCTCAGAATACCCTTGCAGCTCTCATAGTACGATCATCCGTAATCTCCACCTCCAGAGGGGAGTCCAAAGTCCCTGGAGCATCTCGAAACTTCTTGCTGAGCGCAAGAGATACAAACGATCGGGTAGCCCCCGAATCAAATAAAACATGAGCCGACAACCCATTGACCAAAAAGGTCCCTATACAAAATTATAACAAACATAAGCATAAGAAGAAAACAATAAAAGATAGATATAATTCACATACTAGTAACTACATCCAGAGCTGCTCGGGCCTCATAGGTGGTCAACTGAAACCTTCTTCTCTTCAACGCATGAATCTCCGCTTTGCCCTGACGGCCATCAGTAATCCTCAAGATGGTTGGAACAAGCGCCCCCACCGCTCCACCAGACAACCTCGTACTATCAGCCTTTTATGGCCGACCTGGTTGCAGTGAAAGCAAATCCAACCCTTCTTGGGGCACTCCCTGCTCATGTGGACTGACTGACCACAACTGTAACATACCGAGCCTGCTACCTGATAGGCCCCGCTGTGTTGCTTGCCATATTTGGCACAATGGCCTCGACCCTACTGGCCTCTGCTAGAACTATCGGAGGTCTTGGGCTTCTTGGCCTGATCCACTGATGTATGCACCTGCTCCGGCTTCCGCTTCGTCCGGAGCTCCAACTCGATTTCCCACTCACGGGCGTTCTCAATAATATCACTCAGGGTCTTGCACCCTAAAAAACTCACGAACTCCCTGATATCATACCTCAGCATAGCATGATATCTTGTCTACTTCATCTCCTCATCCGCAGCATACTGCGGAACAAGCAATGCCCTCTCTCTAAATTTGGTGGTGATCTCTGCCACAGTCTCCTTAGTCTGTTGAAGGTCCTAGAACTTCCTCACCAGTTGTTGCACCTTAATGGCCAGTGCAAACTCTGTAGTCTGGGTAACCTTCTCTCACCAGTCCCGCGCTCGGTCCCTCAACACGCAGGACGCGAATCCCACCTTGGTCGCCTCGGGGAAAAAGATCATTCGTTTATTATTCTCCATGTCAGCGATCCAGCGACGGCTAGCGATGGGATCCTTAACCTGAAAGAACTCAGGCACTCCGCACGCCGCTAACTCCCAGAACGAGGGAGTTCGAGTCCCGATCTGACCCGTAACAATCTCATCTCGAAATGATCTGAGTCGCTCCTCCATGATCTCCATAATCCCCTCTTTGATGGTACCGAAAATCACCGGGGTAGCATCAAGGATGCCATGAGTAACCTCGGTTGCGATGAGCTCGTGCAACCTTTCATTAATCGGTTCCACAGCGGAACCTGAACTGGAACCAGAACCCGATCCCGAACCTAAACCCCCTCGAGTAGCCATCACCATCCTCAACTGAAAATACAACATAGAAACAATCGATAAGGAAGTTCGAAGGGATTCCTCCTCATCAGACTCCTTAGAGTTTCCAGGTCTCCTCTTGTCACAGGTACAGGTCATGTGCTCTTAGTAGTACGGGCCCAATACACTCTTCCACAACTACTTACACCTTCCTCACGGTTATACCTGATACCTCTAATTCACCCAATTATACTCAGAACATAACTCATACAACACAACACACACACATCTCCTAGACTCTTCTAGGATTTCTCAATCCTCACAGAACCATAAATCTCAATAAACACCGCGGGTTGCCTTATGCATGGAAGTTACACATAAATAGAATTACATAGATTGTCAAATAAAGTTTCTACCCTTAGTAATATATAACTTTGAAAGCATACACTTAGCAAATAACAGAGTCAACATTGATTCCAAGAAATATATGGCATCAAATTTTCCTAGGCTATAAGGCATCACACAAATCAGGCAATTTTATTACATAATCCGTAAAGGTATCCTTAGCCCAACTCTAGCATGAACTTCACATATCAACATACTAGTTGCAATACATAAGCATGGTTAATTTTTGGGAAACACTTACCTGAGCTCAGCCGATCGCACACATTACACTCCCCCTTTTACATAAGAAAGCCTTTTTCGAAAAAAATCGATTCTTTTTCTTTTGAAAATATTATCATTTCCTCAGTTTGAGTTATGACACACCTGAGGGTGTGCCCGACTCCCTCAAACTAAGGCTATGATACCAACTTGTAACAACCCAAAGACCAGATAAAAATTTTCATTTTGAAATATGAGATTACAGTAAAAAATTGTTTCCAAAATCCACTACAAAATAAACATCTTTAATTATCAGAGTAACAATATTAGTAGGTGCGAAAAACAGTGACGAGTGAATGTTGCGCCATCAAGCCAGGCCCTTCCCTTTAGTACTGGAAGTACCTGAAACCACAAAACAAACTGTAAGAAAAAACTTAGTGAGTTTCCCAAATACCACATAACACACAATTGCAAAATACAACTCAACATACATATGATAGCCATGGGCTACACCCATGGTCTATTCCCTGGAATGCCATGGTTACCCCCATGGTTTGACATACAAGTGCCATGGGCTACCCCTATGGTCTTCCATACAAGTGCCACGGGCTACCCCCGAGGTCTTTTAGTCAAAAAAACACATGGACAACTATCATTTCGTATGTCAAGTAACGGGCTGACATTGGTGCCTTCGGCCCATTGATATAGTGAGAAGACTCACCTCAGTGTGCTAGTAAATACTGAATACTCGGCTATCAATGCGACAATCTCACACTTAGTATACACAAATTACCCTAATTATAATTAGGTCACAGACTCAAAACATGGGCTAAAAACCTAAGTCCAACTCCTAAAATATGCCCCATTTCACCCATCCCATAATGGGCATAACCATATTCATCCCATCCACAATAACGGGCTCCATGGCCCAAAAGGCTCAAACCATGTCACGCAAAACCCACAATAGAAAATTGGGCCCAACTATCCTAAACAGGCCAAGGCCCATAACTAGTTAAGGGCCAAAAGTCCCAAAAGTCCAACACTTGTCCAACAGCCCACTGGGCGTACACGCAGCGTGATCATCAGTATGCTTAGCATACTCGGTCTTCAGGTAGTACGCATATCGTACATCTTAGTACGCCCAACGTACATATTAGAACGCCTAACGTACTAAGTTGTTAAGCATATTTAGCCATTAAGTGCTTAATCCATGCAGTCACTTCGTCAACTTCTATATCTCGGTCGTTTAAGGGGTCCTAGGGCATAAAGTTGGCAACTTTATGCCTTTACATGCCTTATGGGAGCCCAACATCCCATTTTGTCCATTAAGATTTACTTTAAGGACGTTCAAGATAGCATTTTTATGCCTCTAACCTGCCAAATGGACTAAGACCTAGCATTACAAGCTTCTGGAGTTGCTCAAACTCACAAAAGAGAATCCATGGACCAAAAATGAGGTTATGAACAAACCCTAACTCTAAGTATCAAAATCATTAACAAGGTAGGAGCTTTTTACCTCCAAAAGCCTCCTAAGATGATGTAAATGCAGGATCTTGAAGCTCAACCACGTCTAAGGCTTTCACAACAAGTTCTTCTTCTTGCAAACACACCAAAAAGGGCCACAAAGTCACTTTCAAGCTCAAAGATCACACTCCAAAGCAAACTAGGGTTTTAGGAATGATTAGAGGTGTGGAGGTTGGTAATGGAGAAGGTCCAATGTTCATAAATGAACTTAAATAGGGTTCATGCCCAAAAAATTAGGGTTTACTTTTGGCCTTGGACGAACCCGCGTACATCTTCATACCCCCGCGTACATGGTTCATGTCTGCGATCCCTCCACTCATGTACGCTAAGCGTACATATATGTATGCCTAACGTACGGAGGACCTCTTTTGTAAAATAAACAATGATCTAACGACTAAAGATAACATACTTGAATCTGAGTGTTACATGACTTCTTGGTCTAAAGATGCTATAAGTCGAAACCATATTCCAAACCTGATCATCATAGGGTTAATGCCCTTGAAGATGAAGGAAAAGAAGAAGTGTTTTCTAATATTACTGACTAATGTTTTTCTGTGGATACTTTAGGTTTAATATTTGCCATGCAGGGTCTTGGCACCTAGAAAGACGTCCAAACGGTGTGCATACCACAAGGACTTTGGTCATATTATGGAAGATTGCTTAGCCCTCAGGTAGGAGATCAGTTACCTACTAAGAAAGGGATACCTCAAAGAGATCCTTCGAAGAAGAAAAGTGATATTGCTATATTTATACATATATTCAGGGATTACTTTAATACATTTTAAGCTATATTTTGGTTAAATGCAAAGATAGTTGGTACTTATTGAGTTAAATTACGTTTTGCATCCAAAAAGGATATTCTTGAAGGAAAGGGACCAAAGATGACAAAAGCTTGAATCTTGGAGGCCAAAGTCAGCACTAGCATGGAATTGGAAGAGAAGTCGTGCAGTTTCGCAAGCCATGACGTGGTGATCTCAAGGACACGATGTGGCCACGTTGTCCTAATCTACAAGCTTCAGTGACTTGCTGCATATGGGATTTCATAGAAGACCATGACATGGTGGTGGTCAACCACGTCATGGTGGTCAGATATATGGAAACTATAAATATGCGGATATTAGGTCGAATTAGAGAGGTTGGGTAGAGGAATAAGATATGATTTGCGACTAAGAACCTCTGGAAAACTCAGAGATGGCGGGGAATCAATTAGATTGCAAGAGTTGAAGAGAATTTAAGGAAGAACATCATCATATCGTTCGGTTTGCTAGATTTTACCATGTCTTTTCTAGTTAACATAGATTTATTGTTTATTTTTTATTTAGTTATGGGCTAATCACCCATGCTTCTGTTTGGTGAAGATGAACCCTAATCATATGTGTTGATTTCGAATATTGAATGTTTATGTTGATTTTCCTTATGTTTGATAATCAAAACTTTAACATGTCTAGTTCTAGTCTTTGAATTCCTTGATATGGGTTTAGTGTAGTAGATGATCATTCTATTTGCCAAAACTTGTTTTCGAAGTTGTTTATGACCGTAAAATAATTAGAGCTAGGATTAATTACATCTTAGACTAGGTAATTAAAACTAGTAATATAACTTTAACTATGATAGAGATCATGATTAATCTTAATTTGTGTTTGGTTGCTAAACTTGATCATAGGAAAGTAACTTTTATCATCCATAGTCCAATTTGTGCCCACTATTGTTTTGGTTAAAAATTACACAAGTATAAATCAACCAAATTGAATGAAAGGATGTGATGTTCGAATTGTGCAATAGAAAAAAGTAAAGAGAATGAAACGATTGTTTACAAGGAAAGCCCTTGATCCTTGTTAGGATCTCAGCCACAAAACCTTGGGAGGTGATAATGATCACCTGCCTTGATGATTTTATTAATATAAAATGACGATTAAAAAAAGTATTTCGGTAAGAACAAGTGAAAAAGTTCGTAGAGTAGGCTCAGAGTCAATAGAGTGTGTCGTGTGCGAGATACATGTGTCAATTTATAGTCTAAACTAGCTAACAAGATGTCCGATATTCCTGGGATCCTCTATGACCAGCTTTGTGAACGTTGATTGACTTGGTATTCTGGGACTTTAGCGTAGTTAAGACGAAACTCTGTTGCGAATAAGTCTTCTCTTGACTATTTCTGCACATGTGTTAGTTACGAAAAAAATATAACCGTTATAAATGTTAGTAAATAATACTAACGGTAATAGTCGGGATCCTGAGATAGTTGAGGATCCTGAATATCTGATGAGGTTTGAGGATCCTAAATGCTTTGAGGATCCTGGCCGTAACAATTTCCCCCAAGTTATTCCTGAAAATATAGGAGTTAATTTCAATAATATTAAAGGGATAACTTAAATTAAAAATTAAAAAGAGGAGATAAGAAAGAGTTTAAAAATTGTCCCTTAATGGATAAGTTTTATCCATCTCGAGGTAACCGACAAGCAGTCAAATCATCTTTCTTATCTCTTCTTTGCTATAAATATGGGCTTCCGGTAATTTCTTCTTTACTCTCTTCAGTCGTCATCGTATTAGTGTAAAGGTAAATTTTCCTCTAACTTGTTTTCTTCTGTTCCTCTGATTTTCTTCGTCATGGTTAACAAAACTAGTCGTTCTCGAGCTAGTGTTGTTACTTCTCCTGAGAATGACTTCAGTGATCAAGCAATATTATCTTATGATGACGTTTGCTCCTTCAACGATGAGGATATGGAATCGTTGAATGTCATTGGGGCTTTTCCTTCCGATGTAGTTTTTCGACCACTAGAGGCCACCGTTCAACAGGATTTTGTTTCTCCGACGTGGGTTTGCTTTCCCGAATACCCATTTACTCTAGGTTTAACTTATCCTTTTACTGGTATCGTTCGTAATTTCTTTTCGAATACCCAAATTTCTTATATCCAAGCTATGCTTGTGGTTTGGAGGATCCTGTTTTGGATTGATCGCTCGAATCAGTCCAAGAATGTGGACATCAGGTTACCTGAGTTGGCTCTCATTTATGATCTTTTTACTTTTGTTCTTCCCGTTTCCTGTTAAGAGTTAAGACAAACAACCCCCACCTGAAATCTAAACAAAATGATGGTGCTTAGAAGGAAAAATACTTCTTCGTGAGAGATGATTCGATTCCTGACGGGGATTCCTTTCCAAAAACATGGATTAAAAAGGGTAGGATTTGAATTTAGATTTTAAGGATCTTGAAATTTACTTCCTTGAGTTTGTTTGTTTTGATGAAGCATTCAGATTTGAGGAGCTTGTTCCTTCTATTGGTGATTCTGAGGACAAGGTTTCCAAATTTCTTGCACTTCCTGCACTTGAAAGGCCGTGCAGGTTCGAACATTCTAGTCTCCAAGAGGGTTCTTCTACTACTGCCTCTATGGCTACCAGTAACATTATTTAGCTTGGATACTTATTTTAGATTGATAAGGATCTTGAGTTGATAGGGATCTTTGGCAGGTTCCAAGACTACTCGATCCAAGGCTCGTTTTGGTTTGGCAGATCTTGAAGACGATATGATCAGCGGTTTGGTCAAGGTTAAGCAAGAAAAATGTGTCACTCTTCTTCCTCCCAAGAGAGCTCACGTAGACCCTACAGTTAAGGCTTCAGGATCCCGGAAGCGGAAGTCTTATTAAGTCGTGGATTTTGGTTTAGAGAACTTCAACATTGAGGATGCTCTCAAGAAGTTGACCACTTTTAGTCAAGCCATAAGTTTTTCTTTAGGTCTTTGTTATTTTTCTATTTCTTATTTTCATTTGATCTTTTTCAGGTTTCCGACCATATCTTTGCCGATTTGAGGCTCCAGGCTGAGAGAGTTGAGCAGACTCTTCAGCAACAGGAAAAGATTTGGAAGGCGACCAATGAGGATCTTCTGAAATGAGTGGAACTTTTGAGTAAGAGAAGGCTGAGAAAGAGGGTGAGCATGCTACGAAGATTGGGGAGGTGATCATTTAGGTAAAGAGTAGTGCTGCGATATCTATTTGGGAAGCTAAGATCAAGCTTGCTGAAGATCTTAAAAATTCGGGATCCTGGAATGTGGTCGGTTGGCGTGAGGCATTAGCCCAGCTGACTGGCAAGCCTTCTCTTGTCAATAAGGATCCTGCATTGCAGCCGTTGGAGGGAGGAGAGAAAGACGGGGCCAATGATGATCAGACTAATTTCTAGGCCTGCAAGAAGATAAATTAAGTAGTTTTTGCTTTATGTAAGACATTTTAGTTTTTGCCTTAGTAGGCTGGTGTGCAACGTTTTGAATGACATGGTAGTATTTCCCTTTTATCTGTCTTTATTTCCTTGTCCTGTTTAATTCGCATGTCAAATATAGTACTTGGATTTTTAAATAGTTAGGATCCTAAAAAGTTTAAGATACTTAATTTTACTTAAAATTTTGAAAGTTAAGAACAAGGAAAGATGGAACCTGATTGTCTTCAAGTTTTTCCGTAAGCTTCATAAGCTTTTCAATCTCAGAACTTACTGAGGATAAACCTCAACTTAGGAAAGAACTTAGGATCACTGTTGACTTTTGATGAGAAGGTTCTTACTGATGAGGATCCATACCGATGAGGATCCTTAATGATGAGGATCTTTAAGGATGAGGATCCTTAAGGATGAGGATCCTTAATAATGAGGATCCTTAAGGATGAGGATTCTTAATGATGAGGATCCTTAATCATTAGATCATACGGGGGAATTCCATTCTTAGGATAACCTGTTTAGGTTATAAACCTTGACAAAATTCTTGGTTAACATCATAAGTTCAATTGATAACATGTTAATGTTGTATACTGGGGAGGATCCCAACTTGTGAAATATTTCATGGGAAAGATCCCTACTTATGATATCATGAAAATGTTATGATTTGTGTGTATTTTCTGGGGAAAAATCCCAACGTGTGATAACATGAAGATGTGATAATCCTTATGTAATTTCTAGGGTAACATCCTAATTTCAGATAACATGAAAATGTTATAAACCTTATGTAATTTCTGGGGTAAGATCCCAATTTCAGATAACATGAAAATGTTATCAACCTTATGGATCTTAACTTATGTTCAAAGATAAGTGGGTTGCCAAGCCACTACATCGTGAAATGATTCCCTTATTCGTATCCTATAGTTAGATATCATGCATTCAAGCGAGACGTATAAACCTTAGTTCGTGTGAAAGAGGTAATTAGCTCTTTAAACCTTAGAGGGGATTAAGTGCCCTTAAGCGTAGGAGAGATGATTTATCTCTAGCTTGTGTATATGATAGTTTAAAGATCATACCCTTGATATAATGGAATTGTTCAAGAGTTAAGATGTTGTTATCTTCGTATGTCAAGATCCTTATGTTTCAGGATCTTCAACCTTGAGGATCCTTATGTTTCAGGATCATTGCTTATGGATATCCTTATTTGTACGTTGTTCTGCATAGCAAACGTTAGTTAGGGGTGGGCGATAGTCTAGCTAACGCCCCTCTGATGCTTAAGTTAGTAATGTATTCGAGGAGAAGATAAGTAATGATGAAAAGTTTAAGGTAAAGAATATGCGCACCTCGGTTTTGTTGAAGATCAATTGATCTTATTTACATATAGTATACTTTGATATGTATAGCATTCCAGGATCTTGGAAAAATGTCTCCTTCGAGTGGTGCTAGCCAATATGCTCCTTATCCTACTTCAGCATCTATGAGATATGGTCCTTCCCAGTTAGGAGCTAATTTACCTGCACTAGGATCCTTGGTGTTTTGGAATGTTTTCCTTAATACCAAGTCTCCTATTTGGAATCTTCTTATTTTTATGTTCTTGTTGTAAGCCTTGTGGATCCTTTGTTGATGAGCAGCAATACGTATCATGGCAATATATTTGAGTTCGTCAACAGTGTCAAGATCCTAGGCTCGGATCCTATCATTGTTTTCTTTATTTTGGAGAAAGTATCTTGATGTCAGGATCACTACTTCGGTAGGGATCATTGCTTCTGTCCCAAACACCAAGGAGTAAGGGGTATGACCTGTGGCTACTTTGGAAGTTGTCCTATCTACCCATAGGACGAAAGGAAGCTCTTCTTCCCATCTTCCTTTCTTTTTATCTAGCCTTTTCTTCAAGTTGTTTACTATGATCTTATTGCTAGATTCTGGTTGACCATTAGCATGGGGATGAATAGGAGTGGACATTATCATTTTGATTCCCTAATTCGTGCAAAAGTCTCTTGTCCTCTTGCTTATGAATTGGGATCCATTGTCACATATGATTTCAGTTGGGATCCCGAACCTGGTCAAGATATTACGTTTAATAAATGAGACTACCCCTTTGTCTCTAACCTGAACGAAGGTTTCAACTTCGATCTACTTCAAGAAGTAATCAGTCATCACCAACATGATGACTTTTCCTCCTGGAGCTATTGGTAATTTTCCTACTATATCCATTCCCTATTTCATGAATGGACATGGAGAGATAATAGGATGTAGATGTTCTGCCGGTTGATGTACGATGTTGATGTGTCTTTGGCAAGCATCACACTTTTGAGCATGTAGAAAAGAATCTCTCTTCATGGTTGGCTAGTAGTATCATGTTCTTAATGCCTTGGAGCATAAGGATCTGCCCCTAGTGTGATTGCCACAATCTCCTTCATGTATGTCCTTCAAGACTTCTGCAGCTTCAGGATCTTCCAAGCATCTGAGGTATGGACCTTCCATAGAGTTTTTATAGATTTTACCTTGTATTATTACGAATCTTGAGACTCTTGTTCTAAATGGTCTTTCGCTTTTTTCTTTACTGGGATCGTGTCATTTTGGAGATACTCCATAATGGGTTGGATCCATGATCGTGGACTTCTTCGAGGATCTTGTTCGTCGGGATCCCTTTGGGGAGGGATCTAAGGGTCAAGATCTCTGATGGCTGCTACACTTATTGGTTGTTCAGGGTCATCGGGTTTATCAGAAAGGGCTTCTATAGCTGGAGTTATTATGTGGGTTATAGGGGTCTTCATTTCTTGTGGGATCATTAGGGAGGATCCTAAGTTGGCTAATGTGTCTGCTTCTGTGTTTTCTTCTCTGGGAACTTGGGTTACGCTAAAGTTTTCAAAATTAGAGGCTAATTTTTTTAGGATCTCGAGGTATAATGCTAATCTTTCACCTTTCATTGCATAAGATCCATTGAAGTGATTAGTTAATAATAAAGAATCAAAAAATACCTGAAGATCTGTGATTTGAAGATCCTTAGCCAATTGTAGTTCCATGATGAGTGCTTCATATTCTACTTCGTTGTTGGTTGCGATGAAATCGCAACTAACTGCCTGGGGTAGGATGTCCCCCTGTGGCGATTTTAGTATGATACCTAGCCCGGTTCCTTTTTGGTTTGAAGCTCCATCCATGAATAGTGTCCATTTTCCCAAGTGTTCATCTTCTAGGAGTTGTTTAGCTTCAATGTCTACTTTGTTTTGTAGATCATCACTAAATTCGGCCACAAAGTCTGCTAATGGTTGTGACTTTATGGCAGATCTTGGCTCATATTTGATGTCAAACGTGCTTAGCTTCACTGACCATTTTTCCATCCTTCCTGACATCTCTAGTTTTCTCATCACATTCTTAATAGGATAATTATTTTTCACATGCATAGTATGTGTCTCAAAATAATGTCTTAATTTAGTAGAAACAGTTACTAATGCAAGAATAAATTTTTTAGATGAAATACCTGGTTTCAGGATCCAAAAGACTTTTACTTACATAGTAGATAGGATGTTGGTCTCTGTTAAGATCCTTGGCTAGGATAGCACTTACCGCACTTGAGGATACCGAGAGGTAGAGGAGAAGTGGTTCTCCATCTATAGGCTTCACCAGCAGTGGCGCGGAAATTAAGTATCTTTTGAGTTCCTGAAAAGCTTCTTCGTGTTCTCTGGTCCATTCAAACTTCTTGTTCTTCTTCAAGATATTATAGAAGGGCTTACACCTTTCTGAGGATCTTGAAATGAACCTATTAAGTGATGCTACTCTTCTGGTTAGCCTTTGGATGTATTTTATTGAAGATGGAGATTTCAGCTCGATGATTGCTTTGATCTGCTCCGGGCTTGCTTCTATTCCTCTATTGGTTACCAAATGCCTAAGCAACTTGCCTGACTTCATCCCAAAGTGGCATTTAGACGGATTCAACTTCATGTTGTATTCGACTAGAATGTCAAAGGCTTCTTTGAGATCCCTAATATGATCTTTAGCTTTCATGGACTTCACCAGCATGTCGTCGATGTATACCTCCATGGTGTCCACTAGCTTGTCTTTAAACATCCGGTTCACCAGTCTTGGATATGTTCCACCTGCATTTTTAAGACCAAAAGGCATTGCATTGTAACAATATGTACCTGTTGGTGTTATAAATGTTGTATCTTCTTGATCGGATGGTTCCATCTGGATTTGTTGGAATCCTGCTGAAGCATCCATGAAGGTTAAGAGTTCGTGGCCATTTGTTCCATCTATCATGGAGTTAATGTGTGGTAGAGGGAAATGATCCTTAGGACAAGCCTTGTTAAGATCCTTGTAGTCTACACATACTCGCCACTTTCCGTTCTTATTTTGTACGACAACTACATTAGCTAGCCATCTCGGGAACTTCAATTCCTTGATCATCCTTGTCTTGAGGAGCTTTTCCAGTTCTTCCTGGATGATCTGATTCCTTTCGGGTGCAAACTTCCTTCTCTTTTTATGTATCGTTCTGAAATAAGGATCAATATTAAGTTTATGAGTGATAATACTCTTGTCTATACCTGTTATATCTTCGTGTTTCCATGCGAACGTCTTACTTCTGGTTCGAAGTAAGTTTAGGTCTTGCTCAATTTGCTTAGGTATTGAGGATCCTTTCAGGACTTTGGATTTGGGATCCTCGCTGCTCAGGGGTACTTCCTTCATGTCTTGCTCCCTTGTTTCTAGAAAATGTCGTGCCCCTTGCCTTCATTGCTATGCTTGTTGGGGTTTCGTCGCAAGATTCATGGAGATTTTATAACATTCCTTTGACTCTTGTTGATCTCCCATTATCTTCATTGTTCCGCACGGAGTAGGCATCTTTACACATTGATAATATGTTGATGGAACCCCTTTCATCTCGTGGATCCATGGTCTTCCTAATATCACATTATAAGAATATAAGGTGTTAATAACACAGAAATTTTGTATCAAGTTTACCCCCTCTATGTATATTGGTAGCTTTATCTCCCCGATGGTGTGTTTTGTTTCTCCACGAGTATGATGTTGACCAAGGATCCTTCTGACGAAGTGGTTGCTAATGTACAGTGCTATCACCAGTCCGTCATGGTGAGGATCCTAGATCTCTTCCTTGTCCGTTTCGTCAAATGTGATTTCCTTTTCATTGTTGACCAAGGTATTCTTCCGTGGTTTATCCTCATTTTCTGTTTTAGAGACCTTGGCTTGCCTTTTAGCCTGAGAATAAGAAGTACAACAAATGTTAGATCCGCCTGAGATAACGTTAATTATCTTGGCGTTTGGGGGTGGAGATCCTGGTTTCTATGGGATCTTGTGACCATCCTGGTTGTTTTCCTTGGACTTTTCTTTCTTTCCTCCGAGGATCTCTTTAAGATGCCCTTCGCTAAGGAGGTAGCTGATCTCCTTTCTTAGGGCTATGCAATCCTCCGTCATGTGACCGAAATCTTCGTGGTAAGCACACCATTTGGACTTGTCTTTCCAACTGGTAGATTTTTTATACTTCTTTGGCCACCTTGTTTTGTCTCCGAGATCCTGCATAGCATATATTTAACCTGAAACATCCATAAGGAAACAATAGTCAGTGTTCTTGGGGGGTTCCCCTTCCTTTCCTTCATCTTCGAGGGCATTAACCCGGTGATGATCTGGTTTGGAATAGGGCTTCGATTTGTAGGATCTTAGAGCCGAGGATTCGGCTAACCTATTGGGATTCTCGTATTGACATAAAGGGTTGCTCCTCTTCTAGACTTCTTTATCCTCTTCAAGCCTTGTGAACCTTAATGCTCGGCACCTAACTTCGTCCAATCTCTTGCATGGAGTCATCACGAGATCTTCTTAGAGGGGTGAATCCTTCCTTAGACCCATCTTGAAGGCCTCGACATCAATTGCGATATCAATTTTGGGGATGTTCAAAGCTTCCCTGCCAAACCTGTTAACAAAATCCCTAACTCATTCCTTAGGATCCTAAACCACCCGATAGAGATCACTAGTGATCTTCTCGAAGGTTCTGCTACAAGAAAACTAGTTATTGAAAATATTGACTAAGTGTGCAAATGAAGTGATAGAATAGGGAGGAACGTTTACCACCCATTTAAGAGCTGATCCCGTGAGGGTTGAACCAAAGCCTTTGCATAGGCAAGCTTCCTTCAAGTGCACTGGGATGGAAATGATATCAATCCTTTCTCGGTATTGTGCTATGTGCTCTTCAGGATCTGTAGTTCCATCGTAAGGCTTCATGCTAGGATTCTGGAAGTGCTTAGGAACTTCAGTATCAATTATCGCAGGAGCAAATCTCGAGATCCTGTGACTTGTTGAATATGCCTCTGTTATGGGTTGAACTACCCCGGTACGCTTGAGATCATCTGTCTCAACTGTTGAAGATCCCTAGCCATGTTTGAACTTATTCATGCATAAACATTCATAGAGTTAGTATTGATAGTATTGTTGTTTAAGAAGTTACTAGAATCAAGGTTTCTAAGAGTATTGAAAGGCTCATCGAGATCATTGATTATAAATGCTCCATTGTTTGTACTCGTTCCCCAGGGTGATGCATGTTGGATTATGTGTCTAAGCCCATAACTATTATTGGTATGTACTTGACTTGGTCATGAGCATGGTCCTTTTGGGTTGCCTTCACTCATGCAACTTGATAGGATGACAAGAGGAGAGATAGTAGGATTTATTATATGAATAATAAATTGGTACTCAGAATGATTTGTGACAACTCGAAATTTCTATCTTGTACAACCATTCACTTCAATAGAAGTCAGACTTATTTCTGCTAACTTTTAGCACTGTTTAGAGCCGTTTGAGTGTTCTAAAGCCTAGTACCTTCAAGAGGAAATTATAGGACGTATACTCTAGAGTTTATTGTGCAACATTTAAGCCTCAAAACTCAAGAGTTTGGAGTTTACGGCCATAACATGGAGTTTACGGCCGTAAACTCTAAGAGTATAAATATGACACTTAGTCATTTTAGTCATTTTTACCATTTTCAAGCCTAAAAGTGATTCTCTCTCAAGTAGCATCCGATTTTCCTTCTTGATCTTCAACTTTGTAAGTGTTTCTTTCCTTGATTAGTTGATATACTATAACATCTAGTGATTGTACATGATTTCATCCATGAAATCTCTTCATTTTGATAGATCTTCAGGTGTTCTTCATCTCACCAAGAACACCAAGAACACACACTAGTGTTCTTGGACTTTAAACACCCTTACAAGCTTCTATATTGTAAGTACTCTTACCTTAGCTTGTTGTGTGCTTTAATCACTTAGATTACACCTAGAAAACATCAAGAACACAAGATCATAAGGTGTTTACGGCCAAGGCAATCTCCTTGGGCCGTAAACCCTAATAAAGGGGGTAATATGAGCCCTAGTACCATCCAAAGCCTTGGAAACAAGTCTAGATCACTTCCAAGAAGAGTATAGGACCTTAAACATCAAAAGAATCAAGAACAAATGGTGTTTACGGCCAAGGCAATCACCTTGGGCCGTAAACACTAGTTAATGGTGCATATGTGCCACCAATCCTTCCTAAGGCTTAGTCTTGATCAAAGAATACTTCTTTATGACTTGTAAGACCTTAAATCACAAATTGGTACAAAATACCATGAGTTTACGGCCGTAAACCCATGAGGAAATGACCATGGGCCGTAAACTCATGTGATACACCCATATTGGCCATAAACTCGAATGAGAGGCCATACTCTCCTTAGATGCAACCCTATGGTACTCCTAGCACTTGAATCAAAGTTATTTCCATGTCCTAGGGTGTCATTACTTGATTAATTAGTTGTTAAATGACTAATTAGATACATATATGTGTCATTATATGTTAAATAGGATCCGTGTGTGTGCTCAAGTCTTCACTTGACACTTAGCATCCTATACCATCCGTTCATCCAAACCACTCACTACAGGTGAGTTCATACCCCTTAATCAACCTTTTAAATGATTTTAAATGCTTTTATGGGGGGGGAATACAAGTTGAACTATTATAGTTATTATATCAATCACATGTGATTAATAACTACCAAACAAGTGGATTTCTTACTTTTCAAACTGTGTTATCAAACAAACTACTTCAAATCGTTTTACAAACTCTTTTACATGCTAAATACTTTTATTTAAACTCCTTTAAACTTATACTTTTTCAAATACGTGTCTATATAGACATAGTTATATAAGTAGGATTGAAAGGACTTAGGACTGACAGCTCACCTTACCTCATGTTCCTTGTTTGGTTGTGGACTTAGGGTATCGGTTGTTTGTCCGAAGGTCGTTTGAATCTTAGTTATATATTAAGTATATGTATATAGATATAAAAGTTCCTTCATTCAGTTCAATACCTTTGGGTAGCAAAGGTATACAATCATGTTCATTCATACAAACAACATTACTAGTAAACTATAATAGGTATAGTTTAGGAAGTTACTAATACTATTACTAGAACAATGAAACATACAATGAGTCAGTTCATACATGAGTCAATACATACTATAACGAGAAATAGATAGAGAATACAATGATGAGAAACAAACATAACATACTATGATGAGAAACAAACATAACATACTATGATGAGAAACAAACATAACATACTATGATGAGAAACAAACATAACATACTATGATGAGAAACAAACAGAGCATACTAGACAGAGAGAACATACAATACAGCTAGTACCTAAATTACATATACAAGTATACAATAACATTATTGTGAACCATCGTTCGGGGCATGTCATCACCTGTCATGGCCTGATTTGCAGCCAGAATCTCCTAGAGGGAGAGCGTGAATTTGCGTATAGATCTATACTGGATTGACTATCCTACACCTTGTTGTTAGCTACAGTGGGACTTGCAAGTCTACGGGTGCCAAATGTCATTTCTTCCGACGTCTTTCATCGTCGTGTTATTAGTCGATAGTATGGTGCAACCATTTCACATTTAATCTTAATTACCGGCCGGATTAAGGTAGAAAGTACAGAAGTAGTTACTATAATACAACACTACAGTACTTTATTATTTCCCCATTGCATTCACATTGTGATCTTTTCACATATAAGGTAATGTAAAACTATATTTTTGAATAATGATAGTCACACTTGGGAAAATATACACTCTCACAAGAAACAAACATATATTTCATTTGATGCCTTGGTAGAAGGCTACGTTTAGTAGAAAATATAGGATTTTCTAGAAGATACAAACATTTACAAACATTCACAAACATTTACAAACTTATACATCAAGTACTTACAAACACTTTCATACAAACATTGAAACTAAAATGCTTATGAACTCACCAGCTTTAAAGCTGATAAACTCTTTCAATATAACTTGTATTCTCAAGTCATCAGTAGACAGGTACTGATGCCAGGTTTTGAGAAGATGGAGCTCGTTCAAGACTCATCATTTATTTTTGATTTACATTTTTGGTGTCTTATAAACTTCACAGAACACACTTGTATGAAATTATATTATTAATGCAATGGATGATGTTGTTGCTTGTTTACTACTATACTTTGTTGTGATACTGAACATGACGTCCTCCACCCCTGAACGTTTCCGCCGTTCCGGTTTTGGGGTGTGACATGATTTTATTAATCTATTACAAGATTAATATATTATTTGGAAATCATATTATTAATTAGTGATTAATCATAGATTAATTTTATATCAATTTTAGGATTAAAGGAACTGATTAATAATAGAGGGACTGTTGTGCAAATCATTGATACTTGCATAATTGGGTTTATGGACTCCATAGAGTGGAGTGGACGAAATCCTATAAGGAAGCCCTATAGATTTCGTCCATGGGCTCTAAGGAAGGAGTTCATGGGTTGCTTGCTACCTAAGCAAGGTATTAGGGTTTCCACCTAAAAACCCTAGCAGCCACGACATATATTATTAATGCAATGGATGATGTTGTTGCTTGTTTACTACTATACTTTGTTGTGATACTGAACATGACGTCCTCCACCCCTGAACGTTTCCGCCGTTCCGGTTTTGGGGTGTGACATGATTTTATTAATCTATTACAAGATTAATATATTATTTGGAAATCATATTATTAATTAGTGATTAATCATAGATTAATTTTATATCAATTTTAGGATTAAAGGAACTGATTAATAATAGAGGGACTGTTGTGCAAATCATTCATACTTGCATAATTGGGTTTATGGACTCCATAGAGTGGAGTGGACGAAATCCTATAAGGAAGCCCTATAGATTTCGTCCATGGGCTCTAAGGAAGGAGTTCATGGGTTGCTTGCTACCTAAGCAAGGTATTAGGGTTTCCACCTAAAAACCCTAGCAGCCACGACTATATAAAGAACCCCTCTATATAGATTTTCGGCAAATGCAAGCTTCTAAGAAAACCCTAGCCGAAATCCTTCCCTCTCTAAGTCATCTTGTTGCATTGGGTGTTTGTGACTCCATTAGAGGTGCAACACTTGGGGCACTAGGCTTTCAGAAGTCAAGATCAAGAAGGATTATTCTTGTTATTGCTACATAACAAGTAAGGTAAAGTTTCTAACCCTAATCATATGTAATTTTCGAAATTGTATGCTAGTCCATAGGGTTATTGCTTTGGAGTTTATATTTGAATGTTCATTAGAGAAAAACTTAGATCCAAAGCATTAGGGTTGCATGTACACCATAGGAATGTTGTAGTGCTCAAAACCCATCAGTGGTATCAGAGACTAGGATGTTTTTCGATTAAATAGATGCAAAAGTGAACTGCCAAAAGATCAAGAAATCGAAATTTTTGTTGTCTGGCTGCCAGACTCGGCGAGTTCATCTTTGGACTCGACGAGTTGGGTGCACTCGAAGATTTCAGAGACCAACTCGACGAGTTGACTCGTCTGGTGCCGGTATTTTCGACTTTTTGATTAGTTTTTTTATTTGGATAGTTACCATAACTCGTTTTTAATGCGTAAATTCGATTTTTCTGATTGGTATGTGATATCCTTATCAAAATTAATGGATTTGGTTTAATATGGATAATATATGATTATTTTGATTCAAAGATTTAACCTAGTTTTGAAAAGTTTCAAATTGCACCCTTGTGGTTTCATAGTTTAAATTTGAAATTAAAAGTTTTACTTTTTGGTGATTTAAATATTTAAACCCTAGTGATTTAAATAGTTTAAAAATACACCCTCATGGTTTTGTAGTTTAAAATTTGATTAAATAAATTTAATTTTGAAATCTTAAATTTAGAACCTTAGTATTTTTTAATAGTTTAAATTACACCCTCATGGATTTTATTAATTAATTAATTAAGGGTTTTAATTAAAGGACAATTAATAAGTCCATAGATAGGTTTAAGTTTAATTAAATTAAAATTCTAATTTATTAAAAGATTAAACCTTAGTATTTTAAATGTATAAATACACCCTTATACTATATAAAATTAAAAGTCTAATGTTATATATATATATATATATATATATATATATATATATATATATATATATATATATATATATATAAGTAAAAGGTCAGTCTTACCATTAGTAGACCTCATTCATGAAGCTGGTCTATAAAGGGTGTTTAAGGAAGCGTCCTATAAAATGAATGTCATTGGGTATCCACCCTTATCCACCGCACCCTTGACCAGTGGAGGGTCGTTAGCCGAACGGGTTTGATAGGACATTAATCCTCATTATAAGTATAATGTACATATTAAATAAATGCTTTTATAAATATCCAATCGTAGTTACTTTAGGAGAAATGTGAATTTGGTGCTAATCCATGAAATTGCACATTGCACCTTATTGGTCGTTAGTGGAGCGTGTGTGGTTAACCGGCACACTAATTTAGGACTAATAAAGGATGGCAATGGGTAGCTCGTTAATTATCATAGATTGATGGAGCGTGTGTGGTTAACCGGCACATTGATTAGGTGATAAATGTTATCGAGAGTATCAAGCTAATTTGCATGGTTATTCAAACCTTGTTTGTGACCCTCGGTATCCTAGTCACAAACTTGAAGGGCATAATCGAGATTAAACATGCCATTGAAAATTTCAATGAATCTCAAAAGATCTAGGAGTTTCGTCTAAAACCTAATTCGTTAAAATTTTGTTTTCGTGGTGGAATTGGTAAATCGTCATTTATCTACCTTCAAATAATTTGCAATTAGATTACGGCATCCCTCCTCTGAATTGTAAGTTATTGTGTCGGGTCCTAGCCTTAATATTTCATTTTTGGTGTTATATTAAGGATTAAATCAACTAACTTGAATTTCTCCCTTTTATAGATGTCTAGTTCTGACAATTATGGTCTTCCTTATCCTTTTGGAAAAAGCTTTCCTCATGAAGATGATATTCCACGTGACGATCAAGGTGAAAGATCAATCCCTTTATCGTGCATTGGTGGAACTGAAAATCATACTTCACTTCCTACACCTCCTCCAGTGATTCTCCCTGACCCACATTTTCGTCGACTTGAAAAGTTCAAGGTTACTCAAGCCCTATTGGCATGTAAGCACAAAGATGGAAATTCTGTGTGTGCACACGTCTTGGAGATGAAGTTGCATATTGACATATTGGGAATGTTGGGTGTCGTCTTCCCAAGGAAGCTCGCTGTTGACTTGGTTCTTCAATCACTTCTTGAGTCGTATAGTGAGTTCGTGAAAGATTACTATATGACAAACCACGACGTGAACCTTATTGATCTGACATATTTGCTAATTGTTGTTGAATCAGAAATGATTTGGCGCACTGGTAAAGCAACGTTGATTAGTAGATCTACTTCCCAAACTTCCATGGACAAAGGCAATGACAACGATTGTCCAGAAATGATTTCTTCTCCTAAGGGAAAGAAATTGGCCATGGTCAAAAGGTTTGATCATAAGAGAAAGGAAAATTATGAAATAGGTCTAGGTGTCACTCCTGAAGAGTCCATTTGCTTCTATTGCCAAGAAAAGGGGCATTAGATGCGAAGCTGTCGTATCTACTTGAAGGATCGCAAGGATGGTAAAGTCAAAATGTATGACTCTACTTCAGGTAAGTTCACTATCTAACTCTACTAAGTTCCTATTTATAGATTCTTAATACATGATGTGATGAGATTTCATTTTGATGTTTGCAGAATCCAAGAGAAAGAAGGAAGCTTATAAGAAGAAGTTAGCTAAGTCTGATTGTGAAGAGATGGATTTCGATCGCATGGTCCGATGATCAAATTTTTGAGCTACTTCTTAGTAGTTATGATAGATTGCTTAGGAATATTTAGTAACATAGTTTTCATTTGTATTTACATTGTAAGGATAAGGTTTTCTGCATTTTATAAATAAAGAAAATTTTGATTTTATCTTATTTTATGTTTCCTTGCAATGACATTTGTGAAAATTGTTGTTTGTATGTTTCTATTAATTGCAATGTTGAAAATGGTTTGATTCTTAGTTATATCAATTGTGGTAGTATCGTAATTTTCTAAGTAAGGAAAGATTCTCATCGCCCAAGTTTCAGTTGGAAAGAAACTTGGAATCATATGATTTGAGTTATGTGATGTATGAAAATCTTGGTCCTTGGGAAAATTGGGACTAATTCCTTGTTTACGTATGTATGCACTACTAGAAAAATACCCTTTAATGACGCGCAAACCATGACACGCGCTGTTTTACGATACGCAAAAGTGTGTGCCCTAAAAATAATGTCAGTTCTTCCAAAATGTGAAGGATTTAGGACGCGCATTTTTGTGTGCCCTAAAAGTTGTGTTATAAAACGCAGAGGGCACCTATCTTAAAAAGCGTATCGTGAAATCATGTCGCTTTATATTTTTTTTAATGAAACGCGCATCTTCATCATTAGTAGCAGCGGGAAAAGGAATTCCCAAAAAAAATTAGAAAAGTTGAAAACCCCGCCATGGCGATTTAGGGTTGGTTCCGTCTCCATCTCTCGTTCACTTCCATCTCAACTTTCTCTTCCATCTACAGTCTCTCTTTCCGACGATGAAGGTTTCTCATGATTTTTTTTGTACTTACAAGCCCTAGGTCCTGATGCGTGATGCGTGCGTATCTTGAAATGAGCAGAATCATTAATTGAAATATTACAGCGAAGTATGGATCTAAATCAGAAGCGAACAAAAACGGTTAACCGAGTCGATCCGGTTGATCCTGCTGAGGTGTCACCGGAATCAACTCCTGTGTATCCGTTTCCTGACGAGGTTCTAGAACCGGTGCTCTCATTGATAAACTCTCACAAGGACCACAGTTTCGTGTCTCTAGTATGTAAAAACAGGTACAACGCTGAGCGGTGGAGCAGACGTCATGTGTTTATCGGAAATTGCTACTCGGTGTCACCAGAGATTGTAGCCGGGAGGTTTCCTCAGATTCGGAGCGTGACCTTGAAGGGGAAACCGAGGTTTTCGGATTTCAATTTAGTACCGGAGGATTGGGGAGCTGATGTTCATCCATGGTTGAGTGTTCTCGCCAAAGCGTATCCATTCCAGGAGGAGCTGATACTGAAGAGAATGGCAGTTAGCGACGATAGTTTGGAGTTTCTGGCTACGAACTTTCCAGAGTTTAAAGCTCTGTCTTTATTGAGTTGTGATGGATTTAGTCCTGATGGGTTGAAAGCTATTTCTACTCATTGCAGGTAAAATTTCTACTTTTCTTCTCGATATTAGAGCTAAATATGTTCTCCAAGGTGCATCAATCACTTTATTTGTTCAACATCTGTTGTCCCAATTCATATGAATTTGTCAAATTAGGTTTTATTTGCTGTAAGAGACATAAATCTGATCACTTTACTCTTGTGTTTGATCTTGATGTTATCAGATCACACTAATTTTGTTGTTATTGTTCGAAAATTTTGAAGATCTGGAAGGTTTACACATTCCTATCTATTTTTTTGAAGATATGATACCCCTCTTATCTACAAAGCAGTTCCCAGCTGGTACCCTATTTTTCCTTATCTCCTGTTCATGTTTAAACTATTCTTTAATTGTGTCTACTAAAACTTACTGAAGATCACTTCTCTTAAAATATGAATATATTTCCCATATTATATAACAAGTTTGAGGTAGCATAGGTGGCTTTCCTCAATATCAGGTAGCTCTACAAAGTCACCATTTAAAGAAAAATTTATGTCACCACAACCTCAAGTTCCAGTTGGATGGCCAAATTTTCTGTGTGTATGTTCTGCTTTCACATATGGATATATTTAGCTCCACTAGTCTGAATGGCCACCGAATCAAATTGGCACATCTGAATGGTTTTGTACAAGCTACTCCAAAGACTAGCACCACCAATCAGATTCACAAAGCTTATGGAATCTCTGACCATTTGCCTTGTTCTCATACATGGTAAGATAATCATGTTTCTCTGTCAAATTAACTTTTTGCCCCTGAGTGAGACTAAGACTGAGAGTAATCAGTACACAATATTCTCATGCAGTACTATTGTCACACCCCCAGCCATCGGCGGAAACACCGGGTGGTGTAACGTCATTCTTCGTATCACAGTTATATAACATACATTGAATAGTACTAAAGAAAATACATACCTTTATTGATAATTGAAAGTTACATAATTGTTTTTCTAGAACCTATTACAAATATCCGACTATGGCATACTTCTTAATGAACAGAAAGGTAATAGTAAAACTTCTCCTGTACGAATACATACCAGCTTTTCAAGTTCCTGAAAACACATGCATTTTAAAATACGTCAACATAAAGTTGGTGAGTCCATAGGTTTTTAACTCCATATAAAAATAATGCATTTTCCACGTTCAAAAGTATAGTTTTGAAAGTATCATTTTGACTCTCCAACATTTAGTATGTATATTAGGTATAATATTTTACTTATCAATTAAGTATTATACCTAAAAATTCCTTAAACCTAACGTATAAGTAGGGGGAAACTTATACTTAACATTAATACTTGTATACGACAAAGTATAATGTTTCTAACAATTTGCTACCATGAGCCTGTAACCGCTGCTATGACATAATACCTCCGATAAAACACACTCATGATTTCCATGAGAAATAACACACTCATGATTTCCATGAGAAACAACACTCATGATTTCCATGAGAACAACACCGTACGCTTCATCGACGCTGAAACAATAACAAGTAATAGGATAGTTCGTCACTTGCTTAGGGTTGACTGTAGCTAACAATCACAAGTGGGGTGGTCAACCCGTATACTAATTATACACGACTTCCTCGCTCACACGGGATTAACGGTTACATTTCAGAGGATTTCCGCTAAGATCCCCAATCTTAGTCGATGAATACAATTACTCATGTAGACTTCGACGGCTTCCTATTGCTCTAACAACAAAAGCATTTTCATGTCTAAAACCCTAAGTTACTAGACTATGCTTCTAAACATTACTCTTAAGTTCATATTACTTTAGGCAGTATAACAGCTATAACTTGAGGAAGAAACCAGGTTTTATCTTAACATAAAAACCAACAATAAAAATACATAACATACCAAGTTTTATCTTGTCATAAAACCAACAATAACAACCTATAGCATACCAAGTTTTATCTTAACATAAAACCAATAATAACAACATACTTATTAACATATAGAACTTCCGAATATAACTTCGGAACTATATCGCACACAACATATATATAGAATCCTAAGTATAACTCAAGATCTACATTAGTACAAGAACATGCTAACAAGTTGATAATAGTTGTATATATTCAAAATATTATATTTAGAACAACTATATCTCGGTTATTATAACCATCTATGTTGATACTAATATATTATCATATAGACATAATAATAACGTATATACAATATTTAGCATGCGTTTTCCCCCGAAAATATTAGAAAGTGGGGCCGTGAAACTCACCCTACTAGCGTGATTTTATGTAATCTAAGCAGAAACGGTCAGCGGTATGAGGTCGTCGGGGCTCGGGATGCAAGAGGGCTTCAGCAAATGAGAGAAAGGAAAGAAGTTCAGGTGTAAGAATGGTTGGGGTCGAACTTGCTATTTATAGTAAGATTTTTGGGCCTCACATCGTGAGTTTTATCAGACTCACGTCGTGAGTCTAGCATGATCATCTCGTAGACTTGCCATTTGTGTCCTTAGCTTCGGAAGGTGGCCAGATGAGTCCTCACGTCGTGAGATATCCTTGTTCACGTCGTGAGTTTTTCCCTCCGTAGCCTCATCACACACCTTCTAGATTCCGAGATGTGGCAAAATGACTCCTCACCTCGTGAACATCTATGCTCACCTCGTGAGTTCAGTCAGATTAGGGTTTTTGACAGCTGTATCTTCAGAAGGTCGTAACTTTTGCATACGAACTCCATTTTTGACGCTCTTTATATCCACGCGTAGGTATTTACGAGTACTACAATTCACTTTTAGACTCCAATAGCTAATTCTAAGTCTATTTTAAATTCATATTATTATACAGATTTATAGTGTTCGGTTTATCATAACTTCCTCATGCGAAGTCAGATTCAGATGTTCTCTATATTTTTGGAATCGTATGGACGTATACTTTGAGTTGCATCATAAAGAAAGTTCATATTTGTATTAGAATTTATCATGAACTACATAGCAGTCTTATAACATTACTAGTTTAACAAAATCACATTACATGATTGACATAATCACATGTGATTGTCTATTGACCTATTTGACTAGTGTTACATTCTCCCCACGTTAGAATAATTTCGTCTCGAAATTTATCTTATGGATGGGGTTTTGTCAAAAATTTGGGGGTATTTTTCTTTCATCTGATCTTCACATTCCCAAGTAAATTCAAGTCCTCGTAAAGAGTTCCATCGAACTTTCACTATGGGAATACGACTTTGCTTTAATCGTTTAACTTCTCGATCCATGATCTCGACAGGTTCTTTTAAAAAGTTGAGTTTTGTATTGACTTGTATCTCTTCGAGAGGTATAACAAGAGTGTCATCGGATAGACATCTTTTGAGATTTGATACGTGAAAAACATCGTGCACATTACTTAGTTCTTGAGGCAACTTGAGTTGGTATGCGACAGAACCAATTCTTGCTAGAATTTCAAAAGGTCCTATATACCGTCGGTTTAGTTTGCCTCGTTTCCCGAATCGAATTACGCCTTTCCAAGGAGAGACCTTCAACATTACTTTATCTCCAACTTGGAATTCTAAAGGCTTAAGTCTTATGTCAACATAGCTCTTTTGACGATCACGTGTAGCCTTTAATCGATCCTTAATTTGCACGATCTTTTCAGTTGTCTCGTGGATTATTTCTGGTCCAGTACGTAGGGTATCGCCCGTATGTTCTCTGGCCATCTGCGTATCTCCAACTTCTGCCCAACATATTGGGGAACGACATTTTCATTCATACAGAGCCTCAAATGGTGCAGCCTTGATGCTGGTGTGATGACTATTGTTGTAGAAAAACTCAATTAACGGTAAATGAGTATCCCACGCATTTCCAAAGTCAATTACACAGGCTCGGAGCATATCTTCTAAAGTCTGAATGGTTCTCTCACTCTGACCATCAGTCTGTGGATGGTAAGTTGTACTCATATCTAGACGTGTTCCTAAGGATTTTTGTAGAGATTGCCAAAATCGAGAAGTGAATATACTATCTCGGTCAGAAATAATAGAATTTGGAACTCCATGCAATCTGACAATTTCCTTAAGATAAATTCTAGTCAGCTTCTCCATCTTGTCGTTCTCCTTAATTGGTAAGAAATGGGCAGACTTAGTCAATCTATCGACTATTACCCAAATAGTGTCGTACCCACTAGGAGTTTTAGGTAACTTAGTGATGAAGTCCATTGATATCTGCTCCCATTTCCATTCAGGTATTTCCGGTTGTTGAAGTAAACCTGAAGGCTTTTGATGTTTTGCCTTTACTCTAGAACAAGTCAAGCATTTGCTCACATAAGTAGCAATTTATGCCTTCATGTTTGGCCACCAATAATGTACTTTTAAATCTAAGTACATTTTGTCAGAGCCTGGATGCACGGAATATCTGGACTTGTGGGCTTCTTCTAAGACCAAGTCTCTGACTCCACCGAACTTAGGCGTCCAAATTCGGTTCATAAAATGTCGCGTTCCGTCATCTTTTTGTATAAGTTGCTTTTCCATTCCTCGCAAAGCTTCGTTCTTGATGTTTTCTTCTTTTAGAGCCTCAAGTTGAGCTTCTCTAATTTGTGCGGAAAAGTTAGAATGGATAGTAATAGTTAATGCTCGTACCCGTCGAGGTTTAATATATTCTTTACGGCTCAAGGCATCTGCTACCACGTTTGCTTTTCCGGGATGATAACAAATCTCGCATTCGTAATCATTCAACAATTCGACCCATCTTCGTTGTCTCATATTAAGATCTTTTTGGTTGAAGATGTGCTGGAGACTCTTGTGGTCGGTAAAAATAGTACATTTACTACCATATAAGTAATGTCTCCAAATTTTTACTGCAAAAACTACAGCTCCCAATTGAAGATCATGGGTAGTGTAATTATTCTCATGCACCTTAAGTTGTCGTGATGCATAGGCAATAACTTTTCCTCTTTGCATGAACACACATCCCAATCCTTGATTTGATGCGTCGCAGTATATGACGAAATCTTATGTCCCATCTGGAAGGGATATGATTGGTGCACTACACAACATTTGCTTCAGTTTCTGAAAAGCAGCTTCTTGTTTGTCTTCCCTGTTGAACTGCGTATCCTTTTGGGTTAGTGTTGTAAGCGGCTTGGCTATTTTGGAGAAATTATCTATGAATCTGCGGTAATAGCCAGCAAGCCCTAGGAATTTACGCACTTATGAAGGCGTCTTTGGTGCTTCCCAATTCATGATTGCTTCGACTTTGGATGGGTCAACATGAATTCCTTCGTTGCTAACTACATGACCTAAAAATTGTACTTCTCTAATCCAAAACTCACATTTGGAGAATTTGGCGTACAACTTTTCTTTTCTTAGTAGTTCCAAGATTATTTGCAGGTGTTCACCATGTTCTTCCTTGGTTCGTGAATATATCAATATATCATCGATAAATACTGTCACGAATTTATCCAAGTATGGTTTGCAAGCACGATTCATGAGATCCATAAACACTGCTGGGGCATTCGTCAATCCAAAAGACATAACTAAGAACTCATAATGACCATAATGAGTTCTCAACGCTGTTTTTGGAATGTCGTCTTCTTGTACTATGATTTGATGGTATCCTGATCTGAGATCTATCTTTGAGTAGTAGCTGGATCCTTGCAGTTGATCGAATAGATCATCAATTCTTGGAAGCGGATAACGATTCTTGATCGTTAGCTTGTTCAGCTCCCGATAATCAATACACATTCAAAAGGATCTGTCCTTCCTCTTAACAAACAAGATTGGTGCTCCCCAAGGTGAAAAACTTGGTGGGATAAAGCCTTTGTCAAGAAGTTCTTGTAGTTGGCTAGACAATTCTTGCATTTCGGATGGAGCCAACCGATAAGGAGATTTCGCTACTGGAGCTGCTCCTGGAATTAAGTCGATTCGAAAATCGACTTGTCGGACGGGAGGTATTCCAGGTAGATCTTCAGGAAACATGTCAGGGAAATCACATACTTGAGGTATGTCCTTCATTTCTTTTGTCTTTCTCTTCTTATATACAATGTGGGCTAAGAATGCGCTACATTTCTTATGTAGATATTTCTGGATCTTGGTACAAGAGATGACTTTGAGGTTCTTCCCATATTTATCACCATAGATAATCAGGGCTTCGCCATTTGGTAAGGGTAGTCGTATGGCTTTCTCATGACATAGAATTTCGGCATGGTGTGAAGATAACCAATCCATGCCAATTATGACATCAAAACTACCGATAGGCATTGGCATGAGGTTGACGTGAAAAAGGTAGTTATTAAGAGTTAACAGACAGTTTTCTAGGATTTCATGTGTTCTCTCGGTTTGACCGTTAGCGATTTCTACTTCATAGATTTCTTTTAATTTGTTAGACTCATGACTTAACAATTTTATAAACGTCGGAGTTATAAAACTTCTATCTGCTCCAGAGTCGAAGAGTATGGTAGCATATAAATTATCTACGAGAAACGTACCAGATACGACCGAAGGGTCCTTCATAGCCTCTCTGCTTCCGATCACAAACGCCCTGTCATGTCCTATGCCTCCTTGACTCCTTAACTTTGGACATTCTTTCTTGATGTGTCCAACCTCTCCACACTCATAGCACCTTCTTCCTTCACCACAGCCTGTTCCAGTATTTGTTTGCTGATTGACTGTTGCAGGTGTTGTGCTCCTGCAGTAACTAGCAGTATGCCCCTTTTTCTTGCACTTCGTGCAGACAAAACAGTCACCTGGATGATGACGGTTGCACTGATTGAACCATGAAGATTTTGGTTGAGTGGTTACTGCCGTCGTGGGTGCATAATTAGTTGCCACTTCTTGTCTTTTATCAGTTGATTGTCTGGGATTCTTCCCATTAAATTTGCTCTTGTTTGTTCCATATTTGGGAGACTCAGCCTTTGAGACCACTACTGTTCCTTGGATCTCTGTGAGGGTTAGCTGATGAGCTATTCTCTTAGTGCTGTCATAGGTCGTAGGCTTTGATGCGATCACCATGCCTTTGATTTGCGATGCTAAACCCCAGATATATCGCTCAATCTTCTTATATTCAGGGGTTACAAGTGCTGGACACATTACTGCAAGATCATTAAATCTAGCGGTATAAGCTTTTATCTCTGAACCCTTCATGGTTAGGGTCCACAATTCTTGTTCCAGCTTATGTATTTCCTCCCTAGGACAATACTCTTCTACTAGCATCATTTTTAGCTCTTCCCATTTCATGGAATTTGCAGTATCAATTCCCATTATATTTACATGGCTGTTCCACCATGTAAGTGCTGCATCAGCGAAAGTACAGGCTGCAAATCGTACCTTACAGTCGTCTGGACAAAAGCTTATTTGAAAGACAGACTCTGTCTTTTCTATCCACCTAGTCAAATTAACAACTCCTTCATTTCCATGAAACCTCTTTGGCCTGCAATTCATAAAATCTTTGTAGGTACACGTTCTAGCGGTCCCTACATGGCTTTCATTTCTAACTCCATCTCTTGTGACATTAGATAGAGCCGCAAGAATTTTTTGAGCTATGATTTCTTCCAGTTGTTATGTGCTTATTGGGGGGGGGGGGTTGGTTCTGGTGGTTGTTGTTGTGGTGATGATCGTTGGTTAGGGTTTAGCCGAGCGCTACTCCTTCTAGGCATTTTGTTTTAGTTCCTATTATAAATAATAAGAATTTTATAAGTTTCATGAAGAATTTGTCATTTACTATACGAGTACTAAATACTTCAATTATTCTTCAAAGTGTAAAACATAATGGATAACACAATGATTACCGTAATATATGCTTCATATTATTACCGGTGGTTACATCGGTTTATTTAGGCTTATAAAAGAAAAGTTTCTATAAACATTACAAAATTTGCAAGGTTTTCTACGTCCTTGCTATAAACTTTACTCTTCTTTCCTTAACTAGTCTGATTTCTCTATTTACACAACCACTAGTTTTAGCTTATCTACTAGAAACCTAGGTGATGACCTAGCACGTCAGTGACATTAACCACTTTCTCCTCAAGTGCTTGAGTTCTCTGCTCAAGACTTCCCGTGCGTTTTTCATTTCTTGAGGTTTGATTGTAGAGCTCTAACTCTGCAATCCTTGCATTGTGAGTAATCATGTCGTTATAAGCGAAATTTATACGATGATGGACATCCATCACCGATTCCTGATCTCGCGTCCTTTGTCCTTCTAGCCTTCGTACTCTTTCGGAGAGATGAGTAGCCCTTCCTTCGACAATTTCCATCTTATCTTCAATTTTCACACTTTTCTCAAACAGTTGAGATAAAGTGTTAACTTCAGAAGAATGTGGGAGATGTGGTCGAGATGATTGACCAGTCTCATACATCTTAACAACTGTTTCTTCTGTCACCCACCTATCAACGGTTTGTGCTATCCGTGCAGGTTCATCTTGAACTCTATGACTTCCTGAAGATGTCGCCTTCTGATTCTTCTTAATCCTTTTCCATATTGGTATGGATTTACGTGTCGTGCGTTTCATCTTTGCTCCTCCTGGAACTTGACGGTAAAGAGTGTTCATTGGTGGTAAAGATGATGCCACTAATTCTGTCTCCTTCATTGATTCGCTTTCTTCCATTGGTTCACTCTCTTCCCATTCGTTGGAAGGTAAAGGTGCTCCATCGTCAGAAGGTATTGGATGAAAGGTGGTTGGATTTATAGGGTAGTAAGGATCGCCTACCATCATGGGAAATGTAACTTCCTCTTCTTCATCCGTATCCTCGATGATTATCCATTCTCGTGAATGTGCCATGTTGAATTCCTACACATTTGTGGATCACCAAAAGTTTAGTCTATCAAATATTACTCCGAAATTAAATAGTTCATAGGATCTTATCATAATAAAATGTAGTTGCGCACCTACACCTAATTGTGATAGGATATACGCACATACAAACTTTAGTTGGAATATTTCATCTAAATCCTTGAGATCAAAAACATTCCTGGTATTAAGGTGTATTCTCATCGCGGGTCTGAGTCTTTATATATGACTCTATATTCTTATTTATTGTATTCACGCTTTAACTGTTGTTTGTTACTTCAGGTCTATCTGATAAGGCTCCGGCTAGTCAGGACAGTCGAAAGGGCAGGATCATTTTAGCATATAGCTGTTCTGGAATCCAGCAACCCAAATCGACATGTCTATCCTTGTCACCGCTCCCGTAAGTAGTCCTTCCGTAGAATAATTATTAATACTTTTTAATGTAGGCTAAGGGATATACCTAAACCTAATAGAGTAAGCCCTAAACTATAGACGTGCCTTCCTAAGAAAGTACTAGTTCACTATAGTTAATAGCTTTGATACCAATCTAACACACCCCCAGCCATCGGCGGAAACACCGGGTGGTGTAACGTCATTCTTCGTATCATAGTTCTATAACATACATTGAACAGTACTAAAGAAAATATGTGACAACCGTCAATTTTTAGCCAAGTCAAAGTCAACTAAAGTCAACAAGTCAAACCGGTCAACTTATCTAACCCTTGTACATTAGGGTTTCCATTATGTTTCTTATTGTACAACTCGCAATCCTCATACAAATTATCACTTAGAGTTTTCACGTGTTCGGAAATTCTAAACCCTAATCAGGGTAAGTGATGACTCTACTCGATAAAACATTATTCCTTAACTCTCGGGAGCGTATAACATTCATAACAAGGCTTAACAGAGTGTAAGAACCTTGCGTTGCGAAGCCAAAAACTCAAAAAGGTCACAAAAGAAATCTCTCCAAATCTCTTTCACTCTAACACTCCTAAAACTCTCTAAGTAAGAGAAATCTCTCCAAGAATGTCAAATCTCTCCCAAATCTCTCCAAGTATGTGAAATCTCTCCCAAATCTCTCTATGTATGAGAAATCTCCCCAAGAATGTCAAATCTATCCCAAATCTCTCTCTGAATGCCAAATCTCTCCAAGTATGTGAAATCTCTCCCAAATCTCTCTCAAAATCTCTCTCAACTTTTTATAATCACTCGGGGCATCCCGACCCTTGAATTTGGCGAAAACAGCCCAAAAACGGAAGTCTACGCGAAAAACGGACTTAAGGAGCCGAAACTCCTCTTAGGAACCGAAACTCCTCTTAGGACCCGAAACCTCTTGGAACCGAACCTTCTCGGACCGAAGCCTGCTGAGAATCGAACCTGCCTCTCGGACTCGAACCTCGCCTGACCCGAACCCGAAGCCTCTCGGACCGAACTTTACCTTCGCCTTCGCTCCTAAGCCTTTCGGTCCATTTCGCTTCTTACTCCTTTCGCCTTATCTCACATTCGGGCCCAACAGCCTTGGGACCGAACCTCGGCCTAGCACCGAGAGGTCTCGCAGGTTGCCATTTTCTTCCCGGTTTTCGACTAGTTTTGCGTTCTAAGCCCGATTTTAATTATTTTAACGCGGGATTTTCACCCAAAACTTTATTTTAACATATAAGGCCCCATATTTATTAATTAATCACGTTTTTGGGGATAAATCTTATCCAAGATTTAGTGGGTGAAGTACAAGAGGTGGAGTGTTGACTTTTCCTTAGTTTATGACACAAGCAACCACCCACACCCACTCTATGACCAGCCACACCTCCCCACCATACCTTGTCACTTCCTTGTACTTTTTCCCTCTCTCACAAGTTATTCCCACGTTCTTAGAGCTGGACACTCATCCTCTCTCCTCATTCTCACTCACTTGCTCTCATTTCACCAAAGATCAAACTCAACTTTTCTCTCTAACTTTCTCCCTCAATTTCGGGATTTCAAGGCTGATCATCAAGCTTTCTTACACTCTTGGTAAGTATAATTCATCCTTTTGTGATAATTACACTTCAGTCTACTCCAATCATAGATTTCTTACACAAATTCCATCACTTTGGTGTTAGATTCTCGAAAATCTTCTAGGCATCTTCAAGTGTTCTTGAGTTGAACACTTCTCATCTCCAACACTCATCTACTGAAATCACTTAAGGTGAGTTCATAACCCTATATTTTCACGTTTTCTTATGTTTTAAGGGGGGGAATACAAGTTAAAACACCAAGAACACAACTAAATTCTTCTAACAGCTTTCATCAGAAAAGTTGGACTCCATTCACGGACTATTTTGGTCAACTTAAACATTTTTGTTTTCAAAACTGTACAAGTTGCAAGTAGTTCAAGTTCTTAGCTTTAAAATGGCTACTTGCACATCTCCATAAGATGTTTCTACAATTTATGGCGATTTTTACAAAACTGCCTATCTTTTCAAACATCAATCCGGACCAGTCTGTGATTATGGACTTTTTCACACAAGTTGGAGGTCATTAAAAATCATAATAAAATTTATCAACAAACTAGACTCATTTCCCAAACTCTCAGAATTTACGGATTCTGATTTGGACCTTTGATGATTTTTCTACAAATTTTCTAAGAACAGTAATAGAAATTGTTAACAACAGAAAAAAAAATGCTATCAATTTCATTACACCTTGTAACATGTTGAGCAAGGTGTATATCTTTATGTGATTATATGTTATTGCATTATATGACATTTTGTCTTAGTATAAGGACATACAACAGTTAAGAAATGGATTTTGCTAGATAAAGCATAGAAATAACAAATTATTATAATCAAAGTACATGCATTACATACAAACATTTGGATAAACTATGTTAAGTATAGTTTACATACATTACTACTACTACCCTTGTTTTGATAAACTATAATAGGTATGGTTTATGTTTCCATCAACACAACAAACACATTTCGGAAGGTTTTATTCCCACAGAAAAAGGTTTTACGCTCACGCACACCACACGTAAACTTGTTAACTTAAATTGTGAGACATTCTTCTCAGTACTCCTAGAGTACGGGTTAAAATTCCTGATAGTTATAACCAGAGTCTCTTGTAGGGAGAACGTGATAGTTGTGTATAGATCTATATTGGGTTTGACACCCCACACCTTGCTGCTAGCTACAGTGGGACCTGCAGGTCTACGGGTGACAAATATCATAACAATTTTCGGCGCCTGAGAAACGTCGTGGCAGGTTCATTCAGTCATAGTATGGTTATAGCGACTCACATAGGGAGTTAACAACACATAAAGTTTACGGGAATTTTTATAAATCAAAAGGGGTTTTATGTCGATTTAAAATCACTTTTATTATCAATAAGTACGGATATTACTATACACTTTCAGTCTTGGTATTTAAGACTACACAACATCCATTACGGGATTTTTCTCAACTTAAAAAGGGTTTTATGTCGATTTAAAACCACTTTTATATCTTTAAGTATGACAAATACTTGTTTATTCTCGGTCCTGGTATTTAGGAGCACATAACTTTTATAAGGAAAATATTGGATTTTTCTTGGTAACATACAACTCATTACAAAGATCGGTTTTCAAACTCTTACTATCAAAAGCTTATGAACTCACCAACTTAATTGTTGACACTTTTTCAAAACTACTTGTATTCTCAGGAATTCAGTGAAACAGGAAATCAACAGCTTTTGAGGATGGGACGATAAATCGTCAAACAGTTCATTTTGTCATCATAATGTAATTGATTTGAATCATGTAAACATATGCTTTAGTGTAACTTTTACAATTATATTTATGATTGGTTGTAATTACTGTGAGCACTATTATACTCGTTGTTGTGATACTATACATGAAGTCCTCCACCCCCGGACGTTTCCGCCATCCTTGGTTTGGGGGTGTGACAAAATACATACCTTTATTGATAATTGAAAGTTACATAACTGTTTTTCTAGAACCTATTACATAATATCCGACTATGGCATACTTCTTAATGAACAGAAAGGTAATAGTAAAATTTCTCCTGTTCGAATACATACCAGCTTTTCAAGTTCCTGAAAACACATGCATTTTAAAATATGTCAACATAAAGTTGGTGAGTCCACAGGTTTTTGACTCCATATACAAATAATACATTTTCCACGTTCAAAAGTATAGTTTTGAAAGTATCATTTTGACTCTCCAACATTTAGTATGTATATTAGGTATAATAGTTTACTTATCAATTAAGTATTATACCTAAACATTCCTTAAACCTAAGGTATAAGTAGGGGGAAACTTATACTTAACATTAATACTTGTATACGACAAAGTATAATGTTTCTAACAATTTGCTACCATGAGCCTGTAACTGCTGCTATGACATAATACCTCTGATAAAACACACTCATGATTTCCATGAGAAATAACACACTCATGATTTCCATGAGAAACAACACTCATGATTTCCATGAGAACAACATCGTACGCTTCATCGACGCCGTAACAACAACAAGTAAAAGGATAGTTCGTCACTTGCTTAGGGTTGACTGTAGCTAACAATCACAAGTGGGGTGGTCAACCCGTATCCTAATTATACATGACTTCCTCGCTCACACGAGATTAACGGTTACAGTTCAGAGGATTTCTGCTAAGATCCTCAATCTTAGTTGATGAATACAATTACTCATGTAGACTTCGACGGCTTCCTATAGCTCTAACAACAAAAGCATTTTCATGTCTAAAACCCTAAGTTACTAGACTATGCTTTTAAACATTACTCCTAAGTTCATATTACTTTAGGCAGTATAACAGCTATAACATGAGGAAGAAACCAGGTTTTATCTTAACATAAAAACCAACAATAACAATACATAACATACCAAGTTTTATCTTGTCATAAAACCAACAATAACAACCTATAGCATACCAAGTTTTATCTTAACATAAAACCAATAATAACAACATACTTATTAACATATAGAACTTCCGAATATAACTTCGGAACTATATCGCACACAACATATATATAGAATCCTAAGTATAACTCAAGATCTACATTAGTATAAGAACATGCTAACAAGTTGATAATAGTTGTATATATTCAAAATGTTATATTTAGAATAACTATATCCCGGTTATTATAAACATCTATTTTGATACTAATATAATATCATATAGACATAATAATAACGTATATACAGTATTTAGCATGAATTTTCCCCCGAAAATATTAGAAAGTGGGGCCGTGAAACTCACCCTACTAGCGTGATTTTATGTAATCTAAGCAGAAACGGTCAGCGGTACGAGGTCGTCGGGGCTCGGGATGCAAGAGGGCTTCAGCAAATGAGAGAAAGGAAAGAAGTTCAGGTGTAAGAATAGTTGGGGTCGAACTTGCTATTTATATTAACATTTTTGGGCCTCACGTCGTGATTTTATAAGACTCACATCATGAGTTTAGCATGATCATCTCATAGACTTGCCATTTGCGTCCCTAGCTTCGGAAGGTGGCCAGATGAGTCCTCACGTCGTGAGATATCCTTGTTCACGTCGTGAGTTTGGATCTTATCCCTCCGTAGCCTCGTCACACACCTTCTAGATTCAGAGATGTGGCAAAATGACTCCTCACCTCGTGAACATCTATGCTCACCTCGTGAGTTCAGTCAAATTAGGGTTTCTGACAGATGTATCTTCGGAAGGTCGTAACGTCTGCATACGAACTTCGTTTTTGACGTTCTTTATATCCACGCGTAGGTATTTACGAGTACTACAATTCTCTTTTAGACTCCAATAGCTAATTCTAAGTCTATTTTAAATTCATCGTATGATAGAGATTTATAGTGTTCGGTTTATCATAACTTCTTCATGCGAAATCAGATTCAGATGTTCTCTATATTTTTAGAATCGTATGGACGTATACTTTGATTTGCATCATAAAGAAAGTTCATATTTGTATTAGAATTTATCATGAACTACATAGCACTCTTATCACATTACTAGTTTAACAAAATCACATTACATGATTGGCATAATCACATGTGATTGTCTATTGACCTATTTGACTAGTGTTACAACTACTTTCACATCTGTTGCTAGCAATTCATGAAGCCAATGAAGGATTACTTGCCAATAATCCCTTATGATTTGATTATGTTAACTCTACTGGTCGGTGTTTCTTTGCTCTCCACCATGATCACCATCTACCACCACGTCAATTAATAGCTTCTAACCAGGTAAGAAGCCCGATTTTTCACTTCTATTCACAAATTTAATATTTTTTGTTGGCTTGAATCAGCTATCTGATATAGAAATAAACAAGGTATGTTTAAAAAAATCAAAAAATGTATATTCTTTGATGGATTGTTGGTTCATGGCCTTTATTTTACTATTCTACCCCTCAAAGTTTTACTCTTTGATGAATTGAATCAACTATACATAAAATCAAAAAATAGACAAGGCTTGAATCAGCTATATTCTTATATTTTTAATCCATAATTTTTCAGCAAATTTGCTTTATTATTTGTTATAAGTAAAATCTTTCTTTTTTAAGAAGTTAAACTCTATGTTAACCATTCTATTCTTCCTTCATATAAAATATTTTAATTTTGTAGGTTATATTGTCTCCAGAGGCAGATCCTCCTGTTGTCAAGTTGATGGATTACAACTAAACTGCATCTCATATTCTAATTAGTAATTTTACTTATCTGTCTTTAAAATTCCAAATCGTGTTTGATATTTATTACCATTTTCAACAAATTTCGCAGCAAATATAAGTATGAGCAACAAAAGAAGAAACGAGATCAGCAGAAGAAAAGTTCTGGTGAATTTCCTAATTCTCTTAACATTAGTTTCATTAATACAAGAAAAATAAAATAAAAAAATATTAACAAAAATAGATGTAATTTGATGCCAGTTCATCGTGTGGATCAAAAGGAGCTTAAAATGGGGTACTTGGTGTATTCATCTTTAGCAAATAAATTATTTGTGTAATTGAAAACAATATAAACTTTTATCTTCATTTTTATTACTAGTTACAACATTGATGTGCATGATTACACTGTGCATTTGAAAGCTGCTCAGAAGTTTCTAAAAGATGGTGACAAGGTTTTTTTAAATAATTCATTTGATCTCTCTGTGTGTTATTGTGTGTGTGTGTGCTTGTTAATTGAAATGTGATGATTTTTATCATGTACTTTTTGGTAATTTGACAGGTGAAACTAATAGTGAACTTGAAGGGACGTGAAAACGAGGTAAAAAATAATGCGATTGATCTTATTAGACGTTTTCGTGATGATGTAGGGGAGGTATGTGTATGTGATACGACAAGGGCGTTTACGTCTTTTTGCACAAAAACGTTGTATTTTGAAAAATATAAGAATATTGTAATGTGCAGCTAGCGATTGAGGAGAGCAAGAATTTTAGGGATAGGAACATGACATTGGTGTTGGTTCCAAACAAAGTTGTTTTACAACAAAAAGAAACACCAAAGAAGAAAGAAAAGTCAACTGGGACTGAAGTATCTGTAACTGCTTCTGTATCACCACGATTCTAGATCTGGATTTTTTATTTTATTCCTCAAATTTTAACAGATTCATGAATTGTGACTCACCCCTGCAGCTTTCTGAATGCAGGCTTATTTTAGTGTTGGATTAAGTGGAGGTTTCTTGACTCTATGTTTAGCTGCTTTAATGATTCCTGATTTAATGACACTTATGTGTTGCATGGGTAAAACAGTAAGTGATGTTTGGATATGAGTAAATGACTGTTTTACCCTTGTATATATACTCATACTATCATTTTCGTGTCAGAGTATTTGGACCAAAATTGGCCTTTACAACACCATGATGTTGTTAATATTTGGTTGGGCGTGTTGCTTTTGTGTTTCCCTTTTCTATTATTTCCAATTACATGTATAGAAACAGGGGTGAGTCATCAAAAATCTCAACACAACACAAGATGAACACACACACACACACACTAATTAACCAATCTATTTCTTTTCTATTTTAAAATTTCATTTATCTAACCACGATTTAATAATTTAATTAGTTGGTAATTTGGTGGGCTGGTCTAACCAGGAGTTGTCTCTGTTGCATTTGCATTCAAACAAGTCTATTTATTTAAACCATTTATTTTAAATTTGTCATTTTTAATCAATTAATTAAAAATCAAGGCCTTTTAATTGTTTTTTTGGTATAAATGAAGAAGATATAGAGAATTGGTGTTGATTTGATGATATTTAAAGATGATTATGTCATTCAAATAGTTTTTGGACATATTTGCCCATGTTGCTGGTGGAAACTAGCTTGTTGTGCAGATAGCCAAGGATTTTAAGGCTCATGTATGCAAATTCGGGGACTTCAATACTCCCACTTGCTTATAAGGTACTTCTAAAGTTTGTTGATTGTGTGATTAATAAAACTTATTTTGTTTCATCTAATGCTTCAAGCCCTTACTTTCCATCCATGCATGGTGGACAGCCGCCCATGACACCAAGTTTAACATTTTTACCTGGTACACCAGGTGGCAAGCCAATGACACGAAGGATTGAATGATATAGTTAGGGATGTAGTATCATGTTATATAGTTACGGAACACCCCTTAATAACAATGTACAATTAGATCCCCTTAATATCAATGTATTACAACTTTTTGATAACTTGTTTGACATGATGTTATTGGATGAAATTGATTGTTTTGGTATATATTTGCTTATATATTTTTGTATTACGCGTAAATGAGTATCGTAAAGACGCGTCGTAAATGCATATCGAAAATGGTTACTGAAGTTTATGACACGCAAATGCGTGTCATCTTCATTTATGATAGGGGCTTCCTTGATACCCATTGTGTGTCATAAACACACGCGTCGTAAGGTTACGACACACAAATGCGTGTCGTCTTCCCTTATGACAGGGCATTCCTTGATATGCATTGCGTGTCATAACTGCGCGTCGTAAATGCGCGTCATAAATGTGTGTCGTAAATGTGCATCGTAAATAGACGACGTGCAAAAGCGTGTCGTCTCTCGTTATGACAGGGCCTTCCTTGACATGCATTTACGCGTCGTCTGAGCGTTTTACGACACGCATTGCGCGTCGTAAAAGTCTGTTTTTCTAGTAGTGATGTAAGTCAAGTGAAAGATTAAGGGATCTAGTGCGCATTGATATGTACAGGTCAGATCCACCACAAAGGAAGATAAGGTCTATTCGTCATGATTTACAGAAAGTTCAGTATACATGGCTATATTTACAAGATTAAGTATAATTCTGATACCTTGAAAAGATTCAAAGTATAGCAGGATGAATAAGAAGAATCAAATTGGACAGAAAAAGACTTTAGTATCATGTTTTATGATCATCATATTGATTGTGGAACCATATCACAATTGATCCTCTAAGGACACCTTAGTACACTTATATGGCTAAGAAGAGGAATCAGGAATTGTTGAAATGGTTAAATCAAGAAGATGAATCATACTTCGTTCCAAAATTCGAGTCTTAGAGTCATACTCCAAGATTGTGCCTTGAGTGACATGTTCTAAGTAGGTTTATAACGCCTCATAAAATGTGGAGTAGAAATGTTTTCGAACTCTTGCACATTTGAAATTGGTAGTTGTGATGTTTTGGATAAAACAAAGATCAACTAAGACCAATTACATGAAGTGTTGTCTTGATAAGGTCTCACACAAACTCTTGAATATATGGTTGTCAATAAATGTTCCTTGACAGAGAATCTTATATGTCAAGAGGTCAGTGGGAGTCTTAATGGTCTTGAATAGTTTCAAGTACTAATCAAGAATGAGCCTTTTAAGTTATCACTAGGACACGATCTGAGGTTTACAACCTATCGTGATTGATATATTCTTGGTTTATGTGCCATCCCAGTAAGTTGAGTATGCATGTGAGTTCTATGAGTTCTCATTTGATTGCATAAGGCAAAGCACCTTGATCAATGGAAGGTACATTGACCTTTAGGGGTGAGCTGATCAATAACTTGGAAGCAAGGGTAGGACCCTCGTGCTGCTAGATGGCAATAAATTAAGATTGAACAAGTTCAGTCCATATGAGTTTGAATTTGTCATAGACCTTATCTTATGATAGTGGTTGGAAATGACGAATTCACATGGATAGGAACACATACATATTAAAATCTAAGTGGCAAAAGGTTTTTCTCCACTTCATGAAAATGATTCTGAGGAAACACTTTCACTAAGTAGATTTTACAGGATTAGAGTTAGCAGTTGTTATATTTGCGTTCTTGAATTCGAATATGATTACGACATCCCTCTTCATAGTTCGAATTGTGAGAGAATGGCAAACAATTTGAACTTTCAGGACTTATTGCTATAAGTTTCTGAAAGGTTCAAACACACACTTGTGCTATTTAATCTGAAAGGTATATGAGCTTGAGAAGTCTAGATAAGGACTTATCGAAGCATCACGTATCAGAAATCTGAACTTTGGTAATAAAGTCAATAAGTATTGATTTCTAGAATTCCAGTTGATTTTCGGGTACATGTCAAAGCTAGTGGGAGCATAAGTGTTATGCTAGTAAGAGTATAATTTTTATGCTAGTGGGAGCATAATTATACTTAGTGTTGTAAGTAGACAATACTATTTATAGGAAACAAAAGTTACAAAGTTGAAAAGTTGCAAGCTTGGATGTTGTTTCGCTATAGAAAGTTATAGGGAGAATATACTCTCACTTTATTTCGAATCTAAAAGATTAGATTGAACTTTTAATTTAGTCATGGACATATATGAATGTTATAAAGAAATTTTATATATGGAAATATTATAGCAAGAGAATGACAAAAGTATCATGTCTTTATGTAAGACATTATGTATCGAATCCCATATGCTTGATATATAGGATTAATTACATATGCTATAATATTAATCTGTTCTAATTTTCCAAACGCCTAGGGAATTAATAAGGAAAAGGGACTAGAACGAGATATGACTAAATTTGTTGAACATTTGTTAAGAACAATCTGAGGTTTACCAAAGATTAGTCGCTTGTGGACAGTTGGAAGTATAGTATAATTTTGGAAGGGCAATGTTGACATGTTCTGAGAAGAGGTAACTCTTGTTCAGAAGTGATAGTCAAAATGGGAATATGGAAATTTTTCCATAACTGGAAGATAGTCATAAAATCTGTGTAAGATTAGAAACTTTAATTCAAAGAAGGGTGTTCAAAGAATGTTCTTTGAATGTGAGACTTCATTTACATGGAATTGTTCTCCATTGAAATACTTTGTAATATCATTGGAAAAGTCTTAGTGACTTTGGTGCCTTGATGTTACAAAAGGATCATTGCATATAAGTTTAGAATCTATCAGATTCTAGTAATTGGCAAGAATTTGATATTCTTACACTTATGATAAGGATTTGGAATTGTGAAATGAGCATCATAGGAAATGTGTTAAATTGATCTATTTCACAAAGAAAGGACCATAGATAAACATAGTGTGCATGCTAAGAGCATGGGATGACTATTGTTTTAATTCAATTAGTAAGTTGATTAGTCGAAACAGCATACAGTGAATAAGTCAAATTAATATGGTAATTAAATAATAAGTGTTTTCTTTATATTCAAAAGTTTTGAGACTATAGTTAATTAGATTATTCTTGTGTTTCACTTCACATGTTTTACTTCTCGAATAACTAGGTTATTCAAACATCCACAATCAATCATACTTTGGAAGTAAGTAATGAGGTAAGGCTATCATGAATTCGACTGTAGATTGTCTAAGTGTTTACACATAGCACAAGATTGTTGTAGTTTTCATGAGTACTCTTGTAATAAGATTTGAGTATTGGAATAAACCCACGCTCATCTGAATCACTTCATGTATTTTATCACGAGTGATTGTGATACGGTAATATCTTATATTCTTGAAACAGAGACATATGAGTTGTAGTTTACAAGTCGGTTGCACATTGATGTGTCATTTGATGTGTCAATTGAGCAAGCATATGAGTTGAAGTTGTTGGGTTTTGAGCATTCTAACACTCCTAAGGTGTACATGCAACCCTAATTACCTTGGATCTATGTTTTCTCTATTATCCATGGGTTACTCCATGGGTTTAGCCCAACATGAAAAACTATGGACCATAAGCCCACATATATAAGAATGAATGATTTACACAATCAATCCCCATATATTTAATTAGTCTCCTTTTGATCACAATATTAATTCCAAATTAATCCTTGATCAATACTAATTAAATAATATGATTTCATATTAAGATATTAGAACTTATAATATATTAACAAATCATTAATATCCTTTTCTCACAAAAGTCTATCCAAATGTTCCGATGCCATGCAACCCAAATGGACCATGCCAAATCGGGTCAACTACATACCAATTATAGTTATGGACTTAGACACTAATCCAACAGTCTCCCACTTGGATAAGTCTAAAACTATTATTGCGTATGACTTCAAAACCCGACTAGCAATCGTAGCTCTTGAAAGCTGTTGTCGAACTCTGAACAAATCAATGACGCGTCCATTAGATAAGTGATCATATATTCCTCCATTCTAGATATCATATGGACTGAGACATGGATTATAATCATTCTCTCTATCCATTTGTTGTTTCCCGATTTCCGATTTATGACGACCGACTAATTGAACAAATCAAATCAGTCCAGACTTGGCCAAGCACTTAGGGTGTCATCACTAAATCATCGAGGGGCCCACAGATATCGCTTTTATCCCTTTAAGGGTAAAAGGAATGGACAAACTTTGACTCATATGCTTGTACTAACTACTTGTTGAATCATACACAAAGGCACGTTTTATAACATCGAGTTACCAATGCATTTTCGTGCAATCAATGTATAACCAACTCATACTCAACAACTCATATCTCTAGGTTTGAAGAATATAAGATATTATCGTCTCATGATTTACTCGTGACAAAAACCATGAAGTGATTCAAATGAGCGTGGGTTTAATCCAATACTCAGAACTTATGAGCACTCATGAATGTTGCAGCAACTCTTGCTATGTCGACTACCTTGTACATCTACAAACCAGCTTCATGACAGTCTTGATTCATATCTACTTTCAACATATGACCGACTGTGGATGGTTTGAATAACTTAGTTATTCGGGAAGAATGACCTAGTTATTCTGGAAGTCAAAACATGCAAAGTGAAACACAAGAATAATACTAATCCTATATGGCCCCAATACTTTGAGAGTAAATAAAAACACCTTTTATCTAAGCACCATATTGATTACTCATTATTCAATGTTTCGATTCATCAACTTAATACTTGAATTAAAACAATAGTCATGCCATGCTCCAAGCATGCATACTATGTTTGTAGCTATGCCATACTTCAAGTATATACACTATTTTTGTCTACGATCCTTACTTTGTGAAACAGATCGATTGACAATATTTCAATGATGCTCATTTCACCATCCCAATCTTTACTTTGTGAATGTAAGAATTACAAATTCTTGCCATTTACCGTAATCTATTAAATTCTAAACTTATATGCAATGATCCCCTTATAATGACTATGCCCAAGTCACAAAAACTTGGCAACAAACATTACAAAGTATTCCAATGGAGTACAATTCCATGGAAATGAAGTCTCACATTCAAAGTACATTCCTTTGAACACCCTTCTTTGCATTAAGTTTTCTAATCTTACATAGATTCAAAGAATAACCTCCACCTATGGAAACATTTCCATATTCCCATTTTGACTATAACTTGTGAACAAGAGTTGCCTCTTTTCAGATCATGTCAATACGGTCCTATCTCTATACTTCCAACTATCCATGAGCAACCAGTATTTGGTAAACCTCAGATGGTCCTCGACAATTGCTTAATCAGTTTAGTCAAATCCAGTTCTATTCCTTTTTCCCTCTTAACGTCGTAGGCATTTGGAAAATTTAGAATGGATAAATATTATAGCACATGTACTCGATCCTATACCCGAAGCATATGGGACCCGATTCATGCTATAAAATTTTTAATTTTCCATGTTCTCAAAATTCGAACTATGAAGAGGTATGCCGTAATCATAATCAAATTTTGAGAACGCAACATACATACAATTTCCTTATGTTGAAAAATTCCAACATAACATTCATATATATCCTTGACTAAAGTTGATTAAAAACTCAATCTAAGCTTTTAGAATTGGAATGAAGTATAAATCCTCTCCCTTAATTATAGCAAAACAACTTTTCAAAGCGAATTGAACCTTTTGTTTTCTATAATTAACATTGCTAACTTGCAACACTTATTATAATCATCATACTCCCACTTGCATGATGATTATTAGCATAACACTTATGTTCCCACTAGCTTTGACATGTATCCAGGAATCATCTAGACTTCTAAAAATCAATACTTTATTGACTTTCTTTACTAAAGTTCAGATTCTTGATACGAGATGCTTTGATAAGATTTTATCAAAATCATACACCTTTCCTTAGATAGCTCACATGTGTGTCTAAACAATTATGAAAAGGGATGCCGTAATCATAATGTTTAGACCTTTTTCCATTCTCACAAGTGCATGTTAGTGTGTCGGTTAAGCACACGCGCTCCACTAATGACTTTGAGAATGCAAATGTTACAATTGTTATCCACTTAAAATCTACTTAGTGAAAGCGTTTCCTTACCATCATTTTCATGAATCGAAGAGAAACCTTATGACACTTAGATTTTTATGGTTTATGTGTTCCTATCCATGTGAATTTGTCATAGCCATAATCACAAGACAAGGTTAGTGACAAATCCAAACTCATATGGACTGAACTTGTTCAATCTTAATTTCTTGCCACTTGGCAGCTCAAGGGCCTACCATTGCTTCCACATTGTTATGCAAACAATTGAGAACTCATAGAACTCACAAGCATAGTCAAATTTAACTGAAATAGGCACAGAAATAAGAATATGTCAACACGATAGGTTACAAACCTCAAGTCGTGGGCTAGTGATTAACAATACTCTTGATTAGTTCTTAAAACTTTCTCAAGATCTTTTAAGTCTCCCACTGACCTCTTGACATATAAGATTCTCTTGTCAAGAACCATTCTTTGACAAAACAAATATTCAAGAGTTAGTGCGGATTCTTATCAACTTAAACACTTCTCACAATTGGTCTTAGTTCGTCTTTGTCTTATCCAAAACATCACAACTTACCAATCTCAAATGTACAAGAGTAGAAAACATTTTACTCTACATTTGACAAGTGTTTTACACCATTTTAAAGATTATGTCACTCAAGTTACAATCTTGGAGTATGACTCTAAGACTTGTTTTGGAACAAAGTATGAATCATCTTCTTGATTTAACCATTTTAACAATTCACGACTCCTCTTCTTAGCCATAAGAATGCACTAAGATGTCCATAGAGGATTAATTATGATATGGTTTCATAATCGTTAAGATGATCATAAAACATGATACTAAAGTACTCTCCCATCTTTTCAGATTTGAGAAACTTTTATCCTTCTTCCTAATTTGATTCTTCTCATTCGTTCTGCCATACACTGAAACTTTTCCAATGTTTTAGAATTATACTTAAACTTGTAAGTATAACCATATTTACTGAACTTCAGTAAATCATAACAAATAATCTTATCGAACTTTGTGGTGGACTTGACCAGTACACAAGAATGTGTACTCGATCCCTTAGTCCTTCACTTGACTCACATATCCATGTGAACAAGGAACTAGTCTTAATTTTCCAAAGATGAAAATTCTCATTCATCATACAATACAACTTGCATGATTCCAAGTTTCTATCCAACTAAAACTTGGGTGATGAGAATCTTTCCTTATTTGGTAAATTATGACACTACCAAAAATGGAAGAATCAAATTCATTTTCCAATATTGCTTATCAATGGAAACATATAAACAACAATTTTTTCACAAATGCCATTGTAAGGATACTTAAAATAAATAAAATCAAAACATTTTATTTTATTTTAAATCTTACGGAAAAATATTATCCTTACAATGCAAATACATATGAAAAACATGTTGTTGTCTATTCCTAAGCAATATATCATAACTCTTAAGTAGCAGCTCAAAATTCTGATCATCGAACCATGCGATCGAGATCCATCTTCGCGATCAGATCAGCATACTCTTTCTTTAGGTTTCCTTTGGTTCTTCAAAACATAAAAATGTAATTTACATTACATCTTGTATTAAGAATCTCCAAAAGAGACTCCGTAGAGTTAGATAATGGACTTTACCTGAAGCAAAGTCAAACTTTTTTACTTTTACCATCCTTATGAACTTTTCAAGTGAATTCGGCAGCTTCGCAACCAATGTCCCTTCCTTTGGAAAAAGAAACATATGGATCTTTTGGAAATGGTACACTTCATTGTCTCAGACTTAGCCTTTCTCTGTACCATTGGTCAAATGATTTGACCATGGCCAATCCCTTTCTATTTGGAAGAGAAAGCTTTTCGGGACTTCCAATGTCACCATTGTCAATGTCCAAATAGGTTTGGGAAGTAGATCTTCCAATCTAATTTGGTTTACCAGTGCCCCAAATCATTGTTGATTTAGCAGCATCAAGCAAATAGGTAAGATCATTAAGGGTCATGTCTTGATCTGTCATCAGGGTGTGACTGAAGAACCAAGTCAACAGCCAACTACCTCGAGACTTCGACACCCGACTCTCCCGGCTTGCCAATAGGGATTGAGTGACCTTGAAATTTTCAAGTATTAGAACTTGTGGGATAGGGAGAATAATTTGAGGAGGTGGAGGAAGTGAAGCATGATTTCCAGTCCCATTAATGCATAGCAAAGGGATTAATCTTTCACCTTGATTGCCATGTGGGATATCATCTTCATCAGGAAAGCTTTTTCCTAAAGATTTGGGAAGACCATAGTTGTCTTAACTAGACATCTATAATGGGAGAAATTCAAGTTTAGTTGATTTAAAGTCCTTAACATAACACCCAATATGAAATATTAAGGCTAGGACCCAACAACCTATTTATAACTGGAAGAGGGATGTCGTAATCCAAGCTATAAAATAGTTGAAGGTAGGTAAATGACGATTTACCAATTTCCACCATGAAAACGAAATATAATTAAGTTTTAATTGGATTTGAAACTCCTAGATCTTTTGAGATACCTTGAACTTTCAATGGCATGTTTGAATCTCAATTGTGCCCTCTCAAATTTGTGACTGGGATGTCGAGGATCACAAACAAGGTGTGAATAACCATGAAAATTGACTTGGTACCCTCAACTTTATCACCTAATTGATGTGTCGGTTAACCACACACGCTCCACCAATCTATGATAAACATTAAGTTACCCTTTGCCACACATTGTCAGTCCCATGTTAGTGTGCCGGTTAATCACACACGCTCCACTAACGACTTAACAAAGGTGCAAAGTGTAATTTCATGGGTTAGCACCATTTCACATTTTCCTAAGTAACTAAGATTGGGAATTAATAAGTGTTTAGTTACTTAGTTTTTATCATTATACTTTTAATGAAGGGAGAATTATAGTCCTTATCCTACCCGTTCGGCTAACGACCCTCCACCAGTCAAGGAAGCGGTGGGTGAGAGTGGACACCCATTAAACTGCCATTTTTTAGGCAGTAACCTTATACCCCGCTTATAGACCGGCTTCGTGAATGAGACCTACTGACGGTAAGACTGACTTTATCTTATACATATCTATATAATTAAAATTATAATAATAGTATAAGGGTTGAATTTTAAACTTTTAAAATTCTAGGGTTTGATTTGGAATTAAAGCATTCATAAGGGGTAAACTTTACAAATTCCAAAACTTGAGGGCAAGTATTGAAACTATTCAAAAACTTTTCAATTCCATAACTTATGTGTTTAAAGTAGTTTTAATGAAAAAACTCTTCAAGTTCCATAGCTTGAGGACAAGTTATGGAAGACTTTAAAACATTTAAAAAATGAGACTCTCCATTTTTCATGACTCATGGAAATCTTATGAGTTTCAATAATCATAAATGTGACTTTTCATATAACTTGAGGACAAGTTACAAAAACACATTTTATGAATAATTTTTAGATCAATATGGATTGAAAACACATTATCTCATAACTTTTCTATTAATCTAAGCTAACTCATAAGAACAAGATAATTAAAATCATCAATCTTCAAGAAATTAGCATGAACATAAAACTAATACAAATCTTGAAATTATGACAATTATCTTTGAAATTGGATTAGCATGAACATTACCACATCAAAAACAAGTTTATAAGTTCAAAAACAGCTTAGGGTAATGTTCCTAGTCCAATTCCAGCCTTAAAAGTCGAAAATATGCTGTCAGGGGCTTCTACTCGTCGAGTGTATGAACCTACTCGACGAGTAGGATGAATTTCTTCATGGACTCGGCGAGTTCATCAGTGGACTCAGCGAGTCCAATGCCCAGACAGCCAGAAATCGATTTTTTCAGCTTTTTTCAGCGATTTGCATCAAGTATAATTGAAAACAAGCCTAGGCTCTGATACCACTGTTGGGTTTTGAGCATTCTAACACTCCTAAGGTGTACATGCAACCCCAAATACCTTGGATCTATGTTTTCTCTATTATACATGCAAATATCAATTATCCAAGGTATTACCCTAACTAGCATACAATCATATGTACTAGGATAACAAAACTAGATAAAATACATACCTCTTTGTTGTATCTTGATTCCATGGAGCTTAAGAGCCTAGTGCCTCAAGTGTGACACCTCAAATGGTTCACACAATATCACCAACATCTTGGAATAACTTGAGAGAAAGGTTCCTATACTCAAATCGGCTAACCCTCATGTGTACACACACTAGTCCCAATTTCTTGAGCCATGGGGTCCTTATATATGGTGGCTATTAGGGTTACACCATGTAACTCATGTCTTTCCATATTCTCCATGCTCCATGGGTTAAAACCTCCATGGAGTATCCATGGGTTACTCCATGGGTTTAGCCCAACATGAAGAACTATGGACCATAAGCCCACATATATAAGAATGAATGATTTACACAATCAATCCCCATATATTTAATTACTCTCCTTTTGATCACAATATTAATTCCAAATTAATCCTTGATCAATACTAATTAAATAATATGATTTCATATTGATATATTAGAACTTATAATATATTAACAAATCATTAATATCCTTTTCTCACAAAAGTCTATCCAAATATTCCGATGCTATGCAATCCAAATGGACCATGCCAAATCGGGTCAAGTACATACCATTTATAGTTATCGAATTAGACACTAATCCAACAGAATCTTATCCGTTCCTTTTACCCAATGTGGGATAAAAGCGATATATGTCGGCCCATCGATGATTTAGTGATGAAACCCTAAGCGCTTGGCAAAGCCTGGACTAAGTTGATGTGTTCAATTGTAGTCTGAAGTCAGTCGTCATAAATCGGAAATCGGAAACAACACATGGATAGAGAGATTGTAGGATTAGGTGTCTAAGCCTATAACTATTATTGGTATGTACTTGACTTGGTTATGAGCATGGTCCTTTTGGGTTGCCTTCACTCATGCAACTGGATAGGATGACAGGAGGAGAGAGAGTAGGATTTATTATATGAATAATAAATTGGTACTCAAAATTATTTTATTAATGTATTACAAGATTAATATATTATTTGGAAATCATATTATTAATTAGTGATTAATCAGAAATTAATTTGATATTAATTTTTGGATTAAAGGAATTGATTAATAATAGAGGGATTGTTGTGCAAATCATTGATAGTTGTATAATTGGGCTGATGGACTCCATAGAGTGGAGTGGACGAAATTATATAAGGAAGCCATATAGATTTCGTCCATGGGCTCTAAGGAAGGAGTTCGTGGGCTGCTTGTTACCTAAGCAAGGTATTAGGGCTTCCACCTGAAAACCCTAGCATCATCATCTATATAAAGAACCCCTCTATATGGAGTTTCGGCGAATGCAAGCTTCTAAGAGAACCCTAGCCGAAATCCTTCACTCTCCAAATCATCTTGATGCATTGGGTGTTTGTGACTCCATTAGAGGTTCAACACTTGGGGCACTAGGCTTTCAGAAGTCAAGATCAAGAAGGATTATTCTTGTTATTGCTACATAACAAGTAAGGTAAAGTTTCTAACCCTAATCATATGTGATTTTCGAAATTGTATGCTAGTCCATAGGGTTATTGCTTTGGAGTATATATTTGTATGTTCAATAGAGAAAAACTTAGATCCAAAGCATTAGGGTTGCATGTACACCCTATGAATGTTGTAGTGCTCAAAACCCATCATGCAGCAGTATCAGTAGTTGTGTTCCCCTGTTGATTTCCTGAGGATCCTACATTCTCAAAGTTCAGGATCCTTGGTTGCACAACGTTGGGCATCGTTTCCTGAGATCTTTAAAGTTCTGCCTTCATCCTCTCCACTTATTTAAGTAGTGCTCTTATGTTTTTTGGTTGCTGAGTCATCTGTTGCGTCATTTTCCTCATCATAGCGACGAGTTTAGCAGTAGTGATCAGAGCAGTCGGATCCTGGAGTCCTGAATATCCCAAACTTCCATGGTTAGTGTCCGGAGGGGTGTTTCGCTTGGAAGTATCAGGCGCTTTCCTCTGACCATGGGGTCCACTTGGAGGAGGTGGTAGGTTTTTGGTTGGAGTGGAAGGAGAGGAGGATGAAGAAAGGATCGGTTGTGTAGACATGATCTTTCGAGGATTTTGAACACGATTGCCCCACGGTGGGCGCAAAATTGTTTTGGTCAAAAATAACACAAGTATAAATCAACCAAATTGAATGAGAGGCTGTGATGTTCGAATTGTGCAATAGAAAAAGGTAAAGAGAATGACATGATTGTTTACAAGGAAAGCTCTTGATCCTTGCTAGGATCTCCGATACAAAACCTTGGGAGGTGATAACGATCACCTGCCTTGATGATTTTATTAATATAAAATGATGATTACAAAGAGTATTTCAGTAAGAACAATTGCAAAAGTTCGTAGAGTAAGCTCAGATTCAGTACAATGTGTCGTGTGCGAGATACATGTGTCAATTTATAGTCTAAACTAGCTAACAAGATGTCCGATATTCCTGGGATCCTCTATGACCAGCTTTGTGAATGTTGATTGACTTGGTATTCTAGGTCTTTAGCATAGTTGAGACGAAACTTTGTTGAGAATAAGTCTTCTCTTGACTATTTCTGCACATGTGTTAGTTAAGAACGAAATATAACCATTATAAATGTTAGTGAATAATAATAATGGTAATAGTCGGGATCCTGAGATAGTTGAGGATCCTGAATATCTGATGAGGTTTGAGGATCCTAAATGCTTTGAGGATCCTATCCCTAACAACTATCAATTTAGTGTTAAACTTGTGCATGATCATTGCATGGTAATACATAAACTAGTAAGTCTAGATATTTAATCATAATAACTAGATAAAAAGTTGGTAATCAATATAATCCATCCACTAGAAATCATCATAGGAGAAGTTGAAGTCAGATCTAAGAAGAAGTAGTCTTAAATTCTTAAAGTTAATCCGTGTTTCTTTGCTAGCTTAGTTATTTAGTTGAATTAAATTCTTTTGCTCTTGCACAAATCAGTAAAAACCCCCCACCTTTAGTTTTTTCTCTTAGTTTATCTTTTAGTAGTAATTTTATTAATTAAATATCATTCCCTGTGATCGACACCCGACATACCAAAGCTATCCTATAATCTAACTAGGTACACTTCCTATAAGTGTATAATTAGCTAAGTAGTTAGGTTTATAAATTTAAAGCTAGATAGGTATAAAAAGTGCACATCAAGTTATTGGCGCCGTTTCGGGGGAACTACTTATTTGATTTTTATTTTAATTGCTTTTAGTTAGTCGATCCTTTTTGTGGGGTAAAAACCGCAAAAAATTATTTTTCTGCATTGTTCTGTTTTTCTGTGAAATCAGCTTCCACGACGTGGCAATTTAATTGCCACCACGTGGGCACTGTTCATTTTTTAGTTTTTCTTTTATTTGTTTTTTTTCGTTTTACACGTGTTTTTCTAGTTTTCTTTTAACAGGAAAGATGGGGGACATCACCACCATGGCAATGAATGAGTACAAGCGACATATAAAGAATGACAACAGACGGGGTCTTAATCCACCAAAAATCCCAACCACTATAAAGTTCGAACTCGCAGGACACATAGTTGGCATGCTTAAGGAACTACCTATTTATGGGAAGGAGCACGAGGATGCTTATGAGCATATAGAAGAGGTGGTGGAAATTTCACATTATTTTAATGCACCAAACGTGAGTAAAGATGCGGTGACGCTTCGACTTTTGTTGGTCACATTGAAGGGTGAAGCTAAGGAATGGTTAAAACCATTATTCTTTGGAGAAATCACGACATGGGTTGATTTTCAGTTTGAGTTCATAAACCAGTTTACCCCTCTTTCGAAAGTGGCGAAGCTTAAAAGAAACATATTCAATTTTCAACAACTAGAAACGGAGTCACTATATGGAGCTTGGGAGCATTACAAGAGATTGTTACGACATTGCCCTCAACATGACTACAATTTGCAACAAGAAATCTCAATATTTTATGATGGAATCAATGTGTGCACTCACCAACTTCTAGACTCACAAGGGCACGTGACAATGAAGGATCTGACAACAAATAAAGCTTTAATTGAAGAATTTTCTAAGAATTCAAAAGAGTATCACAACTCAAGGGAGGATTTTACTAGAGAAAAATCATTTAAGGATGAAGGTCAAGATGCTATCAGTGCAGTAATTGCAAAGCTCAACGCAATGGAAGAAAATATCATGAAAATGGGAGGATCAATTCAAGATAGATGTATAGCTTGTGCAGGACCCTATTCTACTAAGGATTATGAATTGGAGTACAAAAGAGATAGATATGCAAAAGAAATTCATCAACTTAAGCATGATCTTTACCAAATAGAGCACGTCCAATCCGAGAAAGTATATGTTCTCAACATTTCCCTCAATATGAATTCAATGTGCAACAAGAAATCTCAATATTTTATGATAGATTTAATCTGTGCACTCGCCAACTTCTAGACTCGCAAGGGCCCATGACAAGGAATGATCCGAAAAGAAATAAAGCTTTAATTGAAGAGTTCGCTAAGCATTCAAGACAATATCACAACTCAAGGGGGGATTTTACTAGAGAAAAATCATTTAAGGATGAAGGTTAAGATGCTATCAGTGCAGTAATTGCAAAGTTGGACGCAATGGAAGAAAATATCACGAAAATGGGTGGATCAATTCAAGATAGATGTGTAGCTTGTGGAGGACCCCATTCTACTAAGGATTGTAAATTTTATTACAAGAGAGACAGAGATTCAAAATAAATTTAACAACTTAAGCATGATCTTTATCAAATAGAACAAGTCCAATCCGAGAAAATATCTTCTCTCGAGTCAATGCTCTTTAAATTTATGGAAGCTAGCGAAAAATGACATGATGCTACAGATGCAACACTTAGAGAACAACAAGAATATATCTTGAGCACCTACACGCATATCGTACAATTAACAAATCTTATGCAAGAAAAGCTACCAGATTCACCTTCAAGAAAAACTGACCAATCCAAATGTACAAGTCATGGCTATTTATACAGAAGAAGAAGAAGAATTGGATCATATGGAGCAAACCATGTCTGACAAGGTTCGATTATGCCTCTTAGCCAGATCATTCAATTGTTGTGTCCTAAGAGGAGTCAATTGTGAAACTATTCCACATTCCTTTAGATAGTCATGGAACTCGATACTAAGATACTATCCACCTCTATCGGATCTAAGCATCTTTATTTTCCTGTCCAATTGATTCTCGACATCTTGTTTAAACTCTTTGAACTTTTCAAAGGTTTCTGAATTATGTTTGATTAAGTAGATATAACCATATATGTTATAATCATAAGTGTAAGTCACATAGAATCGATTAGCATCCCTTGTGGATGATCGGAAGGGTCTACACACATATGTGTGTATGAGATCCAACAAACCTTCACCTCTTTCACAAGATCCATTGAAATTCGATTTTTTTCATCTTTCCTAAAAGACAAGATTCACATGTATCAGCTTATCTTAGGTCAAATGATTCCAACACTACATCCTTTTGGAGTCGGGCGATGTGTTTATGATTAATGTGTCAAAGACGACAATGCCACAAACATGCTTTGTCTATACCATTATATGAATCAATATGAAACACATTATTGCCTAAATTATCAACACACATCACAGTTTCATACACACCATCACAAGGTAAAGCTATAACATAAAAAACACCATTTTTATAAGCGGAAATAGAACCAATCAAATCATTAAATGAATATCTAAACGCTTGTCTGAACAATGGATGAAAAGAGATAACGTTTCTAGTCATTTCTAACAAGTAGCAACAATTTACTAAATCTAAACTAACACCATTACTAAGAACTAGACTATAAACTCCAATCTTGGTAACAGGAGAAGATCGCCTATTCCCCATGATCAAGTTCATTCTACCGTGCTCCACCTCCTCACTTCTTCTTAGCCCCTGCAAATCAAAACAAATTTGAAATCCACACCATGTATTAAGGACCCAAGAATGAGAATATGATGAGTTATTAGATGAAATAATGAATATACATGCAGAAGTTCGCTTCACTTTTCCATCATTGATATCTTACAGATACTTCAGACAGCTTCATAACCAATGCCCCTAGTCGTTGCAGTAAAAGCAAATAGCCTATTTGGGATCAAAAGAGGGGGGGTGATCATAACTTGACTTCCCTTTAGGGCCACTATTAGATGAACCTGCATGAGTCTTTCGCTTCCATTTTTGCTTGGAAGGACCTTTCCTCTTTTTACCCTTTCCATGTCTAATGGCTAGGATGGGAGAACTAGCAGGAGTGGAGGCTATACTTTTTCCCTTCATTCATGCTTCAGTTATCTTCAAAAGATTATGCAATTGAGCCAAGGTGTTCTCACTGTTGTTCAGATGATAGGTTAGAATGAACTGATCATAATAACTAGGTAATAAGTTTAGGACTATGTCAATAGCCAACTCCTCATCAAAATGCACATTCATCTTAACAAGGTGCTCCACGTAATGTTGCATTCTTTGCAAGTGGCCACAGACAGATGCTACCTCCTTTATCTTGCACGCCATGAGGGACTTGACCACATCATACTTTTCTTTACGAGCTCGCTTATGGTACTTTTCCATAAGGTCCTTGTTCATCTCGTAGGTCCAGTAATCCTCATAAAACCTTTGCAGCTCAAGGGTTATGGTGGCTACCCTGATGCAAGCAAATTTTGTTGCATCATCGTATTGCTTTTGGTAGGAGGCGTATTCTTCAGGAGTTCGAGATCTAAACAAGGAATAACCAGGTAGGATCATATCAACGATAGGGTCCCTTTAGTATATACAGTATACTATTTGGAAATCCCAGTTTAAAAACCTCACTAAATCCAGCCTAGGCATTACTCCCCAAAGTAGATCAAGCAGTATAACGAGTGGAATCATTGATAAATCTTACTTCTAAGTTCCTAGAAATGACTTATAACTACAATTATAAATTAAACGGAAGCCGAGTAAGTGTATCTCACTTACAGAATACTATTGACGAGAACCGGGATCTCCTACTCGAAGGCTACTACTCAGATGAGTATTCAGGGGCATCGTAGGGGTTCACCGCAGACTATAATGAAGGAAAAAGGGGCTAAGTACCTAAAATTTCATAGCAAAATCGACTGAGAGGTGTGAGGATTGGGGAAGGAATGAGTTGCTATTTATAGATGGGTTCCTTAGGATACGCGTCGTTAAACTTGGTGGCACTCCGCACACAGGGTGGCGTGGCTCCTCAAGCCTTCTGACACGTATCATGAATTGGGTGGGGCTTCGTAGCAGCTTCTAGAACCTTTTGCGCGTCGCGCACACGCGTGCCGAATTTTAGATTTTCAAAATTACGTATCTTCTTCATACGAACTCCGTTTTGACGTTCTTTATATCCACGCGTAGCTCTCGGCGAGATCTACAAATTTTGTTTAGACTCCGTCAGCTAATTTTGAATTTATATTTTTCACATAGGCTTAGACTGTTAAAGTCCGTATGAAAAGCATAACTCTCTCATCCAGTGTCCGTTTTCGAAAAACTTTTTATCGTCAAACTCCTAACAACAAGATCTTCAACTCTCATTTAGATCATCTTGGCTAAAAGTCGAATGATCTAAAATTTAAATTTTCAGCAGAAGACTGCTATGACAGATCTTATAAAAATCATAACTTCTTCTCACGAAGTCAGATTTGGACGCTCTATATATGTACGCTCTCGTTTTAATGATTACTACGACTCTCATTTAGATTACTAAGGCTAAAAATTAATTTATCAAAAATCTATTTTTTTACAAGACGCACAGCCGTGTCGGTTTAATTGCGGAACTTTGAAGAAGCATAACTTCTTCATATAAATTCGGATTTGAATGCTCCTTATATCTTTGGAATCCTTATGACGTATACTACAACTAGGTTAATATTATTTGTCCTAAGTAATCTTTTATCTTCGACGCGTATTTTAATTTAATTTAATTTAATTATTAAATATTCATTTAATTTGCACATAATATCCTATATAATATGTAAGAATGCAAATATATGAATACTCATTTCTTATTCATTCATAGAAAGACTACAATAGTTGACCAAAGTGATTACAAACTATGACCTAATCTAGCAGGAAACGCGGGCATTACAAATGTCGAGCATAAAAAACCAAAGCAATCTAAAAACTACATTGCACCCACATAGTCATCATGAGAACCACATCCAAAGCATTCTTTTTCATCGAAACATGGCCAATGTTTCAACCCAAATAAAAAAATATATAACTAAACTGAGTAACACAAAACAAATTGTTAGTCGTTTCATCATAATAAATGAATAAATGACCAATACCTACAAGATGATTCGAACAAACATGGCATACAATCGAACCCATGTTCACACCTCAATTGATCAAATTATATCTAGTAAGTTTTTTATATAAGATATGTACAATAACTTTCCTAAGGGTCTCATAGGTGATGGCTTTCAAAGATTCAGATCATTAGAGCATATGTCATAATTATCAAAATATTTAAACACTGTCATATACTATAAATTTCTTACATAACTTCAATCATGAAAACCCATAATGCATTTTTCTTGTATCCTTTTAATGTTAGAAAACTTGTTGAATTTCATTCTTGATAAATCATCACTATCAACTTCCTTAGAAAAAGATGTTAGATAATAAGTCCACAATCAAAAGTTATGTACAACACATAAAACATATACATATGAAATTATATACAATTAATTTATAAACAACAAGAAAACATACTTAAAGGACACAAAAAATTGAATATGGTAAGATAAAGGCATGTAAGAATATTCATTGTCCTAAGATTTTTTTTCTGATGTAGGTTCTATATACATGATAGAAATTTAAAGCCATAGAAATTTTGAATGTGTTTAGATGGTTCTATGTCCGCATGAAACTATCATTTGTTGACATAATCATCTAGAGAGTTAGTTTAAAATTTATAACTTGAAATGAAGCTTTAATGGAGTTTTAGCTTGTGTTATGTTTTTAATTGCTTTCTAATCTATTCGAACCTTAATTCCTAGCGTTAACCAAATTTAAGTCATGAATTTTATTCATATTTTATGGTTAAGAATCATCAATAAAGCTTATATCATGTTTGTTAGCTAATTGAATGTATCTATTGAATTTTAGTGTGAGTTTTGGGTCACTTAACAAAGTTTTCAGATTAATATTTGTAAGACACATGTAGATTCATTGAATTTAGTGCTTGATCATGTTATTAAGTTCTTAATGTGATCATTAATTAATTCATGTAAACCTAAATGCAAGTCAAAGGTGAAAACCGAAACTAGTGATCATTCCAAGTTTTGAAGTATTAAAATGCACTTTCCTAAATGATCACATTAATCCATGATTCAATGATGTTAATGTTGGAAATAGTGTTCAATGTCATTAACCGTTTGGTAATATTTCTAATTATAACATGGTTGTTTTTGGGTTGGCCTCAAAACACAATTGGCAATATAAAATTGGAAAAAAAAATAAGTTATTAATTTATTAAGTGATTAATAAATTAATTGGAAATTAATTTGGAATTAATTAAATAGTTTTAATTAATTAAAAGTGTAGGAACCCATTTGAACGATCGACTTGTGCGTAATAATATGATCTTGAGATTTAACGATAAGAAAATATACGAAGAACAAAACAAGATGAGTAATCCGATGATTTTAATAGAAAGAGAAGTTACAACTATGAAGAACACTTCGGTGGGAGGAATCCTAACTCAGAGTTTCATCTAACTAAAACAAAAGACTATATTTTAGGTGCATACTAATAAAAATGATCATCCATTTCTATTTATAGAGAGATATACCTTACAAACAATAAAATGGAATAAAATAACCTAACTTATCACTCATAATTTGTGGAGCATTTCCACGCTCCAACAATATCTCCCTAAATGCTCACAAATGATGAGGGATACAAATACAATGATAAAAGGCTAAAATACATAGTTCGTCAACCGAAAATCAAGAGCGACAAGTCATAAAAAATCTTCATAGAGCCAAGATCGCGAAACAATTTTGTTGATCAGGCGCAACTGCAGTGCCAAATTTGCGAAGAGGAGTATGATGTCCGACTGTGGTATGGAGGATCATTGGTCCTAAGACACTGATCCAAGGAATACTGGTCGACGGACTTGGATTAAAGGGGAATCATTATGTGAAGAATTATAAAATTCTTCCAATATAATCAGCAAGAAGAAATCCATTGTGACGATCGAAGCTTCAATAAATCCTTGAATAATCTCTTTTGCGAAGACAATAAATGAAATCATATAAAAAGTATTCTTCACAAAAGTGCTTCTGATAATGGGTTGTTGTGGTAAAAACTGGTGTTAAAGAAAAATAATTGGTTTGCAAAAAAATAATTGGTTTTCAGAGTGTTTAAAAAAATGGTTTTAAAAAAATGGTGTTAAAAAGATAATTGGTTTTAAAAAAAATGGTATTAATAAAAAAAATTGGTTTTAAACTAAAAGAAAAGAATAAATTGGTATTAATAATAATAATAATAATAATAATAATAATAATAATAATAATATTATTATTATTATTATTATTATTATTATTATTGTTATTATAATAGTAGTAATAATAATAATAATAATAATAATAATAATAATAATAATAATAAGGTATTTGTTAGGCTTTGATGTTTTAGCGGAAAACAAAATTGGCGAAAATAAAGAAAATAGTAATAAATAAAATAGGATTAAATTGGTGTTAATTAAAAAAAAGCTTTAAAAAATAAAGGGGGATACATTTTTAAGAAGGGTGAAGGAGTAAGACTGAGGAGGCAGAGATGAGATGGGAGGAATAATTACTGGGGAGGCCGAGATGAGAGGGGATGGTGGCTACCGAAGAAGGAGGTCTCCGGTGAATGTGAAGGTCGGGGAGTGTACCAGAGAGGTGTGTAGGGGTGGACTCTGGTGAGATATGAGGAGGGCTGGGAAGAGGTTGTATGCGAGGAGTGGGTGGTTTGCAAGGAGATGAAGCGAAGAACAGGAGGGGATCTCCGGTATTCTATAGATCTGCGGTGTCAGATCTCCAGTCTGCGAGGGACCGCAGAGGCTTCGCATATGAGTACCTTCAGCAGAATTCCGATGTAACCTTATCTCTTCGGTATGGATTCAACTTCGGTCATATTTTGGTCTTCGGTGTTGGGAACTGAGGATGAGTAGGCTGACGACGAAAAAGGCCATTTATGTCTTTGTGTTTATCAAAGGAAATCTTTTCTAAATCATATAGCGATAAGGTGGGGTGTTGGGAAAGGTAAAAAGTAGCGGAAAGTATGAGAGAGAAAGGCAAAAAGTAAGGGACAAGGTATGGGTTTAAAGGTAAAAGGTTGCTTGTCACATGGAAATTGTCGGGAAAACATAGGCAATGAATTAAATGGTGGTGTACTCTTTTATTTAAAAAGAGGAAAGGACGTATCATCTTTCAAATTCCTTCAAGACTTTTATCAAACATTAATCAACTTCAAAGAAAGAACAAGAACACCATACCATGTGAATGAAGATAATGAATTCAAAAGAATAAGTTGATGATGTATTGAAGAAAAATCCTATGTATCTCTATAATACCCAAGATGTTGTGTCTTTATTCCATAGCATAAGATTCGTGGAGCAGAATCTTCAATTGTTTTAGACAAGAAATATCATCTTCCTTCTTCTTTTTCTTCAACAGCAAGATAAAAACTTCTTAAACTTGGATTTTCAGCAGAAATTTGAACAAAATAGCTACAACATTTATTATTGAAAGCTTGAAAAAGCTTGAATCAACAATTCAAAAATCGAAAACTCATCATAAAAATTTCCGGTTGCGGACCCAAAAATTCTTGTATGAAAATCGAAAATCACAAGATGAAAGTACTCGATCGGGAGTCGTTCCCTTGAAATAATCGCTCAAATCTTCAAGGTACGGCTCTGATACCAATTGTAGTAACCCATTTGAACGATCAGCTTTTGTGGAATAATATGATCTTGATATTTAACGATAATAAAATATATGAAGAACAAAACAAGATGAGTAATTCGATGGTTTTAATAGAAATAGAGGTTACCACTATGAAGAAAACTTTGGTGGGAGGGATCGCAACCGAGAGTTTCTCTCTAACTAAAACAAAAGAATACATTTTAGGTGCACACTAATAAAAATGACCATCCCTCTCTATTTATATAGAGGGATACCTTACAAATAAAAAACGAAGTAAAATAACCTAACTTATCACTCAAAAAATGTGGAGCATTTCCATGCTCCAACAAAAAGGATTGAATATTAATTAAATACTAGAGATTAATTGAAATATTGTAGAAGCCTCCAGAAAGAGGTAGCGGACAGTTTTGGAGATCTCTGGATAGGGATAAGGTAGGTTTTCGATAAGGTAAGGATTATACTGGAAAATTTGAATTTGGTTAAGGATTTATCTGCTGCCTATAAATAGATTGCAAAAGGATCAAACCTTAGTTGTTGATTCTCTCTTAGAAACCATCCACTCTTCCCTTCTCTCTCATATAGTCAAAAATCATAACCTTTCCGTTAGGGTTAGTGATTTTTGAGTAACCTATCAAAGGGGTTTTCCTTATTTACTTTTTCGAGTTTTGGGTCTGACTACATTAGCAGGATTCTTTGTTAGGTCCTTCATCCATTGCTAGATCTGGCAATTACAAGGTCTTAATCCAAGCAACAAGAGGTTGGTATTTTATCCTTCTTTAGTCTGATTTTAAAGCATGTTGCTATAACTAGTAAAACCTAAATCCTAGGGTCCATGTACACATAAGTATTTTTTTTTGTTGCCTTAATCGTGTGTGTATATATGCATAGAAAACACAACAATAGTATCAAAGCCTTAATCGTGTGTGTCTATATCTACGATGAACATGGTGCGCCCCCTGATGGACGTGGCATGTCTTTAAAAATTTTGGATATTTCTAATTTTTCGAATTCTAGGGATAAACCCTTTGATTAAAATATTAGTTGAATTATTTAAATATGAATATTCAATCATAGTTTAGCTCTAAATATTATTTAAATACGAATTCGAATCTACATATTTAAATTAGAATATAAATTTGGATATTTAATTTAAATGTTTTTTAAAAAGAGAATTAAATTAGAATAGTTAAAAGATAAAGATATAATTTTTAAATGTTTAGGATAAGTTTTTATTTGTATTTATGATTCTTAATGAGGTCAGTTTTTTAAAGCTAATAGCTTACCTTGCTCACCACCTCTTTGCATTTGAGAGTGGACTTACTGAAAGGGTTTGATTGGATAATGCTCAAAATTTGAAGTATTGACTAAAAGTAATAAAAAATCCCTTATTATATTAAAAACATAAGTCATGTGCTACCCATGAAGACACATATTTTGTTCATATTTTGGTGATGGAGCGTGTATGGTTAACTGGCACGTCATTGTGAGAATATAAGTTAAAATGTTTTGTCACTCATAAAGTTATTATGTTGATAGGGTATGTGTGGTAAACTTACACATCAAAGTGAGAATAATTTGTATTGATGGTCACATGGTTTCGCATGGTTGATTCAGCATTTGTTATGTGATTTGTGACATTTCCATCACAGAATCGAGAGGATCACAATCCAAGATTAATATGTCAATGACTGTCAATGAAACTCAAATAATCTAGGAGTACCAAAGATTTTGAAACTGTCAAGGTGTATTGCTTACCTAAATAGTTTTGTGGTGTGTTTACGGCATCCCTCTACATGTTACTAAGACAAATATAGATCCTAGCCTTAATTAATCATTCATTTAAGGTTAACAATTATTGTAAGGATTAAATAAAACTAATTAACTTTCGTCTTGTATATTTCAAATGAGAACAACAACAACTTTCCTCCTCCCCCTTCTCCACTTCATTCCAACTTCTCACTTCTCTCAGTACTTTCAAGAGAGAAACTCATTGGTCCAAACCATTTGGACCGCATTCGTACTTTAAGGATCACCTTGAGGTACAAGGGAAAAGATTATGTCCTTGAAAACGATCTCCTTTACACTCCTCCGAAAAGGATGTGGCTACCTATAATAAGCATTACGATAAATCAACGAAAGTTGTTTACCTCATGTTGGCTATCATGTCTTACGAGCTTCAAAAGAGCTTTGAAATCCTTAGGGAGTACGACATAAATGAGCATCTTAAGGAAATGTTCCAATAGCAGGCTCGATAAGAAAGGTTCGAGATCGTGAAATCCTTGAAGGCTTGTAAACATCAAGATGGTACTTGTGTATGTACACACATTTATAAAATGAAGTCATACATGGAAAAATTGGGGAACTTGGGTGTCGAGTTTCCATAGGAGTTGGACATTGATATTGTCCTCGACTCGCTTTCTAAATATCTTCAATTCATTATGAACCATAATATAAACAATCTCGACAAGACCTTAATGGAACTTCATGGCATGTTGAAAATTGCCAAATGTAGTGTATCATCCGGAATCTAGAAGGTCAATTATGGAAATAAAAACCTCATTTCTAAAGGCCAACTCGTCGACTTTGGGGGAGGAAAGTCGATGTGTTGGAAGTAGTGGTCACGCGTATTTTTGAAGACCAACTCAACGAGTTGGAGAGCACCAACTCAACGAGTTGGACGTGGTTTGGGAAACCCTAATTTCAGGATTTTGCACCCTATTTAAACAACTTAAATCCCATATGTTGGCCTCATTTCCAGCCACCATTGTCCTAAACCCTAACCTCGAAACCCTAAGGCATTTTTGAGTGTTGTGATCCATTTTGAGTGCCTTGGTGGTGTGTTTGAAGCCATTGGAAGGGAGGGAAGCTTGGTGAGAGTTGGTGATACAAGAAGGAGCTGCTAGATCTCGAATCTTTGCTTCATTTTCGACACTTTTCTGGTAAAAAGTCCCAATCTTGATTTGTGAATTCGTAGATCTCCTTCTTAGGGTTCTTTTTCATGTTTTGGTCCAGTTGGAGTAGTTGTTGGGAGTTGGATGTCCCATTTGGACAAACCCTTTTAGATCTATGGTTTCTATGGAGCTCTTATGGCATAAAGCTGCCAACTTTATGGTCTTAAGGGCCCCATGCATCCATTAAGCCCTTATTATGGTCTCTTTTAAGCTTTTAAGTTCCCTCTAACCTTGCATGTGAGTAAAGTTGAAGACTTTACGTGACCTTTTGGTTTTTAAGGTCCAGATATGTGTTCATGGGTTCTATCTTGAAGTTATGGTGGTATTTTGGATTAAGACATAAACCTTTTTGGATTAGGGTTGAGCTTAATGCCTGTGGGGTGGTTCTTAATGGGTAAAGATGGAAATTTTACCCTTCTAGACGTATTTTCAGTCTAGATCTGGAAGATAGGGCTTCGGTTTGAAGAATAGTGGCTTAATGCATTAAGTGGGTTGGCTGATCGAAGAACTCGACGAGTTCTTAAGGGAACTCCGTGAGTTGGGTTGGGTTTTTCCCGATTTTGTTGAAAAAGGAGGAACTCGAATAGTTAAAGGGGAAACTCGGCGAGTTGGATCGAAATATCGCGATTCTGTGCTTAGTGGAAACTCAGCGAGTTTTGGGATAACTCGACAAGTTGAGTCAACTCGGAGCGTTGACTTTGACTTTTGACTTATGCTTGTTTATGGTAACTTGAATTGTATTCGAAGGAAATATGGGCTTAGGATAAGACCCATATGGGATCGGGCCCAATTAGCAAAATTGGGCTATTAGTGGGCTTTTATGGATCTTATAGTTTTGGGCCTTATTGGTTTTGGGCTTGATCCTTGGTTGTGAGTCTTGATGGGCCAGGGGTAAAATGGTCATTTTACCCCAAGTTTGGATTATGTATCATGGTTTGGATTTCAGTTGCTAATTGGATGTTGTTTGGGTATTGATAGTTTGGGAAGTCGTCAGGTTAGTAGCTAAGGTTTCGTGTAGTGAGCTTCAGCATTCAAGGTGAGTCTCGTCACTGTCCTATGGGTCGAAGGCACCAATGCCAGCCCATTTGGTTTATGTATTGCAGGAAGACTCGAGGGTTAGCCCTGGGCATTATGTATGAAAGACCAGGAGGCGGCTCCTGGCACACTATATGCTAATTAGATAAGCAGAGTAGATTGTATGCTAGTTGTCTTTATGATGCTTGCATGGAAGACCCGGAGGTGGCTCCTGGCACTTGTCTCTAAGACCTAGTGTTGTGGCCCCCGGCTTGGCAAGAAATACCACGAGGTGGCTTGTGACATAATGGCAAGACTATGTGCGACACATAGCACCTTTACTGATTATGTTATATGAATGATATGTATGGCTCGCGCTTATGTATGACTCGTATGGATTGTTGGATATGTATGCTATGTGGTATTTGGGGAACTCACTAAGCTTTGTGCTTACGGTTTTCAGTTTTGTTTCAGGTACTCCATTTTTCAAATGAAAGAGCTTGGGACGATCGCAGCGCGTATACCCGTGTTTTCCGCAATTCGTGATCTTTGGGATTGCACTCTGATAATTCTTTTAATTGAAATTCTTTTCAATGTTTGAACAAAGTTACGATAGTGTTTTGATTATATTAAAACTGAAATTTTTACCTTGGATTTTAGGGTCGTTACATGTAGCCTGCTTAAAACTAAAAGCTCCACTACTCTTGCTTTTGTCTTAGCCATTTGGACATGGTGGTGCTACCAAGAAGAAGAGGTTTTCTCATCCGAAAGAAAAGAGAAAGGCCATGTTTGGATCTTCCAACCAAGGTCTTAAGCGGAAAGTCGATTCTGAGATAGCTCCCAACACTAACCCCAAAGAGGCCATCTGTTTTTACTACAATGAAAAGGGTCATTGTAAACAAAGCTTCCCAAAGTACCTGGAGGATCTGAAGAGGAACAAGGGCAAGGGGATTCAAACCTCAAATATTTTTATGATTGAACTCTATAGTATGTCAACTTCTAGTTCTTGGTTTCTTGATACTGGATGCCGTACTCACATTTGCTCGGATTTGTAGGGGCTAATGGAAAGTAAAAGCTTTAAGCATGGGGAGTAGAACTTGATCATGGAGAACAGACGCACTGCAGCTGTTACAAGGATCGGCGAATAAAATTTCATGCTTAATAATGGTATTTCATTTAGTTTATTAGATTTTTTCTACTCGCCTGGCATGGATAGAAACATTATTTCTTATTATGCATTGTGTATGGATGGTTTCGCTTTTTATTTGATAACAATAATGGTGATACTTTTATTTATAAAATTGGTTCTTTTATTTTCAAAAATAGTTCTTGTAATGGAATATATGAAAGTGTTGTTTGTATTGGTAACCCTAATATATAATGTTAAATGTTGGTTCTTCCAATGGTGTATTGGACAAATCGTGCTTATGGAATTATTGTCTTCGCCATATGTGATTCTTGCTTGGTTGACAAGATGACAAAGGCGCCTTTAACAGGAAAATGTGAAAGAGGCGGTGATCTATTTGACCTAATCACCGATATATGTGGACCATTCAGATTCGCCACAAAGCATGGTGAGTGATAATGTGTGACTTTTACTAATGAATTTAATTAAAAAGATATATCTACTTAATGAAGCATAAGTTAGAGACCTTTTAAGAGTTCAAAGAATTCCAAAAAGAAGTTGAAAACACATTAGGAAAAAAGATCAAGATGCTTCGATCCGACATGGATGGAGAATACTTGAGTCTTGAATTTATTGATCATCTGAAGGATTGTGGAATAGTCTCACAATTTTACCCTCCCAAAACACCACAAATTAATGGTGTTGCCTAAAAAAGAAATAAAATGCTATTAGATACGATTCGATATATGATGACTCGAGATACACTTCCAATAAGTTTCTAGGGTTATGCCCTAGAAACTGTTGGATTAGTGTCTAAGTCCATAACTATATTTGGTATGTACTTGACCCGATTGGCATGGTCCATTTGGGTTGCATGGCATCATGCATTTGGATAGACTAAAATGAGAGAAATAACACTTAAGGTTTATCAATATATTATAAGTTCTAATATATTAATAAGATTATTTAATTAGTATTGATCAAGAATTAATTTGGAATTAATTAAGTGATCAAAAGGAGATTAATTAAATATATGGGTTGATTGTGTAAATCATCCATACTTGTATAGTGGGCTAATGCTCCATGGATTATCAAGTTAGGCTAAAACCCATAGGATGCTCCATGGTGTTTTTGTACCCATGGATCATGGAAATGAAAGGCCATGACAATTAGGGTTTACATGGTGTAACCCTAATTGTGACACACTATATAAGCATCTTATTCTTCCCAAAAATCGGCCACTATGAAGGAATGATGAGGGCTAGCCGATTTCATGAATGTCTCATTTCTCTCAAGTTATTCTAAGTGTATTTGGTGTTGTGTGAACCATTTGAGGTTTCACACTTGAGGCACTAGGCTCTTAAGCTCCATGGAATCAAGCTACATCAAAGAGGTATGAAATTCTACTAGAATTTATATTATATGTTCTTCATATTATGCTAGTTAGAACAATACCTTGGAGAAATTGATATTTGCATGTATAATAGAGAAAACATAGATCCAATTTATTTAGGGTTGCATGTACACTTAGGAGTGTTAGAATGCTCAAAACCCTTCAGTGGTATCAGAGCCTAGGCTTGTTTTCTTGTTATACTTGCAAAATTGGCTGAAAAATCGAAGTTTGTTGCTGTCTGCTCAGCAGACTCACCGAGTCCATGAAGGGACTCGACGAGTCGAAGGCTAAACTCATCCAACTCGCCGAGTTGGTTCATGCACTCGACGAGTTGGACCCCCAGACAGCATATCTTCAACTATTTTGCCTGGAATTGGACTAGGAACATTACCCTAAGCTATTTTTCAACTTATAAACCTGTTTTTGATGTCGTAATGTTCATGCTAATCCAATTTCAAAGATAATTGTCAATAGATTCATGTTTTGTATTAGTTTAATGGTTAGGCTAATTACATGAAAAATTTTGATTGAATTATCTTGTTCTTATGAGTTGCTTAGATTAATAGAAAAGTTATGTGAAATTGTTGTTTTCAATCCAAATTAATCTAAGAGTTGGTTCTAAAATGTGTTTTTTTAACTTGTCCTCAAGTTATATGAAAAGTCACATTTAAGATTCATAAAACTTATAAATATTTCCATAGGTTATGAATAAAGAAAAGTCATATTCTTTTAATAGTTTAAAGTCTTCCATAACTTGTCCTCAAGTTATGGAACTTGAAGAGTTTTTTGAATTAAAACTACTTTAAATACATAAGTTACGGAATTGAATAGTTTTGAATAGTTTCAAAACTTGCCCTCAAGTTTTGGAATTTGTAAAGTTTTCCCTTATGACTACTTTAATTCCAAGTTAAGCCCTTAGAATTTTAAAAGTTAAAATTCAACCCTTATACTTTATAGTATTATAAGTTAATAATATATATATATATATATATATATATATATATATATATATATATATATATATATATATATATATATATATATATATATATATGTATATATATATATATATATATATGTATGTATAAGAGCAAGTCAGTCTTACCGTTAGTAGGCCTCATTCACAAAGCCGGTCTATAAGGGGGTATAAGGTTACTGCCTATAAAATGGCAGTTTAATGGGTGTCCACTCTCACCCACCGCTTCCTTGACTGATGGAGGGTCGTTTGCCGAACGGGTAGGACAAGGACTAGAATTCTCCCTTCATTAAAAGTATTAATGATAAATACTAAGTAACTAAACTTTTATAAATTCTCAATCTTAGTTACTTAGGAAAATGTGAATTTGGTGCTAACCCATGAAATTACACTTTACACTTTGCTTAAGTCGGTTAGTGGAGCGCGTGTGGGTAACCGGCACACTAGTTGGATTTAACAAGGTAGGCAAAGGGTAACTTAATGTTTATCATAGTATCGGTGGAGCGTGTGTGGTTAACCGGCACATCGATTGAGGGGTAAATATTAAGGGTACCAAGTATATTTGCATGGTTATTCACACCTTGTTTTGTGATCCTCGGCATCCCAGTCACAAAATTTGAGAGGGCACAATCGAGATTGAAACATGCCATTGAACAGTTCAATGAATCTCAAAAGATCTAGGAGTTTCAAATTCAAGTAAAACCTAATTAAATTATTTCGTTTTCATGGTGGAAATTGGTGAATCGTCATTCGCCTACCTTCAAATATTTTATAGCTTGGATTACGGCATCCCTCTTCCAAGTTATAAAAGTATTGTGTTGGGTTCTAGCCTTAATATTTCATATTGGGTGTTATATTAAGGACTTTTAATCAACTATCTTCTATACCTCCCAAAAGATGTCTAGTTCAGACATCTATGATCTTCCCAAATCTCTTGGAACTTCACTTCCTCCACCTCCTCCAATTATTCTCTCTAACCCACAAGTTTAAGGTCACTCAAGCCCTATTGGCAAGCAAGGTCTATGTGTGATTGCATCTTGGAGATGAAGTCACATATTGACAAGCCGGGAGAGGTGGGTGTCAAAGTCTTAAGAAACTTGGATGTTCAATCACTTTCTAAGTCATATAGTGAGTTTCCTTGGGACTACTATGAAACAGACTGTGACATGACCCTTAATGATCTTATTTATTTGCTAGGTGTTGCTGAATCAGCAATAATTTGGAGTACTGGTAAAGCAAATTTGATTAGAAGATCAACTTCCCAAACTTCCATGGACATTGACAATGGTAACATTGAAAATCCAGAAAAGCTTTCTCTTCTCAATAGAAAGGGATCGGCCATAGTCAAATCGGTTTACCAATGTTAAAGAGAAAGGCTAAGTCTGAGATAGTTCTATGTACCATTCCCAAAGGGTCCATATGTTTCTATTGCGAAAAGAAGCGGCATTGGTTGCGAAGCTGCCCTAACTACCTGAAAGATCTGAGAGAAGATATAGTCAAAAAGTTTGACTCTACTTCAGGTAAGTCCACTATCTAACTCTTTTAAGTTCCTATTTGGTGGTTCTTATTACATGATGTGACTGGGTCACATGTTGAATTTTTAAGAATCTAAGAAAGGAGAGGAAGCTTAAGCTGATTCTGATCGCGAAGATGGACTTCGATCGCATGGCTCGACGATCAGAATTTTGAGTTGTTGCTTAAGAGTTGTGATAGATTGCTTAGGAATAGATAACAACATAGTTTTTCATATGCATTTGCATTGTAAGGATAAGTTTTTTTTCCGCAAGTTTTAAAATAAAGGAAAATATTTGATTTTATTTACTTAAGTATCCTTACAATGGCATTTGTGAAAAATTGTTGTTTATATGGTTCCATTGATAGCAATATTGGAAAATGGATTTGATTCTTTCGTTTGTGGTAGTGTCATAGTTTACCAAATAAGGAAAGATTCTCATCAACCAAGTTTCAGTTGGATAGAAACTTGGAATCATGCAAGTTGTATAGTATGGTGAATGAGAATTTTCATCTTTGGAAAATTAAGACTAATACCTTGTTCACATGTATTTGTGAGTCAAGTGAAGGACTAAGGGATCGAGTACACATGTGTGTGCACTGGTCAAGTCCACCACAAAAGATCGATAAGACTATTCGTCATGATTTACTAAATTTTAGTAAATATGATTATACTTACAAGTTTAAGTATAATTCTGAAACATTGGAAAAGTTTCGATGTATGGCAGAACGAATGAGAAGAATCAAATTAGGCAGAAAGATAAAAGCTTCTCAAATCTGAAAAGATGGGAGAGTACTTTAGTATCATGTTTTATGATCATTATGAAACCCTATCACAATTGATCCTCTAAGGACATCTTAGTGCATTCCTATGGCCAAGAAGATAAGTCATGAATTGTTGAAATGGTTAAATCAAGAAGATGAGTCATACATCATTCCAAAACAAGTCTTAGAGTCATACTCCAAGATTGTAGCTTGAGCGACACATCTTAAAGAAGGTTTATTAACACTTGTCAAATGTAGGAGTGAAATGTGTTCTACTCTTGTACATTTGAAATTGGTAAGTTGTGATGTTTTGGATAAAACAAAGACCAACTAAGGCCAATTGTGTGAAGTGTTTTTCTTGATAAGAATCCGCACTATCTCTTAAATATTTGGCAAGAGAGTCTTATATGTCAAGAGGACAGTGGGAGTCTAAAAGATCTTGAAAGAGTCTAATCAAGAATAAAAACATGTAGTTTATCACTAGCACACGACGTGAGGTATATTACCTATCATGTTGACATATTCCTAATTTTGTGCCCATTCCAGTTAAATTTGGCTTTGCATATGAGTTCTGAGAGTTCTCAATTGGTTGCATAACAACTTGGAAGCAATGACAGACCCTTGTGCTTCCAGGTGGCAAGAAGTTAAGACTGCACAAATTCGGTCCATATGAGTTTGGATTTGTCACTAACCTTGTCTTGTGATTATGGTTTTGACAAATTCACATGGAAAGGAACACATACACCATAAAATCTAAGTGTCACAAGGTTTCTCTCCGATTCATGAAAATGATGGTGAGGAAACACTTTCACTAAGTAGATTTTAAGTAGATAACAGTTGTGATATTTGCATTCTCAAAGTCGTTAGTGGAGTGTGTGTGGTTAACCGGCACACTAACATGGACTTGTGAGAAATGGCAAAGGTCTAAACAATTGAGACTATGATTACGGCATTCCTTTTCATAGTTCTAAAAATTGTTTAGACACACATGTGAGCTATCTAAGGAAAGGTGTATGATTTTGATAAAGTTTTATCAACGCATATCGTATCAGAAATCTGAACTTTGGTAAGAAAGTCAATAAAGTATTGATTTCTAGAAGTCCAGCTGATTTCTAACTACATGTCAAAGCTAGTGGGAGCATAAGTGTTATGCTAATAATCATCATGTTAGTGGGAGAATGATAATTATGATAAGTGTTGCAAGTTAGCAATGTTAATTATAGAAAAAAAAAGGTTTCAATTGGGAAAAAGTTGTTTTGCTATAATTAAGGGAGAGGAAATTATACTTCATTTCAAATCTAAAAGCTTAGATCGTGAGCTTAGATCGTGAGATTTTAATCAAATTTAGTCAATTATATATATGAATGTTATGTTGGAATGGCTCAACTTAAGGAAATTCTATATATGGGTCCATTATTTGAGTTCTAAAATTCGATTATGATTACAGCATCCCTTTTCATATTCTGAATTATGAGAACTTGGCAAATAGAAATATTGTAGCAAAAGGACTGGTCTAGTATCATGTCTTTATGTGAGACATCATGAATCGTGTCCCATATGCTTCGGATATAGGATCGATTACATGTGCTATAATATTCATCCTTTATAAAACTTTCCAAATGCCTGGGCATTAAGAGGGGAAAAGTCTAGAATTAGATATGACTAATTTGATTAAGCAATTGTCGAGAACAATCTAAGGTTTACCAAAGGTTGGTTGCTCAGGGACAGTGGGAAGTATAGTGTAAATTTTTGGAAAGGACCATTTTGACATATTCTGAAAAGAGGCAACTCTTGTTCAGAAGTGATAGTCAAAATGAGAATATGGAAATATTCCCATAGGTGGAAGTTATTCATTAAATCTGTGTAAGATTAGGAAACTTAATGCAAGAAGGATGTTCAAAGCAATGTACTTTGAATTTAAGACTTCGTTTCCATGGAATGATCTCCATTGGAATACTCTGTAATGTCTGTTCACAAGTCTTTGTGACTTTGTGCATAATCATTACAAGAGGATCAATGCATATAAGTTTAGAATCTAACAGATTTAGGTAAATGGCAGGAATTTGGAATTCTTGCATTTGCGGTAAGGATTTGGGATTGTGAAATGAGTATCATTGGAATTATGTTCAATCGATCTATTTCACAAAGTAAAAGATCATAGACAAACTTAGTGTGCATACTTGGTGTATGGCATAACTAATGTTTAGACAAACATAGTGTGCATACTTGGTGTATGGCATGACTAGTGTTTAGAAAACATAGTGTACATGCTTGGAGCATGGGACAGCTATTGTTTTAATTCAAATATAAAGTTGATAGTTTGAAACAGTATGAAATGAATAATGTGTAATCAATATGGTGATAAATAAAAGGTGTTTTATTTATATTCATAAGTTCTGAGACCATATTGGATTCGATTATTCTTGTGTTTCACTTTGCATGTTTTGACTTCCAGAATAACTAGGTCGTTCTTCCTGAATGACTAAGTTATTCAAACTATCCACAGTCGGTCATATGTTGGAAGTAGATATGAATCAAGACTGTCATGAAGTTGGTTGTAGAGGTCTAAGATGTTGGACATGGCTACAACACTCATGAGTGCTCATAAGTTCTGAGTATTGGATTCAACCCACGCTCGCTGGTATCACTTCATGGAATTTAACTCGAGTGATCGCGAGACGGTAATATCATATAAGTCTTCAAACCTAGAGATATGACTTGTTGCCTATGAATTGGTTATACATTGATTGCACGAAATGCCCCATTTGGTAACTCGGTGTTATAAAACGTGACTTTGTGTATGATTCAAAAAGTAGTAGAACAAGCATATGAGTCGAAGTTTATCCATTCCTTTTACCCTTAAAGGGATAAAAGCGATATATGTGGGCCCCTCGATGATTTAGTGATGACACCCCGAAGTGCTTGGCCAAGCCAGGACTGATTTGATTTGTTCAATTAGTCGGTCGTCATAAATCGGAAATCGGGAAACAACAAATGGACAAAGAGAATGATTATAATCCATGTCTCAGTCCATATGATATCTAGAATGGAGGAATATATGATCCCTTATCTGATGGACGTGTCATTGATTTGTTCAGAGTTCGACGGCAACAACTTTTTAAGAGCTACGATTGCTAGTCATGTTTTGAAGTCATACGCAATAATAGTTTTAGACTTATCCAAGTGGGAGACTGTTGGATTAGTGTCTAAGTCCATAACTATATTTGGTATGTACTTGACCCGATTGGCATGGTCCATTTGGGTTGCATGGCATCATGCATTTGGATAATAGTTTTAGACTTATCCAAGTGGGAGACTGTTGGATTAGTGTCTAAGTCCATAACTATATTTGGTATGTACTTGACCCGATTGGCATGGTCCATTTGGGTTGCATGGCATCATGCATTTGGATAGACTAAAATGAGAGAAATAACACTTAAGGTTTATTAATATATTATAAGTCCTAATATATTAATAAGATTATTTAATTAGTATTGATCAATAATTAATTTGGAATTAATTAAGTGATCAAAAGGAGACTAATTAAATATATGGGTTGATTGTGTAAATCATCCATACTTGTATAGTGGGCTAATGCTCCATGGATTATCAAGTTAGGCTAAAACCCATAGGATGCTCCATGGCTGCTCCATGGTGTTTTTGTACCCATAGATCATGGAAATTAAAGGCCATGACAATTAGGGTTTACATGGTGTAACCCTAATTGTGACACACTATATAAGCATCTTATTCTTCCCAAAAATCGGCCACTATGAAGGAATGGTGAGGGCTAGCCGATTTCATGAAGTGTCTTATTTATCTCAAGTTATTCTAAGTGTATTTGGTGTTGTGTGAACCATTTGAGGTGTCACACTTGAGGCACTAGGCTCTTAAGCTCCATGGAATCAAGCTACATCAAAGAGGTATGAAATTCTACTAGAATTTCTATTATATGTTCTTCATATTACGCTAGTTAGAAAAATACCTTGGAGAATTTGATATTTGCATGTATAATAGAGAAAACATAGATCCAAGGTATTTAGGGTTGCATGTACACTTAGGAGTGTTAGAATGCTCAAAACCCTTCAGAAACATCAACCAATATATTAAACCTCTTTCCAACCAAGAAGGTCACTACAACACCATCTGAAATATGGAATGTGAAACCTCCCTGTCTTCCATATTTGAATGTATGGGGTTTCAAAGTTTTTGTTTTTCGTGAGGCCAACAATAAACTAGAACCTAGAGAGGAAAAGTGTTACTTTGTGGGCTATCCTCAAAAGTCTCGTGGATATTTGTACTATAATCCTTCTGAGAACAATGTTTTTGTTTCATGAAAGGGCTTCTTCTTTGAGAGTGAACTCATATCCAAAGAATCTAGTGGGAGCCCAATAGATCTTGAGGAGATTTAATAGTGAAACAAAAAAGAACTTGTTGAAACTGGCACTCCATCCAAGGTTAAAAAACATGTTGAGAAAACCGACATAATTCTAATTCCTTCACTTCGCAAATAGAGTTCTTCTTCCTCCCGAGTTTCATCATTTCCGTATTGAAACATAAGGAGACATGCTAGTTAGTGATCGTATGTTGGATGGAATAGATGCACCATCCAGCTATAAGTAAGCAATGGTAGGCTCCAAAGCTGCTAAATGGAAGGAGAGTGTGGAAAGTGAAATTCAATCCATGTATAAAAACCAAGTTTGGAATTTGGTTGATCCTATACCTTAGGCTAAAAACTATTGGGTGTAAGTAGCTCTTCACGAAGAAGACCAACATGGATGGGAATGTGCATTCATTTAAATCTAGGCTAGTTTCGAAGGGTTACACTCAAACTCAAAGATCTGATGATGAGGAAACCTTCTCACCAACAACCAATATTAAGTCTATTAGAATATTACTAGCCATAGTTGCTTTCTATGATTATGAAATATGGCAAATGAATGTGAAGAATGCCTTTGTTAACAGAAAATTGATAGAGAATGTGTACATGACACAACCAGAAGTCTTCATTGATCTAATATATCCTGATAGAGTATACAAGCTTGATAGGTCCCTTTATGGACTCAAAGATGAGTCTTGCGTATATGTCAAAGCTAGTGGGAGTGATGTAGTCTTTCTACTATTGTATGTCGATGATATACTCCTTATAGGAAATGATATTCTGATGATGCAAAGAGTGAAGACTTGGCTTGGGAAATGTTTCACTATAAAGGACCTTGGAGATGTAGCATGTATATTTAGCATAAGGATTTATAGGGATATATCAAAACATTTAATTGGACTTAGACAGAGTACATACATTGATAAGGTTTTGAAAAGACTCAAAATTTAAGATTCTGAGAAAGCTTATCTACTTATGCAACATGGAATAAGATTGACTAAGGATCAATCAACCAATACTGATGTTGAGTTAGAAAGAATGAAATTAGTCCCATATTCTTCTACTATAGGATAAATCGTGTATGCTATGACATGTACTAGACCCGATATCTCATATTCTTTGAGCATGGTGATTCGATATCAAGACAACCCTAGTGATACTCATTAGACAACCGTAAAAAAATATCCTCAAGTATATAAGATGAACTAAGGATATGCTTTTAGAATATGGAAAAAAATAAGAGTTGAGAGTTACAGTTTAAACTGATGTGAGTTTCTATATTCATATGTTCATAGTCAGGATAGGTGTTCTTGCTAAATGGAGGAGCAGTAACACAGAAATGTTCCAAGCAGAAGACTATGACAGACTCAACATGCGAGTCATAGTATATTGTAGCTAGTAAAGTAGCAAAAGAGGCTACATGGTTAAAGAACTTCATCAGATATCTTGGAGTTGTATCAATCATCAAATAACCTAAGAAGTTTGGGAACTTAAGACACATTCTTAGAAAATGCCACTATGTTCGGAAGAGAGTTGAGGATGGGAACATCATCATGAGCAGAGTATCATCTGATAAGAATCATTATGATCCCTTCACGAAGCCATTGTCGAGAGACAAACTTGTTGGTCATGCAAGGACCATTAGCTTGACAGTTGATAGTGATATAATGTAATAGTTTTGATGTTAGTTTGATTGAATATTTTGAAACATATAACAATATGAATTATAACTGTTTTGATGTTTATTTCATAATGACTTAATAAAGAGCTCGTGTTGCTATAAAAGTTGTGTTTTTCATTTTTTGTGTTTCTTTTTGCATGTTTTGAACCCACTTCCAAAATATTAAAATAAATTTATTCGAACCTCCACAATCGGTCACACTATGGGTTGTCAGTGACATTTTATATTGTCACGAGTATTAGTAGATTGGCCATATAGATTGAACATTTCATAGTGATCATGGTAACACTCATGTGTACCTGAAATAGAAATTTAAGTATTAGAACAATCCGCACTTATTGATTACTTCATGGATCAAGTCACAAGTAATTCTAAGATGATAATACCTTTTATTATTCAAACCAAGATACATATGAGGTTTTGTTTGCAAAATTTGTTATGCATTCGTCTGCGTCAATACTATCTGTCGTTGGTATTTATAAAGGATACGTACATGTATGATATGACGAGTAGACAAAAACTATGCAGTCAAAATTTATTTGTTCCTTATCGTCAATGGGAAGTGATATGTATGGGACCCTCGATGATTTGTGATGACATCTGAAGTGCTTGGTTGAACCCTAACTGAATTGATTTTTTGATTTAGAACTCAGATGTAATCGTCAGAAATCTTTATCGGGATACAAAGTTTTGAAGATTGAGATTGACCCTTATCCATCTCTCATGTTCATACAAATATCTATAAAATATGAATAATTGATCACTTATCTGTGAACTAAATTTTGATTCATATCAGATTTTGACAGTTGCATTGGAGAACTACTCTCTATTGATTGTTAGGAAAGTATCAGAACTTAAAAGTTAATGACTTGTCAAAGTGGAAGACTGTTGGAAATAGTGTCCAAGGTCATTAACTGTTTAGTAATATTTCTAATAATAACAGGGTCCTTTTGTTCGGCATCGTAACAAAATTAGCAATAATAAAATGGAGAAAATAAGTTATTAATTTGGATTAATTGATTAATAAACTTATTTTAAATTATTTTGGAATTAATTAAATAGTTTTAATTAATAAAAATGCTTGAATATTAATTAAATCGTAGAGATTAACTGGAATATTCCAAAAGCTCCTGGAAGTGGTGGGGGACGGTGTTGGAGATCCTTGGATAGAGATAAGGTAGATTTTGAATAAGGTAAGGATTATCTTGGAGAATTTTAATTGTTTAAGGATTTATTTGTTGCCTACAAATAAATTGCTAGGGATCAAACCCTAGCTGTTGACTCCCTTTCAGAAGTCATCCACTCTCTGCCTCTCTCTCATAGAAGTAAAAAATCATGACCTCTCTTATAGGATTAATGATTTTTGAATAAGCCTCTCAAAGGGGTTTTCCTTATAAGCCTTTTGGAGTTTTGGGTCTGACTACATTAGAGGGATTCTACTTTGGTTCCTTCATTCATTTCCAGATCTAGTAGTTGCAAGGTCTCAATCAAAACAGCAAGAGGTTAGTAATTTATCTTTTCTTTAGTTCGATTTTTAAGTAGGTTGCTATAATTAGTAAAACCTAGATCCTAGGGTGTATTTACATATAGGTATTCTGTTTTCTATCCTATGCCTTGAACATGTGTATGAATGCATAGAAAAACCTAACATTGTGAAGTTCTTCCATAATGCCAAAAAATGGAGTTATGTATACTTTATTATAAACATGTGAACTTCTAAACCTAACATTGTGAAGTTCTTCCATAATGCCAAAAATGGAGTTATGTGTACTTTATTATAAACTTGTGAACTTATTGACATTCAAGATTTTACTTATTATTATATTACGCACTAGGCTTATTATTCCAAAATATTTTACTTTTATAACATGTGATATGTGATGCGTATAAGTGAAATACCCATCATATGTTAGCTTCAAATGGTGTATATAAACGTACTAGGTGTAAGACTCATGTATTTTATGGGTTAATTATATATATATATATATATATATATATATATATATATATATATATATATATATATATATATATATATATATATATATATATATAAAGGTCTAAATATTTAAGAACTTTGGATTTTTAAAAAAATAAGAAAAATAATGAATTATTAAAATTGATTTTTTTATCTTTTAAATTTAAATAAATAAACAAAATAAACTAATGAGCTTTAATTTGGGAATTTTGAAATAAGAAGATAAGTCCATTAATAAAATTAATATTCATTTATTACTACATTTATTGTAATTATTACATTAAAGTATTATGTGAAATTTATTAAAATAGAAAAGCCAATAAAATGACATCTGGAAAGAAATTAATTCGAAATAAACACAAAATGACTTTTGGCAAATTGAATGAGAGCGTGACATGTGGTAAAAAAAACATTGATTTATTAGAGTATATTAAGATACTTTAAATTTGTTTTTTAAACAAACAATGTGAATAAGGTAACACGCATCATATGTTTTGTTTCAAATCTTCATATATTAATCATAGACTAATAAAAGAATAGTTATTAATGTCACTTGTCATTTTCTCACAATTTACATTTTCTTTTCAAATGTTTTATAAAAATGATACTTGTCATTTTCTCATCATTTTTTTTAAGTATTGATCTTAATTATAAGTTTGGCAATTATTTATTTGATCCCTGATTTTTATGAGAAATTTAAATTCGTCTTAAATAAGTTTCGGTTATGGTTGTTGATAGTTAATTGTATTTTTATATTGAAAATCTTACAAAATCATGTTTAATTAATAATTTATTGAAAATAATTGATTAATAATTATTAATTAACTATAAAAATTTAATTATTTTTGTAACCATTATTTCTACGGGCTATAACCTACTAATGTATATAAACATATTAAAGCACTCATCATACGTTTAGTTTCAACTAATGTAACAAAGCAATTAAGAGACAAAAGAAAAAGTAATACTATTTCAACAATCATATGATAAGCGTCTTTTGAATTCCCACGTCCTCTTTATTATTTTGTTCACTATTATAATTCCTTATCAGAACAAAAAATAAACATAATAGGTTAGTCTTGGGATCCTAGTGAGCGTTATCATTTATCAAGGTCAAAAATTTCATAATACATATGGATAATTTCAAAATCCATACACAATGTAAAAAATCCATACACAAAGTAAAAATACCATCAAAACATTTTAAACTCGTTAGGTTAAATGTAACTTAGATATCAAAGAAATACCATTTGACAAAAAAAATCATGGTTATAATAAATAAAAAGACAACAACATGGAAGTTCACTTGGGTTGTGGTGACTTTGTAAGACGTATGAAAGATATGGTGGATAAATTCTTGATCCATACTCAAATTCTGGAACTACTCAGCCCATATGACCATGAAGATTCGTCTACAGTAGTGAGTACAAGGCATGAGGTGTAGCCTCATGTTTGTGACGGGAGATTAGTCGTTACGCGAAAGATGACTCGGAACCATTGTTAAGGAAGTTCCATTTCTAAAAAAAAGGGTAAATTACACGGATGGTCCCTGTGGTTTAGGGTAATCTGCGTGTTTGGTCCCTAACAACTTTTTTTAACTCGGACCGTCCCTACTTTATATTTTTGTTGCACGCTTAGTCCCTATCTGACCTAAAAAGACTATTTTGCCCTTAATGACTATTTTTATTTTGTTAGTTCTTTTTATATTATTCCAGTTATTATTAATAAATTAAATTATTAATATATTGCTGGAAAAATGATCGATTCCAGCTTAATCCTCTACAGTTCTTACCACCACCTCCAGTCACCGGCATCAAATCCGGTCATCATCTCCGGCCAAAGATCCATACCACATAAATTACCCAAAAATCAACATAAAGCCCGCTAACGTTCAACACTAAATCTGAATATACATCTAAAACCAAACCTGTAACGCAAATTCAACACCAAAATAAAACTAGAAAATGATAACGAATCCTAGAAGAAAACCAGATTCAGGTGAACCCCCCTACCCTTTTGTCGATAGTAGAAGAACACCTTTTGATGCCTTCACCGCTTAACGCCTATCCAATCGATGATGAATCCTAGAAATAACTGTGGTCTCGAATATCAGTGAAAATAAAGAATATCGATGATAGGAAATCGATGTTTGAAACCCAAAAATCCAGTCTAGAGACCGACAATATCAATGATAAACCAAATTGTTTTTTGTTCCATGTGAGAGAAGGAGGAATTCAGTGGGTTCAAAACTGAATAAAGGGGGGAACAAATAAAGACCCTACCGATCTTCAAAAACCCTAGAATCCATCTTCACCGTTGCCAAAGTTTTTTCCCACGAACAGGAACAAAAAATGGTGGTTCAGAAACCCTAGTTCCCATCGTCGGTTGGCATGGTTGAGCTTTCTACAATTTCCTTTACCAGGTTGTGCGATTTATAGTTTATGTTTGCCAAAAAAACACCGACTTTCGACGTAGGTTCTTTTTTTTATTTAATATTGCATCTGATTGGTGGTGGTGGCTCGCCGGAGAATATAGAAGTGGTGGTGTTGTTGGTTCGTTTGAGAAGGACAGTAAAACGAGGGAGGTGGAAGGTGGGGTTTTATGGGAGGGGATGAGGAAGTGGGCCCACATATCTAATTAATATGTTTTTTTCATATATAATTAATATTTTTTTAATAACTAATAATTTAAAAAATGGTAAAAGAAATCAGTAAGGGTACATTAGTCTTTTTAGAACGAACAGGGACCAAGCGTGCAACAAAAATATAAAGTAGGGACTGTCCGAGTTAAAAAAAGTTGTTAGGGACCAAACACGCAGATTACCCTAAACAACAGGGACCATCCGTGTAATTTACCCAAAAAAAATCAATAATATCATAAGGAAAAGAATGTAAATAGATGGAATGCACGATATAGATCTAAGACAAACCCTCATGTCATCTACTCTTATAACAACAATCTCCCTCCTATGAGGGACTTTCGAAATTAAACATGAGGGAAAAGATGCTAACTCAAATCGTAGACATGAGCATATTACATAACACCTAACATGTCCAGAGTAAATGTTTGATGGTTTAAAATATATACGACCATCACACATTTAATAAAATTTGTTTCTAAAGGCATATTTGTCACACTCAATCTCTCAATCACATGTGACAACTTTCTATTCTCTCAAATTACTTAAGGTTGTAATTTTTGTTGATTTAGATTGGATTTTAATTTGGTTTTGACTCATTCGTCGATATATGCCGCAGCATTTTAGAATGTCTTCACTTTAAAAAATCAAATAATGAAAACAGATGTGTCTTATGGGTCTAGTTTTCAATCTATCATACTATAAAATTTTCTAAATATTTTGGTTTGAATAAGTCCAACATAATTCAACAACATTAACTTGGATCATATTCTCCACCAATCACTCCTCCAACATTTCCGGCTCCAACACCTCCTCTGGTATTTCCTCAAATATTGCATTCGTTATTTTCGTCTTGGCCCTTGATGTGTTGGCAATTCTTTGCTTTATGTCCATGTTTTCCACAAGCATAACAAACAAAAATTTCCTGAATTTTTTTCTTCTGTGGGCCATTATTTGTGTTGTTCTTGGAAGGATTCTTAAGAGGCTCTATATTCCATGGTTGTGATTCTTTGACAATTTTATAATATTTGTACTATTTTTTCCAAAGAAAATTTTACATGGTTCTAAGAAGTTTCCATCATTCATATCATTTATCTTATTCTATTCTTCAACCCGGATGTAAAAACTTGTATGGAATTTACTTATGTTTAATGTTAAAACATACCAAAAGTTGTAAAATTAAATGATTTTTATTTTTTAAATGTCATAATGTTAGATATACTAATGCAATGTTATAGTGTATACACATTTCTCGTTATTTCATGTGTCATTTATAAAAGAAAGAGTTCAATATGAAAATTTTGTTTATTTTACCCGGTTAACCGAATTGAATTATAAAACTTAACCTTATTCGATAATGATTTGTTAGAATTGTTAAAAACCCCAATAGATCCAACTCGATAAGTCGAAACTCAATAAACCGAACTAAATAACATTACTAGCATCATACTATACTATAAATGAGACATATTTTTATAACCAAATGCATCTGAAGCATCCATGAACTTTCAATTTTCAACTTAATATAATTAATCCATTAAATTAAAATATATTATTAAATGCAAAATAATATCCTATTATTTGAAGACATTATTATAGTACACTTATTTGTTAATTTAAATATTATGTAAAATCCAAAACATAAATCAAAATACAAAATAGATTTAAAAATATATTCAAATCCTATTTTTCAAAATAGTTAAATGTTCAAATATTGTAAAGGTAAAATGTCAACAAAAATTAAATAAAAAATATATATTTTTCCAAAATAAGTGGTTTTTTCGTAAATTAACAAAAAAATTACATTGTGTTAACTTTCAAAGAATGATTCATATATCAATTAATCGTCATGATCGAAATTTTTTAAAAAAAATCAATAGGTAAATAATTTCTAAATTAATAAATAATAACCTTAAATTGTAACATTAATAAATCAAAAATTATGTTTAGTTTTATTTAAATGCATTCCGTTGGTAAACATTATTAAATAATATAATTATGATATATGTATATTTCTTAATATAGATCAAAATCATTACAAATTTATATATCAACTTAGTTTAAGCATTATTATTTTATAGCTAATGCTTTATTATTTTCAATATCTATATAAAAAAATTAACAGTATAATCTTATTCCGGACAACACACGGATATTCGACTAGTATGTAGTTAACAAAAATCACGTCAATAAGTATTTAATATAATATAAGTCTTCATGAAAAAAAAAACTCACTTTGTCCCCTTCCGTCAACTGATATTTTCATTTCAAAGTCTTTTTTATATATGATTTATTTGTTGTTTATTAAATATAAGAAATAAAGATGCATATATTTTCTAAAGAACTATACTATTAGATTAGATTATATATATATATATATATATATATATATATATATATATATATATATATATATATATATATATATATATAGGAGGGTTGAATTGAGAAAAAAAAGGTTGAGAATAGGAGAATCATTCTCAGCAACACATTTATTGTGCCGCAAAACACTTAGGCGTACCGTCAAAAATAGATAACGGATAAACATGTGTTTTCCAACCAAACACGTTTCCTTAAACTATGCTAATCATTACCTTAATATACACAAAAACATAATTTTTTTTTGTTTTTTTTTTATTTTTAGAAAGCCATTTTTATTGAAAAATTATTTTAAATATATCAAAATTCATAATTTTTATTCTGTATAAATAGACATCCATATTGATATAGTTTTAAGATAAAATAAAAATTTTATTTTTTTTAGAGTTTCAGCTCTCGTTATTCGTAAGTGAATAAAAATTTATCAGATTTTTATTACAGTACATTCGTTATTCACTTGTGAACAAAACGTATGCTTAACTTTTTTTTTTATAGTTTAAATATCGTTCATATATGAATTTGACATGTAATAAAGTTTTCTTACTTTAAATATATTTTTAAATCATCTTTCGTCATATATTATATTTATATATGAATAAAACATGTATTAGTTGACGTCATATTTTATATTCATATATGAATAAAACATTTATCAGATTTTTGTTACAGTTAATTTGTTATTCATATATGAATAAGTAGTATAAATGATACTTAAACTGTAAAAAAAATTAATTATATATTTTTATTCATAAGTGAATAACAAATGTACTGTAGCAAAAATCTGATGCATTTTTATTTACTTATGAATAACGATAGCTGAAAATATAAAAAAAAATATTTTATCTTAAAAGTATATCAATATAGATGACTATTTGTAGAGAATAAAAAATCATGAATTTTAGTATATTTAAAATCATTTTTCGATAAAAATAACTTCTTAAAAAATAAAAAAACGAAAAAAAACTATGTTTTTGTATATATTAAGGTAATGATTAGCATAGTTTAATTAAACATGTTTAGTTGGAAACATATGTGTATTATTTATCCATTTCCGCTGGTACAATGGATGCTTTTGCGACAAAATAAATAAGTGGCTGAGAATGATTCTCTCATTCTCAATCTTTTTTTTACTTTCTCAATTGAACTTTTATATATATATATATATATATATATATATATATATATATATATATATATATATATATATAATGTTTTGAACTACTTTCTAAAAACATTTTATGACAGTAATGTTTTTATTAAATGGTGTACACTTTGAAATGAAAATTAAGAAGCAATCATATAAAACATTTCAAATAAGCAAGATAGGAAAGAAAATTAAGAAGAAAGTCAGAAACTATATAAAACATTTCAAATATGCTTTGTGGTCGCATATCAAATATTTGGAAATTTCGTTTGGTTGATTAGATCTTCTTTTTGTCCCCACGCATATTTAATTATAATATCATCACCGAACATGAAACTAGTTTGGGCTTTGCGTTTGTTTGGTTGTACTACTAACAAGATTGATTGAATGTGAAATATATAAAAGGCATTTGACAAAATATTGCAACGAATCTTGGTCTTATATGAAGACCTGCACATATGAGTCGTTTGTTTGGTTGTACCACTAACAAGATTGATTGAATGTGGAATGTGTAAAACGCTTTTGAGAAAATATTGCAATGAATCTTGGTCTTATATGAAGACCTACAAATGTGAGTCAACTCGCCTCTCACATACTCAAAAGGAAGAAAATTATATCAACTACATGTCATTTTAAAGGTCTTCTATAAGAATAAATAATCATGAACTAATTTATAATCAAATTACAAAATCCAAATCAAAATATATATCATAACAAAACAAATTATGATACTTTTTATATAAGAAATTGTAGTGTCTATATATATATATATATATATATATATATATATATATATATATATATATATATATATATATATATATATATATATATATATATATATATATATATATATTAGTTTATAACCCGTGGAACCACGGGTTATAAAATTAATTAAACTTTCATAATAAAAGTTTATAATTATTAATCTATTATTTTAAATAAATCATTTTAAATAAATTATTAATTAAAAGATATATATCAAAAATTTAAAGTTATTATAACTTCATATTTAACATATAATAGAAAATGTAATTTGAATTTTGAAATGAGTTGTCTAATATATCTATATGACACATGACATAATATTAATGAGGAGTTGTATTAGAGTGACACTTGGCAAAGTAGATTAAAACTATTAATTTATTAGAATAGCGATATATATATATATATATATATATATATATATATATATATATATATATATATATATATATATATATATATATATATATATATATATATATATATACACACACACTAGGTGTACACCCGCGCAAAGCGGCGGCGACAATTATTACTGTTTCGATGAATGATTTTTTTATTCAGAAAATGGTATTTGACTGTTTCAATGGCTATAAATTTCCTGGCTGATATATTAGAAAATTTTCATGCCCAACCTTAGGGCATACATCATGCCCACGTTAAAAAAGAAAAAAATAATAATTGATGTTTCCTTCCTTAAATATTTTCATTGATTATTTTTTACCATAATTAGTTTTTGTTCATAAAAAGATGAATGTATTATGCATAACAGATTTGTACATTAAGTTATCAATCATGTACCTCTTAAATTTCAAGAAAAGTTAAATATGTTTTATAATATAGTTAATATATATATATATATATATATATATATATATATATATATATATAGACACACACACACACACACATCAAGGTTCTAAAAGGCAAGAGGCGTGGCGTGGCGTGGCGGCAAGGCCAAGCCTCAAGCTTAGCGAGCAATGGCGAACCATAACGTTTTTCAAGTGGTGATGTAAGACGGCGATTTTCTATTAACTTATAATTATATTACTACATAAATATAGATTTATATCAAATATAACTAGTTTTTAGAAGTATTATATCAACAACTAATAACAAAAAGTTAACAAAAAGCACAATACTTGTATGTCCGATTAGAAAAGACATAAAAAAGAGAAAAAAAATATGTCTCAAACGAAAAAACACGCTCCACAACACGCCATAATGCGTCATATTATGCATTCTAACGTGCCACACCTAACAACAAAGTTATGAGGCTTTTCAGAACGATGAAGTCGCGCCTCACGCCTTGGCGCGCGCCATGGCGCACCTATTAGAGCAGTGATATATATATATATATATATATATATATATATATATATATATATATATATATATATATATATATATATATATATATATATATATTATTGCACCCTTGTAAACGCCGAATTGTTACGCGTGTGTCTCGATTTAGAAATGGTCTAGTCAATTGAATTTCTATTTCGGTAATAATAAAGATTATATTTGTATTGTTCAATGTATGTTCAATAACTGTGATTACTGATTTACGTCGCGCACCTCGGCGTTTCCGTCGGCGGCCGGGGTGTGACAATAACCCCATAAACTTATTGGAAGCGTAGCTCGACTATCATGGATCGAACCATATCTAATAGTGTGCGGTTTCTTTTCTCAGATTAACTTGTGGCATTCTGGGAGGAGAAAATTGTGAAACTATTCCACAATCCTTCATATGACCAATGAGTTCAAGACTTAAAAACATCAATGAAAGCCACAAAGTATCTTTCACCATCTCTTGTGGTGGGTCTTCATGGTCCACAGACATATGTGTAGATGAGGACCAACAGGTCCTTTCCAATTTCACAGCTACCTATGAATGAAGCTTTTCTCATCTTGCCAAGTAGCAATACACGCATACATTATATGGCTCTAAGTCAAATTATTCCATGATCCCATCTTATTAGAGCTTGGCGATATGTTTCTTGTTTATATGGAGAAGATGATAGTGCCACAAACATGATTTATCTAATAATCATGTAGAGGAATAACCATTTAATATTCGATTAGTAGATTTGCCAACACAAACAACACGTTCATATATGTCATTGCAAGGACTAGCTTTGAAAAAAAAATCCATCCTTGAACAATGCATAAAAGTAAGTAATGTTTAGATCCATATGAGGCAAGTAGTAAAATTTTTAAAAGATAACATAAACATAACTATTAAGCATAAGCTCGTAATCCCAATCCTTTTAATAGGTGTAGTGTGTCTGTTTCACATGATCAGGTTGAGTTCCCCATGCTTCTACTTCTTTCTTTCCTTTAGTCCTTGTTCTTTTTTAGTTCCTCCATGTACTTCAGGCAGCTATGTTTCTAGTGACTCTTTTCATGGCAGTAGATTCATATGGCCTTTTTGGGATCAATGGTAGGAGCTATGAAAGAGTCGGCCTTTCTCTTGAGACCTTGGTTAGACATTCCTTCCTTTCTCTTTCATTTTCCATTGGTATGAGAAAACTTCTTCTTCTTAGCATTATCATGGCCAATGGCCAAGACAGGAGCAGAGGAGGTGGAGCTGAGTTTTAATCATACTCGCTTTGGCAGTCTTCAACATGCCATGAAGCTCAATAAAATTCTTTTCCAAATTGTTTATATTATAGTACATAATGAACTACTGGTATGAACTCGAAAGTGAGTTGAGGACCATGTCAAAATCCATCTCCTTAGGAAATTAAACACCCAAATTATCCAATTTGTTCATGTACAACTTCATTTTGTGAATGTGTGTACATATAGAAGTCTCATCTTGATGTTTGCATGCCATTAAGGATTTCACGATCTTGAATTGTTCTTACTAAGCATGATATTGGAACATTTTCTTGAGCTTCTCATTTATTTCGAACACCCCAAGACTCTCTGGATCTCGGAAGACATGGTTTCTAACCTAAGGCAAGCAACCTTAATGGACTCATCGTAATACTTGTTATAAGCAGCCCACTCCTCATCAGTAGATTATCATTGTGGGCTGATTCAATAGTGAGGAGAGGGGGAAGCAAATATCATTTCGGTGGTGGTGCTTGGCTTTTGATAAGTTACCAGCATTGGGTTATGTTCTCCGGTGACCAAAACCACCAACCACTATGTTCTACTACCACATGAGTCAACATAGTATATATTCCTAATTTATCAAGCTTTGTAAGCGATCATCAATTATATGTATGTGTGTGTGTGTGTCTTTGAGGTGCATGTATAGAATCATCAATTATGTATATCTTTTAGTTTTCATTGTATTTATGTATGTGATTTGGTTTGGAGAAAAATAGGATGATGAATAAGATCAGTTAGCAGAGAGAGTTAGATAGAGAGAAAGAGAGAGAGAGAGAGAGAGAGAGAGAGAGAGAGAGAGAGAGTTACCGATGGAGAGGCGTGGGATATGGTGTAATTTTACTTTTCATACTTTCTAATTATTTAAAAACTAAAATAAACAAATAAAATGGAAATAAAAAAGGAAAGGTTGAGATTTCAAGTGTACAAGGGACTAAAACCACATAAAAATATTGATTTTGGACCTTTCATGCAAGTTGGAAAATTATTGGACCCTATCCCCAGTTTTTTTGAATATCATAGGGACCAATTTAGCAGTTTTGTCTACTTTTAACTTTAAACATATATTGTGTCAAACCTTTTCGATAACTCTACTCTCGAAACGGAAAGAGGCGGTGAGTATGGTAAGCTACGAGATTTTAAAAATCAATCCCATTAGAAATCAGAAAAACCTCCTTAAACCTCTTATAGTATTAGAGTATGTGAGCCTAGTCATGGTTTGACTGATAATGTTTTAATTAAACATGTGATTGTAAATGTCATACATATAGTAATCATAGTATATAATAAATTAAATCTTTTATATTGATGACATATCTTTTTAAATATTCAAATTTAATTCTCTATTAAATAATATTAAAATTTAAATTAAATATTCAATTTAAATTGTATTTATATAATGTTTAATTTCAAGAGGTTACTTAATTCATAGTTATTTTAAATATTCTAATTTAAATCTCTATCCAAATAATATTTAAATTTCCATTTAATTTAAATATTCGAGCTTAAATCTTATTTAAATAATATTTTAAATTAATAGGCATTATCCAAATTTCGAAATTTACCTTTGTTTCTTGTCGCATGACATCTTTCCAGAATTTTAGATTTTTTATTTATCTAGCAATGTGTACAATTATAACCTATTGGATGTGATACCATTGATGATTTTTCTAGCATTCTATACATACTAGTTAGGTAGCGGACACAATATAAAACCCTATGTGTACAAGCACACTAATAGATCTTGGATTTACTATTATAACAACTTTCTTTAAAACTTGTAAAATTACTAACACTTGATCTTGATCTTCTTTATTTCTTGATTGGGATCTTCTAATAGCCACATTGCAAAGGATGAAACCCTATGTCAGGGTTTGATCTCGAGGATCCTATTTATAGCCTTCTAATTAGTCCTTAATGTAACGTCCCAAAATATAGAATAATTTTTTCATTTTTAAACTAAGTAAAACCCTACGATATCAATCCAAAAAACAAATATTCAAAACATGAGTTGAAGTTCTCATAAGTTATCATAGTGAAATCATAAAACAGATAGTGTGGAATCTTTGGTGGATGTGATGTAGTTATGTTGGGCTCTTCCCCTTGCTACGAGAAGTACCTGAAACATTTACAACTTAAACTGTAAGCACAATGCTTAGTGAGCTCCTCAAGATACCACATACATAAAAAAATATTGGGCCCCGCCCTGCATAGTGGAAACTATCCTGAATAATGGACCTACCATAAATAATAGGCCCTACCCAGAGTAGTGGGACCCTCCCTGAATACAAGAACCCGTCCTAAATAATCGGACCCATCCAAAAAATATACAAGCATACAAGCAAGAGTCACAAAGACAACAAACATAGATTGACACCACGTGTACTGCATAGTATAATGAGAAGACTCACATGCATCGAAAGTTGGATAACCAAACTATAAGTCGCACAAAACCAGTTGCACGCACCACAGAGGTCCAGAAATACATAATGAACTGGATTTGGCCTTCTAACTGACTCGTGATTTACAATACACCTTTTCTTTTTCTTCAACTTGCCATCAGAGCTTCACACACCATGAAATAAACACACAAAGCACTCTAGGTTTAGGGTTTTATTTTTCTTGAGTGTGGGGAGATGAGAATGTGGAAAGCCTAGCCCTTATTGTCCCTAAAATGGGGCTCAAGGCCTGAGATCTAGGGTTTTGAGCCCATCTGCCACCACGGCGTGGCCAACCCCTGACCACGCTGCCACTTAAATGACATGGTCGTGCCGCTATGTGTCTCCACACTGCGACGCGGTCAATCACAATCTCCAAAACTCAAAACATGCGATAAATAAACTCTAAAAGAATAATACATGAAAATGGATATGACACTTCAACAATTCAAGAACATAAGGACAGTCCCTATCCTTATCTTGAAATCATCCCCTATTAATTCATGCGGGGTTCTGGAATATTCCAATTAATTACCAATGAATTAATAAATATTCAACATGTTTAATTAATTAAAACTATTTAATTAATTCCAAAACAAATTTCAACTAATTTATCAAATCATACTAAATTATTAAACTTATTTTCTCCAAATTTCTTAATGCTTAAGTGGATCACGAGGGCAACCCAAAAGAACCATGGTATTATTAAAACTATCACCAATAATTAATGACCTTAGACAGTCAACCAACAACACTTTCATTTCATTTTCATTT